>NC_049906.1:5528180-5857097 GCF_001411555.2 Juglans regia | reverse complement strand
GATAGAGGGGTTGGGGCAAGAATTGGTTGACTTGTTAGTGAACCTGATTTGCCAATAGGGTGTAAAATTTATCATATAGGATGTGGGATGTGGGGTAGTGAATAGTAACTTATTGATAGATTAATTCAATTTGATATAATATTTTAGAATTATTGTAAAAAAAATAAAGTTATAATCATTTAGTAAGTTTATTTTTGTAAAAAAAAAAATTTTTATTTTTTTAGCCGAACCATTTTCAATTTTTTCTTATAATTTTTCACTCAAGCACCTTTTATAAAGAGAAATGCTTGATGTACAATTGTAAACTTCCTATATTGCTGACACTTAATTATGGCAACAGTAAATGTTATATATTTTAGGACTTTGGGTTAAAAAAAAAAAAAATTGTAGGAAATCTCAATTCTATTATGACAGTATATGACCTACTTTATATATCTATTTCTATCTTGAAACTCTCGAGTTGAAATCTTGATTTGAGAAATATGCAAGTTCTAAGACACGTGGACTACATTACCACTTAGGTTATGATTTGGGACTACGGAAAATGATAAGTTACTACTAACTAACAACTTGAATACAACTACAAGGTAAAATAATATTATTTTTAATTGATTTTGACTTTTACTTATGATTTGATTTGTTTAAATATATCAAAAAATATTATTATATTTAAAAAAATTTATAAATTGTGAATTCATGGGTTGTGAGCCTATCATTGAGACTAATCAAACAATGTTAAGGGATGTCTGAGGAATGAAATGAGATAATAAATTTGTAAATAGTAGTAAAATAGTTTGTAAATAGTAGTAAAAATATTTGAGTTATGATATTTTATGAGATTTTAAGAAAGAAAAAAGAAAAAGTTGAATAAAAATATTATAAAATAAAAATATTATTATAATATAATTTTTGTTTTGAAATTTGAAAAAGTTGAATTATTTTTTATGTTTGTTGGAAGTTTGAAAAAGTTGTTATGATTATCTAATGATTAAATGAAAATGTTAAATATTTGAAATTGAAAAGTATTTATATTTGAATAATATTTGGGAATAAAATGAGATGAGATGAAATGGGACGAGATCTTCCAAACAATTCCTTAATGGTTTGTGTAAATGTAAGGTTTTGGTTAGGACTAGGTGACTAGATGGATAAAGATTATTTGATGCCTTTGTAAATTGGATGAATGTAAAACACTTTGATTTTGTCTATAAACATTTGAAGTTTATCTAGAAGTTATTAGATAATGTTTTAAATAAGTCAATAGTGTAGGCATTTGAATTCTAAGGAGACTGAAATTATCTTGTGAAGAATTTGAATGGAAACTACATAGGTAGAGTTTTTTGCAGCAATCCATCTGTCAGCAGAATGCTCCTGTGACTCAAACTCTTAACAGACTCACTCCGTCAGTAGAGTCTTACTACAACTAAAACTCTACCAGATTATTTACGACGGAGACTTCGACTGGATGATGATCTTCTGATGATTGTTCTGAGAACTTGGAGAGATTGGAGAGTAATCCAAGTGCTTGAGTGTGAGAAAATTCTCAGTTTCTTGTTCCTCTTTCTCTCATTGAGTGCGTGCTTACTCCACATTGAAGTTTGATTAATCGATTTTAGCCACTGAAGTTTTAGGAGAGAAGTCAATAGTTTGAAGATTGCCACAGGTTCTAGCTGTTACTACAATAGAGGCAAAAGAGTTGTTTGTCGGGTCAACTAAGAGAGTCAATTAGCAGAGGTTTTGTAATTGAGAATTACTTGTAACTAATCTTCAAATAATAAAATTGACGTATAGGTTTGGCTACCCCGTAGAGTTTTATCTTTAAAAAAATTTTTAAAGAATTTTCCTTCGTAACTAAATTTGGTGTAATGCACTTTATTTACTTTATGTATTTGATTGATTATCAAATTATTTCATTATTAGTCACTAACTAATTTGTTGATTGAATTAGTAGAACTTGGTAATACAATGCAGGAATATTTGAGTAATTTAAATTTGTTATTTTTTTTTCAAACGCTTACAATCTAGCACAATTCGAAATACTTGTAACATTTTTAGTCGAAGTACTTTGTAACATTTTTAGTCGAAGTACTTTGGTAGATGCGGGCAGGTTTAGCAAACCACAAAGTTTTCAAATTTTATTTTAGATTCATTCACAAATATTACTCAAATACAAAACAAATATTTCTATTTTAAATTTTGAACTTTTCCTCTAATCATTAGTACTCAAATAGTCAAATATAAAAATAAATAAACCTTTTATAAATTTCAAAAAAAAAAATAATTAAAAATTTATATTAAAAACAACTTATTAACTTTATCCATCCACTTTCATAAACTTCACTACATACTTATTACAAAAAAATTATTTTTTATTCAATATTTTTTTTCTTTTTCCTCGTAACCTAATCTCAAACAAATTCTCACAATACTCAAATATTTTTAAACATTCTTAATATCCAAACATGCCCAACTCAAGTTGAGATGTTGTTTAACAGATTAGTAAACAATTGGTAAATCCATCATTTCATGCAATTCAAACCCATAAATAGAAAAACTAAGGCCTCATTTTGTTTTTACAACTCCTCTTAACTCATTTCATCTTATCTAATCTAATCATTATAAATTTTTTAAATTTTCACACAAAATAAAATAAACAATTTAAAATTTTCAAATCTCAAAATAAAAATAACATGAAAAAAATATATTCTAACAATATTTTATTTAACTTTTAACTTTAATCTCAACTCATATCATCTCAACTTATCTCATTTGCGAAAATAAACGATACCTTATTTTTGTTAATATTCTTTTTCAAATATTTATTCATGTTAAATAACTAGAATTTTAAACTTTCTACAGAACTTTATTATTGCCAAATAGCTAGGTTTTATTTTTTAATAAATCGCGATAGTTTTTTCAGAGAAAGAAATTCTCCAACAGAGCATATTTAGGGAGGGATTCCCATCTCCAAAAACAAAATGTCGCGTCAATTATCAATTCCATCATACTATAGAGTATAGATAACTTCTAAGAGGATTTAATTCATTAGAAGGGGAAAGGATATTTCAAACATACGATATTTTCAAAGAGACTTGCAACTTGAACAGTGACGACACATAGACCTTTTAAGAAAACGATATATATATATATATATATATATGTATATGTATACACACACAATACATTTATATTTGAACTAAAAAACATTTTTATATAATTCTGATATTTTCTAAATTAATTATGATTATTTCCAAATGAGCTTCGCTAGCTAGCTACCACAAACAAGTAGGAATTCCCTTTTATTTTTATTTTAGAAGAAGTCTAAATTTGAAAATAAATTCGTTAATGATGGATAAGTCACATAATAATGTAGCCTTTGCATGCATTGCATATATAATCAGTTTTACGATTTTTAACGAATAATGATATATATAATTTTTATAAAAATATAAAAAATTCATTTTTTTAATATAATTCATTTTTTTACTAAAATAAACCTTACACAGAATATAGAACATATTCATTTAAAACTTGTATTTCATGTCTAATACAAAACAGTTAAGGTATCTAATAATTGATCGTGGCTCTCTATGACCCGTTTGGATAATAAGTTAAAATGAGAAGATTTTAGATAAAAATTAAAAATTAAATAAAATATTATTAGAATAGTATTTTTAAATATTATTATTATTTAAAAATTTAAAAAAATTAAATTATATATTATATTTTATATAAAAATTTAAAAAAATTATAATAATAAAATAAAATTATTTTTATATCCAAACAAATCAATAATTCTTTTTTCTTTTAAAATAAGCTCTCTAATAATTCTTGACATTAGTATTGTGTAGTGTTATGTTGATCATAATTTCTGTCACATCTGCATTTTAAATCTTGCAGATGGATTACATTTCCGGTCTCCAGCTGGTTGGCAACATGGTTTATCGCAATCGCTCACAATTCGTCGAACGTCAGGCACACTTTAAAAAGATTGATGGCACTTTGACGAATCGATATAAACGACTCGAGTCACATCACAACGTGGTCGTCATGGCCTGTCCCAATACGACCTTCTATAATGCAAATTTGTCCTTAACGTACTTACAAAACATGGATGGCGGCCCTTTCACGACTCAAGCTGTAAGACTCGAGTCACTCATATCAAATTATAGAGAAATAATCTGTGTTTACATTGTACGCTATTAGAATTTTACAAGTTCCATATTAAAAAATAAAAAAATTTATTTTTTAACAATAAATTTCGTTATTTTTCGATACACTTTCACGACTCAAGGAAGACTTGAGTCACTCATATCCGAGCTTATATTATAGAAAAATAATTATTATTATAGATTGTGATATTAAATATGTGAATTACAAAAAAATACATTGGTTCAGTGATAAGGACGTGTTTGTTCTTCTTTTTCATGATTGTGCTCTAGCTTATCACCCTTCCGTCTCTTCCCTAATTCCTCATATATTACACCAATATCTTCTTCAATTAGGCATCTATTTTTATTCAAGGTTGATCTTTCAGTTATTAAACACATACATTGTTACCTAGCTCTTCTCTTCCATTTGCCTTTAGCCTTTACATTGATGCTGTCCATCAATACAGAGTTGGTTTCAGAAAATACCTCAACAACTTCTTCCTCGTGGGCTGGATTTGGTTGTTTTATTGCCTCTTTTCTTTCATTGCTTCTAAACGGGCTTGTATTGGCACTATTTCTTCTGGGCCTAAGTGTAAATACCCAGCCCATACCCAAATGCCCAGCCCAAACCAAAAGCCCATTCCCTTTCTTTTTTGTTTTCTTTCTTTTTCTTCCACCACATCTGATTCTCTCTCTCTCACGACACTTCTGTACTTCTCACGCACAAACACCCTCCCTCACTTTCTCGTCTCTCTCTATCCCCTCAAACTCACTCTCTCACACCCCTCTCTCTCTTTCTCCGATTCTATCTTTCAACCCCCCTCCATCTCGTCTCACTCTCTCAATTCCCCGCCCCCCAACGTATACATATATATATTACTCTTTCTTTCTCTCTCTCTAAACGGTACATATATTGTTTCTCTCTCTCCGTATATATCTCTCTCTCAATTTGTTTTTTTTATAAGTAAGAAAAATTTTATTGAATGAAAATATGCGAAACCATGTACAAAGGAAATATACAAAAGAAACACCTAATTACATTATAGAAACTTGAAAAGAAAATAAAAACTCATAAGCATTTCCTTCCACAAGGACAATAGCCAAGAACCACAATAGCAAAGAAGACAAACAATTTCCAGATCTCCTCAACAGTTCCCTCCTTGTCGTTGAAGCACCACTCATTCATTTCTATCCATAAACACCACATAATACAAAAAAGAATCATCATTCACGCCGATGCCAACTGAGAGCTTTTGTGCCGTCTATTCCAACATGTTAGTAGATCCACCACTCTCATTGGCATAACCCAACTCAACCCAGCTCTACTAAGAACCCTAACCCATAACTCTCTAGCCACCTCACAATGTAAGAGTAAATGATCAATCGATTTACCATTTTTCTTATACATGAAGCACCACTCCATAAAAACCATACCATGTTTCCTCAAATTGTCAATCGTCAAAATCTTCCCAAGTGCAACTGTCCAAGTGAAAAAAGAAACTTTAAACGGCACAAACGCTCTCCAAATACTCTTCCATGGAAAAGAGAATTGATGCTAACCAGACAACACCTTATAATAAGATTTACCAGAACAATTGTTTCTCCTCATGTGTTTCCACAACATTCGATCCCTCTCATTTCCTCCTATATTCAGAGAATACAAGAACTGAAAAAAATCTACAATCTCACTAAGTTTCCAATCACGTGCATTTCTTATGAAAGTAACATTCCAATACACAGTCCCATTAGCACAACTCAACATCTCTGAAACAGCAGCCTGTTGATTTCCAGCCAAGCTGAAAACAACTGAGAAAATAGAATGAAGAGCTCTTTCACCACATCATTCATCGAACCAAAAACGGATTCCTGCACCCTCTCCAACCTCAAACTTAGTATGTTTTACAAAAATGTCCTATCCCTTTCTAATATATTTCCATAAACACACACCATAAGATCCCATACCCTTCATACAGCACCATCCCCCCTAATCACCTTCATATTTTTTATCAATAACCTCTATCTACAATGAGTCCCCCTCCATTTGATATATCCATAGCCACTTCCCTTACAATGCCTTACTAAAATTACTCAAGTTTCGCAGCCCAGGCCTCCATTCACAATCAGGCAGCACACTTTATGCCAACTCACAAGGTGAAATTTATTCTCCTCTCCCATGACACCCCATAAGAAAGCTCTAAACAACTTCTCAATCCGATTTGTCACACCTACTGGTAATGGAAATAAGGAAAACTAATAAGTGAGAATGTTGGAAATGGTGCTTTTAATGAGGGTTAGTCTTCCCCCTTTGGATAAATATAGACACGTCCAACCTAACAGTCTTTTCTCAACCTTTTCTACAACACCATCCCATATATTCTTTACTTAGAATGACACCCCAACGGAAGCCCAAGATATTTCATTGGAAGAGAAACAAATCCGCTAAAAGGCTAATCTTCCTCACATCTCCCACCAGTACCAATTCTAACTTGTCCAAATTCACCTTGAAGCCCGAGACAGCTTCAAAGCATAATAAAACAACCTTTAAAGCTTGAATCTGTCCACTGTCAGCACCACAAAAAATCAAAGTATCATCTGTAAATAATAAATGGGAGATTGAAATAGTACCATTGTTAATGTTACTCACCGAAAAACCAGAGAGAAAACCCCCTATGGCAGCCTCCACCATACGACTCAATGCTTCCTTCACTAAAACAAAAAAGAAAGGGGATAATAGATCCCATTATCTCAAACCCCTTGAACTCTGAAAAATACCACAAGAGTTGCCATTAACTAATACAGAGAACCGAGTAGTCGAAACACAATGTCTAACTCATCCACACCACCTATCCCAAGCCACATCTTCTTAGCATATAAAAAAGAAAATCCTAGCACACGTGGTCGTATGCATTTTCCATATCAAGCTTGCAAAGAACCCCCGGAATACCTATCCTTATACGGATGTCCAAACACTTATTAGCAATCATAACTGAGTCCAAACTTTGACGTCCTTTAAAGAAAGCATTTTGAGGTTTAGAAATGACTTTATACATCACTGTACTCGTACAATTAGCTAATACTTTCGAAATAATTTTATAGATCCCACCTATCAAACTAATAGGACAAAAATCCTTCAACTCATGGGTACTGGCTATCTTGGGATGAGTGCAATAAATGTAGCATTTAGGGACTTCTCAAACTTTTGACAAGAATGAAAATCTTGGAATACCCGCATAACTTCTACTTTCACTATATCCCAACACTCTTAAAAAAAGCCATGGAGAAGCCATCTGGGCCCGGAACTTTATATTTACACATTCCATTAACCGCCCGATGCACCTCATTTTCTTCAAAAGACCTCTCCAACCAGCTGACTGTACAGAAATCCAGTTGGGCAAAATTCAGACAATCCAACTTAGGACACCACTCCTCTGTCTTAGTTTGAAGATCTTCATAATACTGCACAATGTGATCTTGAATCTCATCAGGAGAGTGAAGAACATTGGTACCAGAATGAAGTACCTCAATAGTGTTTTTGTGCCTAAGTGAATTAGCCATCTTGTGAAAAAATTTATTGCAACTATCCCCCTCTTTCAACCAAAGCACTCTTGATTTTTGCCTCCAAGAAATTTCTTCCATAACAAAGCCTTCTCAATTTCAGTCACTACCTCATTCTTCCTTGACAATGACTCCTCATCTACCTCCCCCTCCTCCAAAGCATGCAACTTATCCCAAAGTAAATTTTTCTGCACTTCAGTATACCTAAAGATTTCTTATTTTCACTCACCACTCCCTTATCGGCGTCACGATCAACTATTTCATCCTCTTCCACCTCCGGCGACTGCAACGTTTCTGATGCACCACCAGATGAGTCGTCAATGATCGACAAAAGTTTCTATGCAACCTCCGAGACCGTCAGATCCAAGTAGTGGCGTCGTTGAAATAGACTCACCCAAGCCTCCCGATACATCAAAACACCTGAAGCCTTCAGCTCGAGACTTAGCCTTCCACACCCATTTCAGGCTTTTCACCAAGCTCGATCCACTCGCTGGTTCAGACTTACTCGACCCTTTAGAAAGGCCTTGGCCCAAGTTTCCCCTATTATTCCCTCCACTAAGCCCATCCCCACCCCTTGTCCTACTTAACGCACCGTTTCATCCCCACCCCTTATCCTCCTCAACACACCATATCATGCCTTTGAATATTTCTCTACAACTCATAAATTTGAGATTGCATCTCTAACAGGGCTCGAAGCATACTTTCTTTATTAAGGCTAACAACTCCCCTGCCACCATCCCCATTACACTAAGCCCTTGCAGAGTCGCTAACACCACCTCGCAAATTAGAGCTAGCACCCAGTGTAGCAGGTCCTCAAGCATAGTCTAACCTCGGTTTTTGCAAAGCCTCCATGTACGACTGGGCAGAATGTTGATACGGGGATGTCATTGTCGCTGGTGGTGCCGACCCAACAAAAAGACCTTTTCTACCATCCTCCCTCAAAACCTCCACCAATTTTCTTCATCCCTTACCATCTCTATCTTCAGGAATGAAAATACAGTTTCGGCAACCACCCTATTTGTATTCCACAAAAGCCATGAATGCCCTTTAAGAGTTAGAGCACCTTTGTGCTATGAAACCCTTGTCTCCTTCCCGATGGGCTATATAAAACTCATTTCACCCCACCTTCAGGCAATCCTCCAACGCTTTTGTGAACCAATGTGCCGTGGCTAACTCCAAGCGAAGATTTTTCACAAACTTCCACCCTCTTTCAGTAATGTGCACCCAACACCCAGCTCTTACTACCTAAAATGTCTTAAGTTCGATAATAACAACATTCGATATACCCATTTTCCTTCCCATACCCGCACGAAACACACAATGAAATGCCCATGAACATCATCGCAAGCCAACTTACGAAAAAAAAGAGGAAGTATTGACGATGTTAAGAATATTTGGTATTGTGCAATGTGAATTGTTGAGAATATACCTAGTTGATTACAATGTTAAGGTATATTGATGATGAATTTAATATTTAGGTATTCATGGTGAGTATTAGCTAGAATTAATCTATGTTTATGTCATTGTTATATGGTTAAGTGTAGATATTATTTACGTTGAATTAATAAGGGGATAGAGGTCATGTACGTGCTGTCTGGCAGCTTATTTGCAACTTAGAAATTTGGAGTTTATCAATTTTGGAGGATAATATTTTAGAGCAAGTCTAAATTCATGTTATTAAGGATTGTATGAAATTTTAGAGTTAAGTGAGATCATTTTTAGAGTAGAAGTTGATGGATTATAATGGCCTTGAAATAGGTTCCGAGTGATCGTTGGCAAATGAATATCGTAACTATTTTGACTAGAAATCAAGGTAAGTGGATCTTTAATGGGTTTTTAATAAAAAAAAAATATTGGTTTTGCTTGAAATGGTGTACTGGTGTATTATATTTCAAACTTGTGTAAACTTTAGATTTGTGCACATTTTTATACTATTTTGGCTCTGCTTGTGGGATTTGTGCAAATTTTGTAATGATTGAAATAATTGAAAAATGCCATGTGGCTTATTAAATTTGAAAGTCAAATGTGAGCGTGTTATTTATTCTTGAGTCTATGATATGGATGTCTTTGTGACTTGTTTCACGTCCTTCGCGGCATGATGTCTTCGTGGTATATTGATGCCCTTGCGGTATGAAGTCTTCGTGGCATGATATCTTTGTGGTATATTAGTGATTTCCCTATTATCATGTGGCCTTGAATATGATATTTGCCTAAATATCTTGGTTGAGATAAAATTGTATTGCTCACATTATTTTGTTGAGAATTTATTCACTTTCTTATAGTCAAGAAAATTGCCAACTCCCACACCCCCATTAAATTGCTACTTACTGAGCATGTGGTAGTTCACCACTTATTTTCACATATTTTTCAGAGTTGTAGAAAGTTCTTTCTTTTGAAGTGATAGCTTTTGAGCCAAAGATTTTAGAGTAGACTTGATTTAGTCACTTGAGGTTGGAAGTTTTGGGAATTGATGGTTTTGTTGCGTGAAGATGGTTTCGGTTGTACAATAAGTTTTCTTATGGTCATATTTTGGTTATTTTATAGTTTTTGTTGGAGTATCTATTTGCAATTATTTAGACTTTAATGGCTCTAGCCGAACTTATAAATGGTGTTTGAGGATCATTGTATTATAGTTGTGAATGGTCTGGAGGTTTTATATTTGATATATATTTGTAAACATGAAGAAAGTTTTGAAAATATAGGCAAAACTCTGTCCTTTTATAGTTTTGGGTTTGGGGTGTTACACTAAACCCAGCTCACTTCCCTCACTTTCCTTACTGTTTTCAAACACAATCATCCCCTTCTTTTGCGCCAATGAATTTTCATTCTCCCCACCATCCTTTATCCAATTATCCACCTTTTTTGAAATACCCATCTGATCCTTACTCAAATTTGAATGAGAAAAGATCCCAAGATTTTCGCCAATCCACCCGTCAGTCCCCAGCCGCCCATCCTCCCTGCTATCTGCCACCTTCCTCAAGCTCTCCCCATCTCCATTGTTTCCCTTCCAGGCAGGTACTACATGATCTTGACTTTGTTTTGCATACTGATCTGGTCTACGTGGCCCCTTCTCATAGTAATGGTATCAGATTTAGTCTACGTGGGCCTCTTCTCATAGTAATGGTATCAGCCCTTAACCCAAACTGTTGATCTTTTGTAGAATTCATCTCAAAGGCATTTTCTTGGAAAGACATCCTTCCTCTTTATGAACCAAACAACCACACACGAAACATAATCTTGGCAGCTTCTCATAGGAATCAACACATTCTCACCATTTACTCGAAGAGTTCTCCCTCTACTGCGCTTTGGATAAAAAAATTTCAATCTTGACTCTAAGAAACCGTCCCCCATCCAATTCCATCCTCCAGTACATCCACTTCGATCACTCTTCCTATTGAATTCCCGATTTGATCACCACATTCTTTGTTCATATACGCTAAGAGCAAGTTATGGACTTGGACCCATAATTCCTCTTTGTCAAAGTTCATTTTACTCGGCTGAGCAAAACCATCAAACTCCTTAAGCACAAAAAGACTATTGTCAAACAGCCATGGCCTACCGGCCATCACTCGCATTTTGTCTGCGTGTGTTGCAAAAGTAGCTGTAAATAAATTTGCACCACACTTTTTAAACTCTGCTGGTTTGCTAACTCTCCAGATTTTTGCCATTGTTGAAGCAATCACCTCTTTTCTTATTACACGATCCAAGCAAACTTCCCCGCCAAGCTACGTTCTCCTTTCCTCTTTGTTTCTGTCAAACCTTCCCCTTCAATTTCCAGAACATTTGACTCCTCTTCCGTCACTTCAATCTCCTCCATTTATCTTCCAATTCTTCCATCCCTTCAAGTCTTACCATGTTACAAGGAAGTCTTAAAAGTTCCCTCTTGTTTTTAATAACAAACTCTACCTCTGTTTTCTCTTTTCCAAGAAAAAACGGATAAGAGACTACGAAAGAGACATTTTCTAGCCTATTAAGTAGGCTTAGGAGTTTTCTTTCTCTAGCCATTAACTGAAGCCATGATGTGCAAGAATGAGTAAAGATTGCAAAGCCAACTTTATCCATTGTTAGATTAGTCATTGAAGAGAAAGTTTCGAGCCCTTTTTGGTTGATACACTAGAGAGAAGAAAGTTTGAGATCTTTTGGCTTGTACTAGTGCATAAAAGAGAAGTGATATGACCAAATAATATTTTTTTTTTATATCTTATATGTTCGGAGTTTCATCTTTATTGCAGAAAACTCCTATTTTGGGTTTAAGTGGGATTAAGGCGTATTGAAATTTGTAGTTTGAGTGATTTGTTACCACTCTTTTATGCTATATCTTTTGATAAGTGAATTTCATTAGGGTTGTCTCCACCGACGAATGTATGCTTTGTTCAAAAGCAAAAGCACTTGTCATTTCTACTTCATTTCTGAAATTTCTATTTGTCACAACAATCTTAACACAGATTTTGCGGGTGGAAGTGTGAGAGCCTTCGCGGAAGGAGACAACCCAAAGACGGATCCAATAAATAATTATTAGGATAATTTTAAGATCAGGTTTGTTAGCTGATTTGGATTTAGAATTAGAACTGGGTTGCAGTTGTGTTGGTCATTTAAATGACTTGATTAATGAACGATCCTCAGAGTAATTCATTCAAACAGTTCGTGGATTTTCTCTTGCCCGAAAGGGGTAAACCCAACCAAAAAGATAAAAATCTAGCCTTTATTTGCCTCTCGGTCTCTGTTACAAACTCACAACACAGACCAACCAGATCCGAATTTATATTCCCCGATTCCATCTTGCATATGCTCACAAGTTTAGCAACAAATTCTTGCATATGAAAAGCACAAATATATACGCAAAGACAAGCGCACACAGACAAACCACTAGCTCCACACTCCAAGAACCGAGTTGGGGGAAAACAGAAAGCAGCAAACGTAAGACACAGAGAGATGCATTTCAGAGAATAGTACATGAAGAAGAGGGTTTAGAAGAATGATCTCCTGGTTTGACGCCAGGCCATTCCCGGCAATGACAGTGCTGGCCTTCCGGGATTCTTTTGTAAACGGAAAGGACATGGCTTCCACAGCCGTCCCATGTGGTCTTGCCGCAAACCGAGCACTTCACCGCATAGCACATCTTTGATCTTCCCTTCCTTCCCTAAAGCTGTATTAAGTTCTCGTTCACATCAATCTTTAAGAGACTCCTTTTGCCTATCTGCCTAGCTCGTACAACCAGGGACTGTCTTTCTTGTATCTCAAATCTATGTACTAAGATTTCTTATTTTTCTCTCCTAAATAAAGATAGTAAAGAATTAAGCCAGTGTTGTTTTCAAAACACCCTTCGAAGAAAAAAAAAAACAATATAGTTTTAAAGAGAAATTATATTATTTGTCTTAAGAAGATGGGTAAGTTTTGAATATTCTTTTAAAAAAATTGGTTAAATATTGAATTAAAAAATTAATTTTTTAATAATAGATCTTACTTTTTTTTTTTAAATAAGTGCATGAGACTCACATCTTAGGACTGTATATAATATTACTTAGGTTGCATTTGAATGTTGAACTGAGTTGAGTTGAGTTGAGATGATAAAATATTATTATAATATTATTTTTTAATATTATTATTATTTTAAAATTTTAAAAAATTAAATTATTTATTATATTTTATGTTAAAATTTGAAAAAATTATAATGATAAATTGAGATGAATTTGATAACCAAACGAAGTCTTAATTTTAAAATGCGTAGGTTTCCCGTGCTTTCATATAATAAATAGAAAAATCTAAGATCATGTGAAAAAAATCAATATTTAAGAAAACATTAGCCGACGACAATTATGATGGTTCTTGCAATTTCCATAAAATTTTAGTGCCCGGATTTTATAGAAAAACATAAATGTTTTATTTTTGTAGAAACTACAAAATACAGGCTTTTTTTTTTTTTAATGGTAATATTTCTCACGTAGCTTGGATCATATATAAGACGCAAAAGAAACAGAAATTTGGGCCAATTGAGATCAGCCCAACTATCTAAATTAAAGCTGGGTTGGACCTCAAATGTTGGGCCAAACTTTGGCTCTATGCTAAAAAGAGATGTACTTCTGGCTGCCAGATGCATGTTCCGACCGACATGATGACTTACAACAGTTACAAGAAGCCCCGGCCTCTAGCCACTTGGTTGTCTTCTGTTACCGAAGCGATTTCAGATGATTCGAATTAATCTATAAATAATAATTTTTTATGAATTTTATTAATATGTATTTGAATGTATGAAATATATTAAAATATGATTAATTAATTTTTTATGAAAAATTAAAAAAATAATGAGTCATATTAATAATTAGTTTAAGATAAATTGAGATATATTTAACACCTAAACGTAACTTTAAAGTCGCATATTGATTGCATGCACATTTAAAATGTGCATACTCTTTCAGAATAGGTGAAATTTCGTAACCATTTTCTTTCATCCAAGGCTATATACAAAGGACGTTTCTTTTAATGTAATCTGACTTCAGATTTTTTCTTAGATTCATTAAGTTCTAACCCATTTAATTTAGATGTATGAGCGTATCTTGTAAAAAGATCTGGGTCGTCAAATAGGAGAAATGTTCAATAAATATATATTATAGGAAAGCTCGAAGTTCGATATATATATATAAGAAATCTTTATCCCAATATCTTGCAACCCCTGTGAAAATCAGTGGAGACATGTGGTTCTTTAATGTGGTCAAAATAGCTATTGATACCTTGGTAATATGTCGTATCATCGTATGGGGCTCCCTAGAGGTTGTAGCTTTGGAAGGAAACAGTCACCCTTCGTGGTGGGTGAGGTGGGGGCTAACATGGGTCTCCCTTAAAAGGGCAAGCTAGCAAGATGCTCTCTTTTGAATGCTTCGTCCCACCCAAATAGTAAGAAGATATTGAAGACGATATGGGTGGGGTAGCCATGCTTTGCTTTTGTGATAAAAAGTCGGTGCATTTAGCTAATGCTCTATCTGGTTCCAAATCAAAGAGGTCCGGATTATGTTACTCTGACTAGACCTATGTTGTCCCACTTGGGAACTTATTCCAATAGATTATTGCTTTGTACTACTACTAATACCTAGCTACTCCTATATATAATATTGTTGTCCAACTAACTTTTTAATTAGGTGATTACCACAGGGATTAAGTCTTAAAAGCCTTTAGTTTCTAATTTGTCCTTCTTAATTCGATATCTTTTGAGTAAGAATACATATACAGTTCATTTGATGAAGTTTCATAATCTTGGAATAAGTTCTGAGTCGATATTCTGATTCCGAGCAAAAGCTCTGCATTATCATGTTGCAACCATGCATGCATTGATTATTGTTTTTTAATTTCTTTCTAGTAAATTACAATATACAGAGTCATGAATATCTTCTAGAATTATTAGGGTATTCTAGTCTAGAACCTGTGTAAACTCTGCTAATTTAAACATAGATCAAGTTCAAAACCTAGGAAAAAACTATGGCGTAACCAGGTCTCTGCATGCGCCATGGGCCAATGATCATACTCTCTCTCTCTCTCTCTCTCTCTCTCTCTAGATTAGATAAAGAACTAGATGCTAATAATATTAATATTGCTTAAAGTGTAACGTAGGTGACAATCAAAAGCCAATATAGTAGAAAAAAAAGGGAACAAATTAAAGGTGGGGGCTTCCTTCGTTATGGACGGTTGGAATGTGAGGAAAAAGGAAGTGGGAAAAGCCAAGAAAAGAGCATAATCCCATACTCCAACTGGTTGGCTGGCCTTATAGCCCGGAACACATCTGAAAAACCTTATCTCCAACACCACCACCACCCTTCCCTTGGCCTCTATCATTGCCAATATTTACGCTCCATATATAATTCTTCATCGTCGTCGTCGTCCTCGTCATAATCATCGTCATCATCCTCATCTTTAGACTCAAATGCCCATCATGCCAAATCATTAGTGGGTCCAAAAAGCCCTATCCCTTGCCACTTCCATGCTGCATGTCACATGTGGGACATTAATCTTTGATTATAAATCTATATGGGGTTGATGAAGGAGAACCAACATTAGTGCTTTTGGGTATCCTTTCATGTTTTTAAGCTTTCTATTTTCCTTTAGATTTTTGTCGTTTGGGCTAGTGTTTGATTAACAAAAGATTAGTCTATTCTAACTCCAATTTCTGTGAATCATCCCTTTTGGACTATAAAATATATGTCCACACCCACTTTGTCTGATCCACTGTATCAAAGTCAATGTCTATCTGTTGATTCATGCACCCATGTAAAGAAAAAAAAAAAACTTATCAATTAAGGCTCGTATATATAGTCCTCTATTAGTGCCTCCAATTAAGATAACTTTTTATAGCCTAGCAATGAACATCTTTGACTACTTCATTTTCTTCATGTATGGTCCTATCATTGAACTATTTAATTATTTCTTAGAACACGATATCATGCAATTAATATTTAAAACAAATTAATCAAAGGTAATGATCCGTGCTTCATTTCTGGACAGTTATATGTCTGATTGATGCGAAATTCTTATTAATTACGACTCACATGCGGCAAGTTATCGATTCGACGGTGGATCAACCGTACCGTATCACAATCATTTCCCATCAACTAATTTCAAACGAAAGGGATGCTTTATCTAACTGCAGCTTTATAATTAATGTGTATGGCTAAATTACAATTAATACAAGTATAGTAGTCTTGTGTAATAATAATTCGGTTGGGAATGGTTCAATTCTACTAATTTAAAACGCAACATATCAGGCATTGAATTGGCCGTAACATGAGTAGTGATGCAATCATGACTAATTAAAATATACTTAAAATATTTTAGTCTGATTATTTTATGTCAAATGATCGAGTTTATATATATGTACTCAGTATGCAAAACATAAACATGAAAAGAATGGGTCAAGAAAAATGTTTGGTATATATCTTTGACCAGTTATATATTTCCAGTGAAAATGATTATTTCCTGTCAAAATGAATATATTTTTATCGTAAACAATTAATCACAAATACTTATTTTTCTTGTAGCGCGAGGAGGACCATATATAGCGTACTTCGGTCTGCTTGTTCGTTTGTAGGGGTTGATGTAATTTTGAGGGCATGATGAAGCTGGCAATATGCCAATATCGTTGTGGGTGGATGAAAACCACCAAAAGAGATGAGAATTTGGGGTGGAAAATTAAGGAAAATGAAGTAAGGCACGCAATTTTGGTTAAGGCAAATCAAATCAAATCATCATCAGGAATGGCTGGACAAACAACGTCAACCAGAGTAGTGGAGAAAATTGTTTGGTAAGGGTGGAATAATTCAGCCAACTAATTAAGAATAAATTCATTTGTTTTAATCCACAAATTAGTATAGGCAGGATTGAATTTGTGGATAGTTCCTGCTTGCTTGATTATAAATTAAAGGAACCAGCAGCAAGATTAATGGCCTCATGGCATGGCATGGTTAATCGAACGATCGATACCCATTATTAACTCATTGTCATTTACAACATGCAGGATATATAATGAGATATTAGGACCACACTACGTACTTTTATTTATATAATATTTAATAGTTGATGAAAATTGGAGTAAATTAGTGTTTAGGTTTCTTCGATACCAAAACATGATCATTAATCATGCACATCTAATATTGTTATAAATTATTCGGTTACAATATCATCATATCTATAGGAAAGTTACATGCTTTGATCAATTACAATATATATATATATATATATATATGTATATCCCATGGAGAGATCAACTTGTTGCATATATATATGCATGCATTTGAATCTGAGTTTGAATTTTCTGCTGCCTTATGATCGATCATTTCTAATTACTAAATTCCAAGTAAGGACCATATATATATCCTCTTCTCCACATTAACCAAATTAAGTGGTTACGTACCTACGTATATCTACAGATGAAAAATGCTATAAGAAAACCTTACACCACACCGGCCACAATCTAACTAACATGTGATTAATTTGTCATTTTTGTCATTTTATTTAAACACACACATATTTAAGTATTATGACAGAAATAAAAATGACAAATCATATGATAATTAGGTGGATGTGTGTGGTGTAAGGCTTTCATGTAGAATTTATCATCTATAGATTACTATTATTCTAAGACATTTACATCACACTGTTTATGTAGCATAATTTGATTTAGAAGATAAATCTTATAATTTGAATCTTATAATTTAAATGATGAGGATGACGTGTTCTACCCATTAGCTTAAAAATATAATAACTCTATATCTATATGCTCAAGTTATCGGTACATGATCGTGTTATTGAATTAAGTTAATTTAAATAGTTAAATTTACATCTTCACATGATTTAATTAAATTTTTAACAAATTTGTTGAGATATCACGTGTGCTGCGTCCGTGAGTTATCTTATCGGCCATATATATGATCATGATTATCTCCATATCCCCCAAGAGATAATCAAGTCATATAAATCAAAGCAATTATATATCAATTAATTGATGATGCCAAAACTAACTTGCCGTTAGAGCCAAGCCTGCCGGAGTAGTACTAGCTACTCTATATCTAAGCATGTGTGTGAAGTGATTGATGAGCGAGGCATGTAGTGGGGGAACATTTCGGGTGGTCTGCAACTAGGTGAACATTGTGGCACACATCTGATCATGTACTGTTAGCATCTGACCCTCATGATCAGTGTTGTCTCCATGCATTGAATTTTTTTCAGTATAAACTCACGACAGTCATGTAATTTCATTGTATTCACTGTTTACTATTTTCTCTAGTCATGACCTTACATGTATAATATAATTATGTAGCTTAAATAACCCCTATCCCTGGCCAAGATCTGGGAAATTGTTCACTTCCAAGCAATCTATTATATGTACCTGATTAGAAGATATTCACTTTCAGTTTATAATATATGAGATTGAGATTTCTATAAGTTTTTTAACCTAAATACTAAAGAGATAGACACAATTAATAGATCAAAGTGTCTCGTTTATTTTCGCAAATGAGATAAGATGAGTTGAGATTAAAGTTAAAAATTAAATAAAATATTGTTAGAATATATTTTTTTAATATTATTTTTGTTTTGAGATTTGAAAAAGTTGAATTGTTTATTTTATTTTGTGTGAGAATTTGAAAAGTTGTAATGATTAGATGAGATGAGTTAAGAGGAGTTGTAAAAACAAACGATTAATAATAAATGTTGCATGTCGATCGACAGCATGAATAACGCTGAGATTCATATATTATGTCTATCTTTCTCCGAACTATAAAATTATTTGGATAAAAAATTATAAAGAATATTAATTATTAATGATCCTTTTGTTGGACATTGAAAAGTTAAAATATTATGAAGACGAATGTGGAAGAAAAGGTAAAAGAGCCTAAATATATATATATATATATATATATATATAATCTCTTTTTGTTAAGGAGTTATGTACATCAACTTTCCCTATATGCGTGGTTCCACGTATACCTTGTTTATGTAACTCTATACATTGTATACTCTTTTTATTTCGGGGTGACTCCATACTGATCCATACATTGCATGCTTGAAGAGAGAGAGAGAGAGAGAGATTTCTAATTTGTAATGGTCAACCTATGACGACAAAGGGAGATGGGAAATTATAATTCCACAGACCCCGATTCGTCTGATCTCTACTCATTTCGTTTCTTTCCTTGCTGATTAATACCGAGTCCCCACGCCGCCCTTCCCACAAGAATACCATTTTTCACACATTCCTCCATTATTTTTGGATCAAGAAGATCACCTTGCCATCCACATATATAATCTTTTCGTTATATATTCGGTGCTCTACTTCAACAAGAATAATAGGGTTGATACAATGGGTGATCTCGAGGATGTTCGTAACACAGGTCTTGCTCTTGCTCTAGGCAGCCATGAAAAACCAGAAAACCACTTGCAGCTTGATCATCAAGAAAAGAAGAAGGGGAAGAAGGAGAAGTTCTCCTTAAAGTACGACAACCTGTTCCCTTCTCTTACGTTAGGTCCATCTGAGGTACTCGAAACAACCACGTACGGCCAATTGCCTGATACAAAGATGGACGTAGGAAAAGTGTGCGGTGAATCAGTGGATTTGCAAAAGCAGGCATCTTCTGTCAGCGGAGTATCATCGTTTTCTAACTCATCCAGCATCAAGAAGGAGAGAGAATCTGGGGGTGAAGAGGTTGAGGTAGAAAGAGTGTCTTCAAGGGTAAGCGATGAAGATGAAGAGGCTAGTCCAAGGAAGAAACTCAGACTCACCAAAGAGCAATCGGCTGTTTTGGAAGACAGCTTTAAAGAACACGCTACCCTCAACCCTGTATGCCATCTTTCTTTGATCTTGATAATCCCTAATATTATCTCCGCATGAGAAGCATCATGATTCCTTGTATGCCCGCTCATGAATTGTGTGCTGAATATTATTATCCTTTCTCTTTTTTTATTATTGGAATTATTAGAAGCAAAAGAAAGACTTGGCTCAGCAGCTGAATCTACGGCCGAGACAAGTAGAAGTGTGGTTCCAGAACAGGAGAGCCAGGTTCTATTCATTAACCTTTGTTTAATTTTATGCATGTTTGCATGAATGAAAGAGTTTTGATTCCTTTTTCCTACCTTGATCTCCAAATATATATATATATATATATAGGACTAAGCTGAAGCAAACAGAAGTAGATTGTGAATTACTGAAGAAACGCTGTGAGTCACTAACAGAAGAGAACAAGAGGCTACAGAAAGAGCTCCAAGAGCTGAAATCATTGAAAAGTACTATAGCCGCGCCTTTTTATATGCAGCTTCCTGCAGCCACTCTTACTCTGTGCCCTTCCTGCGAGAGGGTTTCTTCTGCTGGTGATGGCTCTTCTACGAATCCTTTCTCAATTGGGGCGCCGAAGCCTCAGTACTTCTACAATCCCTCACCCATCCATCAGCAGCTTGCT
Source organism: Juglans regia (assembly GCF_001411555.2). Classification (NCBI taxonomy): domain Eukaryota; kingdom Viridiplantae; phylum Streptophyta; class Magnoliopsida; order Fagales; family Juglandaceae; genus Juglans; species Juglans regia. The sequence continues at coordinate 5,836,459 of NC_049906.1, read as the reverse complement.
AGCTAGCTAGCTAGGCATATCCTTAAAGGCCAGAACTCCGATTTCTTCAGGACTTTCTGTGTCATATATATAATATATAATATTATGTAGCAATAATAAATTAGCTTAATTAATTTGTACAGATTAGTTCAATATACAGTATAAAAATGAGTTAATTAAGTTAATTAGCACTTTAATTCTCTCTGATCTGTCTCTTTTGGATTACCAGTTTGTAATTATTTAAAAAGACAAATACTATATATATATGTAGCAATTTTTTTTTGTTAATTGCTTGCAAATTCACAAATTCAGTCACTGATCATCATGGCGATGTATTCATAATTAGTAATATTTTGTTATCTAAGGTTAAAATTTGTGCACAGCAAGGATTTGTTATTCAAAGCTATGCCTATATATATATATATATATATACATATATATATATATATATCTGATGTTCTGTACTGTTGAACATGCATGCAGCAGCTCTTATATATGTATATATATTCTCCAGTCTTTCATGCAAAGTTGAAAATGTATGCGTCATGAAATCAGTAAAGGTTAATCAAAATGTATCCTTTGCTATCAATGTCTATCTACCCATATATGCAACTTTTTTAATTTTGACCAGAACTTAATTTGCTGAGGAAGTAGTACTATATTATCATATATTCAAGTAAGGCAATAGTTCCTTAATTACCCCCCAAAAAGATTTTGAGTGGTTATATAAATGGTCCTTATCCTAAATAAGTTCGATTAGATCAAGGATATTTGAGTCTTTGCACTTAATTTTGAAGAAAAATGGGACGAAAAAAGAAAATAAAAGTGAGTCCTAGATCACCCGTGACCAAGTCAGTCTCTATATATGTACATATTTTTCGAATAATGATGGGCAAGGCTTTTTTTAGTCAAAGATAAATCATAAGAGCAACAAGCTAACGTCTGTGGAACTAATTTTAAGAGGTCATCTGGATTGAGAGATATTTTCGTTCTATCTTATCTTATCTCATTTCATCATTATAGTATTTTTTAAATTTTTATACAAAATATATAAATAAATAATTCAACTTTTTTAAATTTCAAAACAATAATAATATTAAAAAATAATATTCTAATAATATTTTATTTAACTTTCAACTTTAATCTAAAACTATCTCATCTCATCTTACAATGATCCAAACAACCTCTAATTTGTACTCAAAGTATTTATCTACATAATTATGGAATTATCTACATGATCATATATTAATATAAATCATCAAGTTTTATTTTATTTTATTTTTTTGGCTTTAGAACAAACGAAAAGAATGAAAAAATAAATAAATAAATTGCAAGGCATGTCATGTGATCATCCCCAAGACGAGTCCCTTTCCATTCCTAACTTTTTTTTTTTTTTTATAATTCGCAAGATAAACCGAATATTCCTCCCATTTATGTATGGTCTGGGCGGGCCTGATCCTATATATAATATATATATTAGTCAAAAAATGTGTCCAAGAGGCCGGGACCTAGCCTGCATGATCTCAAGTCACCAGCATGATCAGGGTCGAGGTCTCCATCTAATTTCTAAACCCAAACGTATGATATTTTCGTCTTATCATATTATAATATCATGCTAATAATTAAAACTGGTGTAATTAATTAAGTATATATATTTTTAATTACATGAGATGTCGATCGTAATAAGATAGGAGTATACATATCATACCGCCATCTGTAAGTAGGCGCCAAAAGTACTATCAAATTAATAATTTTTTCAGCAATACTCCATTTTAAGCTCTCGGACACGAGTGCATGCCTCATGTACAAATTAGTCTAGACGGTGACATTACACCTAGCTACAATTTTATCTGTTAGAAAAATTGTTTCGAAGATGCAAAAAATCTTGTTAATAGAATAATAATGCATGCATGTAGATCATGATGATGTTCAGAAAATTGACAAGAGAGAAATGGACCCAAAGTCCATGGCTGAGATGAACAACGTAATTCCATTCATGTGCTCAAAGAGTAATTGTTCTTCATTCTGAATTTTTAATTCAAGTGATTGATTTATGAAATCATTAAAAATAGAGAAAATATATTTACAACCGTAAATTATGCGCACACGCATGAGTGTCTCAATTCACAAAATAAAACCTATATCTAAAGATATAAAAGAAAGTTCACATGAACTCATACATATATATATATATATATATATATATGCAGGGACCAAAGAGATAAGTGTTCAACAACATTTTTCACATCCCATTAATTTAACAGAGATGCCATCAGTTCTCAAACAAAAAACAGAATAATCATTGGTTGTGGTCATGTTTCTGGATAACACGCATTAAATATTTCATTGACAAGCAACATCTTGCTTATGATCTTTAATTCACTGTTGGATATAGAAACATGCATGTAAATTGTTCCAAAACATGATGAAAATAAATTATATAACTTCGTACGAGTGATCTGACTCTTTGGTAATGAAAAAGAACTATAGGCGTTTAAAAGCTTTTTTATATTGAAATTCATACGGTTTTGTCAAGGCACTTTATATAATTAATGTCAACTAGAGATGAACTAAAAAGACAACAATGGTAAAAGAAACCTGAAACCTTGAAAAAGCATTCAATTGACTTGGTTTGTATATAGATCTGAGAGCCTGGAATTGGCTATGTCTACAAAGCATTAATCAATTTCAAATTTCTTATTTTTTCCCTTTTTTAACCATTTCTTGTCTTGCTGGCCTAGGGGAGATTAGGGTGTGTTTGGTTGTTGAAATCAACTCAATCTATCTTAAATTAATCATTGATGAGATCATTCATTACCTTTTCAACTTACTTCATACATTTAAACACATATTTTAATCTATTTACATTCAAACATATCTCAATAAGACCTACAAAATATTACTATTCACATTTCAACTTAATTTATTTGGAATCACCTCATCATCTAAACAGCCTAAAAGTCTATAGAGATGGGTTTCTTCCAAGATAGCTTTGGATAGAGTATGAGATCAGAAAATAAGAAGAGAATTGGGATATGTTGTTCTAATAAATGAGAATGATATATAATATATGAGATCTTACGTTCTTTAAGAATGAGAATTTAATCGTTATGATGGTTAACATTGCTCGTTCTTAGAGTTTTACTCATATTATATTTGTGATTAAAAAAATAAGAAAAGAAAAAAACCCAATCTCCAGACTCCAGAGATTTTTTGTGGGTACAAAATAAAAGGAAAGATCAGGAGAGGAAGATAAGAAGTGAGCAGTGCTCAATGCTAGCACCTTATTTGATAAGCGGACTATCTGGTGAAGTAGTCTTTAATTATTAATGGCAGGCAATATTGCTGTCACAGATCGTCATCATCACTACTGTTGTCGTGATCATATTCACCAATTCACTCGTCATTGTCGACATCATCAATTGTTTGTACCCGTCGGCCGTCGACAGATTCTAGCACGCCCCAATTCATAATGCAGAAAAAGTTTGGATTTCTTTTCTTATCTCTATGTCTCATTGGCTGCAAAAAAAAAGGTTAGGAATTAGGATTTAGAGGTTTGCGTAATCGATGACAACAAAATGGAGTAGGTGACTTTCCATGTTATTTAGCCAACAAAAAACAAATAATATTATATTAATTGTAGAATATATATGATCACAGGCATGCTCTGGACATGCGATTGCTTACAGTGTCAGCCAGCAAAGCCAAACACTAGCAACTGTGCATCTAAGTAGTTGTCTGGATCAACAGCACTTGCGTGCTTTCAGCAGTAAAATACATTAAAATGCAAATATCTCTGAAAATCTTCTTGGCTAAGTGTAGTTAATTAGGGTTTTAGATAGGACTTAGTTAGGTATCGTTTATTTTTACAACTTCCCTCAATTCATTTTATTTAATAATTATAATTATTTTAAATTTTTTCATAAAATAAAATAAATAATTTTATTTTTTCAAATCTTAAAATAAAAATAATATTAAAAAAATATTTTTTAATAATATTTTATTTAATTTTTAATTTTAATCTCATTTTATCTCATCTGTAAAAACAAACTAAGCTTAGAAGCCTTAACAAAATATCTTGGCAAAATCCAGAAAGTAGAAAAACTTGGTAATTAAAGGGACAATCAATGAAGATCAGATCATTTTCTTGAAATCAATTACGGGAAACACACGAGGAACATAACAAGAGTACTCTTCCAAAAAGAATTTTGTTGAATAAAAATCTGTAAAACAACAATCTCTTCAACTACTTTGGCCAAATCCAACTCCATGGTACTTAAAATATTGTTAAGAATTCAAGCAAAAAATCAAATTATAATAAAATCAAGGTCTCGCATGCATCTCATGACATTTGGATTCGATTCCCACCTAGCTTGATCGAAGGATCTTACAAAATCTGTGTCTCTCTTCTGTCGATGCTTGCATGCTCAAGAGCATGAATGTTTGTGCAATTTTATCATTTTACTCCATTATGAGCTCTGCTTTTTGCCTTCATTTTAGTACTCCACTGTGAGAGATTGGGGTGATCAGAATCTTGGAAGCAGTTGAGAGTTGAGTTGGGATCAAAGTTTTTGTGGGGATCGAGGAGAGTTTTTTGGAGTTAGGCCAAAATATTTTTATTGGTCACTATAAATGAAAAATGTGTTGATTAGGAAGTACTTCTAGAGGGATTTTCAGGGACTTGGCAAAGAACAGTTTATTCCCAAAGCCCTGCAGACTCTCACTCTGTGTTATAGACGTTTTGGGCTTCAACGGATGTATGATTTTGAACGAGGCCTTCGAAGCAAAACAAGGCTGAAGCCTGCGTCAAGGAAATGAGGGGGAGGGGGGAAGCACTTGAAGAAGTGAAACCTTTTTCTCAAACTAGAGCTTGATCTCTTTCAGATCACTCCGAGCATTCGAAGGGCATTCATAGAAACAAACTTGTATGATTATTATTGCACATGATGAACTCAAGAAAGACATGCAACAAGAACACACGTACGTACAGCTCAATATATGACACAAGTATGTACAGAAAACAATTCTATTCGACCAGCAACACATGAAGCAAACAAGTTGAGCGGCAATAAGCTAGATCCAAAGCCTATTGGGGTGTATGTGGAGACTGGTTTTGGAGCTGAAAATCAAGAAACAGATTGTTTGCTTGACGTGCACTCAAAAGTGGGCTCGAGCGAAACTCAACCCGTGAGTTCGCTCGAGTCCCGCTCTAGAGTGAGCTTGAGCGAGACACAAACCCTAGTGTTCGCTCGAGCCCGCTCGACACCTCACTCAAGCCATTGTTGTTTTGGCCGTTCGCTCTATGCGTGCTCGACACACCACTCAACCGAAGAACACGTTTTTGCCAGATTAGGGCTTCCAACGCCGTTTGCTATATATATATATATCATATTTCACTTGTTTTGTACGACTTTCAATATATTTTCATAGGGAACAATTGTCAAGTGAGTGCATATTGTGTGAGAGAGCAAAAAATCCTAGAGAATGTGAGTTGAGATTGAGTGATCGTAATCTCCTTTGATTAATAAAATTTCAGCAATTCTGTGAACGTAGGCAATTTTGTCAAACTACGTATATTATGTATCATGTGCTTGATCGTGCTTACTTTTACTTTATTTGTCATCATTGAGATGTGTGTGTTCTGCACAACAAAGCCATGATCAGGACCAGAATGTGGAGTACTTCTACATAGGTAATAGAATACTACTCATTTTATTATATTTCCATATCAAAACCAAGTAGATTGGAACTCTCTACCAACTAGGGCTTGTATGTGTGTAGTACGTGTGCATGTTTATTATACATATACATGCATGTGCACACACAATACATGATATATACGTGTATTTATGCATGCATATATAAATATATATATATATATATATATATATATATCTAAGCACACCTCTACACAAGATTTATGGTCACACTACAAGAGATTGGGTACTTCAAGTATTGGTCAATCTTGGAGTAGTTGTTGAGGGCATACCATCTGCCAGTCCTAAATAGTTTTTTCTCTAGGTGGATAGGTATGCAGTTATCGAGTGGGCACACTTTTTGAGAAAAAGTGAGAAGGCAGATCTCTCGGATGTTTGCATTCCTACATCAATGTTTCGATTCTCTCGAGTGAATTTAGTTGGTACATCATGCAAATACATCGATAAGAATGTCAAGCATTCTACATGAATATATGCCTCCGCAATGGATCATTCTGGCCGGACTTTATTTTTAACGTACTGTTTAAATTTGCCCAAATACTTTTCAAATAGATACATCCACCGGTATTGAACTAGTCATGCGAGCAACAACTCACGGGGTAAATAGAGAGTGAGGTGGACCATTACATCAAAGAAGTTTGGTGAAAAAATCATTTCCGTCTTCCAAAGGATGAGGACAATGTCAGTCTCAAGATGTTTCATTGTTTTTTCCTATACATTCGTGCACATAATTCTCTAGAAAATGTGCTCAGTTTCATCAATGACAAACGTATGTCATGTCTTAAGTACCATCCGAATGTCGCTAGTGGTAGTATTTGCATGAATATGTGGGTATCATGACTTTTCAAACTCAATCTTTTATAGCCACTAACATTAAGATATCTCGAAATGTTAGACGCAAAATCATCAAAAAAATTGATAGTTTTCAGCTATGCACAAAACCATTTCATTTCATCATCATGTAGCATGAAATATGCATAAGGGATTATAACTCGATCACCAACGTCAGTCAAATGTAAGTCTTTTCTTATACCGAGTTCAGCCAAGCCCATCGAGCATTGATATTATCTTTTGTTTTACCTGAGATATTCATCAAGTACCCAACACATTGTCACAAATGTTCTTTTCGATGTGTATCACGTCGTGATTTTGTCTAAGTTTCAGATCAATAGAGCAGATCAAAGAAATTACCATTCTTTGTCCAGTTTAACTCCTCAAGATTGCGTTTTCTCGTCTTAATACCTTTGTTAAAATCAACATGACCAATACTATTTAATGTATGCATTATATGTTCTGTCGAAGGCTGTGTAGGTGACATCCAGTGATCTTCTTTGTTGTTAAGTATATTTTTCTTAGTTCTCTAGATATGATCTGTTGGTAGGAAGCAACAATGACCCATGTAACAATGCTTCTGACCATGTCTCAACCACAAAAATTTCGTATCCAGGTTATCGTATGCAAGAAAATTTTTTATTGTCCACAATAAAGCTGCATGCAATCGAAATATATGACCAACCATGGCATCATACATATCAATCATATTTTCCCACACATCAACTAGCTCATCAACTAAAAGGTGTAAGTAATATCAATTTCATTCTCGGGTGATTTAGGCCTAGGAATTAGTGTAAATAATATCAAGAACGGATCTTTCATACATAATCATGGAGGCAAGTTATATAGAATTAGAATAACTGGCCATATGTTGTATGGTTTGCTTATATTATTGAATGAGTTGAATCCATCACTAGCAAGACCAAGCACTAAATTACAAGCATTTTCAACAAACCAACGATGCTCCATGTAAAATGTGGTCCACAGCTCAGAGTATGCAGGATGCCGCAAAATGTTTTTATCATGAACCCTTTTTTATTGATACCACCTCATGGATACTGCAATTTTTTTCGACATAAATAATCTCTATAACCTTGGCTTTAGTGGAAAATACCGCATAACCTTTTGGGGAACTGGTCATTTAGATGGTGTGGAAGACAACCATCTAGATGCCCCACACTTAGGGCACCCTTGCTCGTTCGGGCATGCATATATTTTGATGTATCTAAATCCTAACCCTCACTCCAATGAATGTGCCTCATGGAATGAGTCTGGTAAGAGGGATTTAGGAAAAGCTGTCTTCAAACATTGTAACAGCATGTCAAATGCCTTTACACTCTACATGCCAACAGATTTGATGTAGAGCAACATCACAATGAATGAAAGTTTAGAAAATGTTGTGCAGCTATCGTAAAGTGGGAGCCGAGCATCTTCCAACAGTTGCTCAAAAGTTGTTGATTCAAGTTCAACCGTGCTGGCTCCCATTGCACGTGCAGCGAGGTCATCATCAAGACCTACGGTGGTTGCCGCATGAAATGTCACCCAACATATCGTCAATGTCATCAATGTAACTATCGTCACCAATATCATTATCAACTTCGTCATCGCTTGTCAAATTTATGGGTTCTTCCTCCCCATGAAATATTCAATCAATATAGCTTAGATCTATGCATGTAATAAATAAATGTCGTTCGACCTCGCTTATAGGTAGGAAGAAATTATTACGACATCTACGGCATGAACATTTGATATTGTTCTTTCCAGTTTCCAGTGAGAAACTGCCTAACCCCTTCGCCATATTCCCTTTACTTAAACCTATTGACAATATGCATCTAACTTTTTGTCCATCTGAAAATAATTTAACATTGGCTCTATGCTTATTATCATAGACATCTAATGGAACAAACAAGTGATTGTAATTAGTATACAAAAGATGTAACAGCAGAACATAATGTTAATACATTACCTTAATCATTATATTAAATTGACGGTATCATAGAACTGTTAGTAAGCAAATCGAACGAGTCTTTATGTCGCCATGAAAAATTTGTACATTTAAGGAATATCAAGATGGGCTTGTTTGAAAAGTATCTATAGGCAAGACAAATGAGGCTGTTTTGAGAGCTAAAGCACTGGCTAATTTGCAATTCAGTTGGATACTTTCTGGAATTTTGGTATTCACACGATGTATGTGCTTGAAATTAGCCGGAAAATGCACTCCAAGGTTGCAGTCAACTGAATAATGTCTTCAAGCAAATGGCTAATTAGCTTGTACATGAGAATTCATCTTTCGGCGGGTAAAGAAGAAACTCTCCAAGAAACTCTCCAAGATTCTTTCCAAGAATACGTCGAGTGATTGGGGCTATGCATGGCTGTCACCGAAGGCCACCAGGCCATTTCGGTGGTTGCTCCTCGCCTCCGATCCTATGCAGACTTGATCCTGGAGACTCCTCAGCCTATCCCTGAAGTCATGGTACCTTTTCGATCTCACAAACTTGTTGATGGAGAGGTATGTATTATTTTTTCTAAAGATGAAGTGGACCGTTCGGCTATACCTTTTCAATACTCTCTAGTATTGAAATTTCTCAGACAAAGACCCTCTCTTGATTCCATAAGAGCGTTCATCAAAACCAGATGGGGTCTATCAAACCAACCGATTGTTTCATCTATGAGTAAGCCGCGGAATGTCTTCGTGCGACTGGCGTTGGAGGAAGACTTTGTTAAGGCTTTTGCTCGTGAGAATTGTGAAATCAATGGAGTACCGTATAGAGTTTTTCATTGGACTACTGATTTTCAAGAAGATCAAGAACCAGTCCGTGTGCCGGTGTGGATCACGCTGCCAGGTCTTCCACCAAACTATTATCATGAATCTTTCCTTCGCAGCATTACGGCTCCCATTGGAAGATTTCTAAAGCGTGACAATCCCACTCGATGCGCTACTCGTACAGATGGTGCAAGAATCTGTTTAGAGATGGATATTTCTAAAGAACCTATTCAAGCATTGTGGATTGGTACCCCCCGTCATCCACAAAGTCTCTATCAAATTATTGAGTTCGAGACCTTGCCGGCATACTGTCCTAAGTGTCATGTTCAAGGCCATAACTCCAAGACTTGTAAGGGTGAAGGCAAGAAACGGAATGTGCAGATGAAGGATCCTAAAGACAAGGCAACGATGGAACAGGTCTGGGTTATCAAGGAATCCAAAGCTGGGAGTCTTGTTCAGAAGGGTGAGTCTAGTAAGGTGGACGGGAGGCAGTTGATTGTGGAGGACCGTATTCCAAATGATCAAGTTAGGGAGACATCGGATGCTGACCGTATGAATGGTGTTGAAAACAGAGGAATGGAAGCAGTTACTCAATTAGAGCAGGAAGTGGTTGATGGTGAATCGGGGTTCATAATTCAGGTTCCCATAGTTCCAGTTATGGACCAGGTGGGGCCTGGTAGTTCTATGGACGTTGATTTGGAGGTGGCTGATCTTGAGGAGGGGATGTTGTTGGAGCCGAAGCTGCTAGATGAACATGCAGGTTTGTGTTCGGGAATAGACCAAGAACGTGTGGCATCGGGTTCGAAGACTGATATGGCAGGTTTGCAAATGGACGGCATGCTTGCACCCATTATGGAAGTTTTTCATACGGAAAATATTAAAGGACGTACGCTGGAGGAGGCCTCGGTACAGGAAGGAGATGCTTCAGTTTTTGAGGAGGTTGGGCGTAAGAATTATTGCTCAGATGGTCACACTTGCTCTGATTCGGACTCGGACGGGGAAGCGGATAATTTAGCTAAAGATAAAATTGTAGTCTCGGATTCATATTCTCAATTGAATAAAAAAAGGAAAGGGAAAGGTATTAAGGTAAGAGGTTCTTCCAGGGTCGTAAATAAGCCCACCCGGCTTAATTTATGAAGCCATCTTTATTGTACTAGAATGCTCGGGGGATAGGTACGTCAAGAAAGCGCCTTAAAAAATTGGTATCTAAATTTCTTCCTCAAATTCTTGTTATTGCTGAGCCAATGGTAAGTAATTCCCGTTTAGATTTGTGGCGTGATTGTTTGCGGTTTGATTATTGTTGTTCTAATGTTAATGATGGAGGTAAGTTATGGATGTTTTGGGTTCAGGAATTAAATCTTGTAGTTGAGTATATGGGTGATCAATTTTTGACAATTCGTATTGATAATCCTAATGTTGTCCGCATTACTTTTGTATATGCGAAATGCTCCTATTTGGAGCGTAGAAGACTGTGGGATGTTTTGATGGCGGCTAATATTCACCAGTTAGCTTGGATGGTGATGGGTGATTTTAATATTATTAGGAATGATTCGGAGCGCAGAGGGGGACAGCCAAGATTAGCTTTGGCTATGGAGGAGTTTAATGATTGGGTGGGTGCTTGTGGTCTTCTTGATATGCCTTTTTGTGGGAATTCTTTTTCCTGGTGTAATGGTCATTTGGGGAGATCTAGGCAATGGGCGAGGCTTGATCGTTGCTTTCTTAATATTGCGGCTCTTGATATTTTTCCTGATGCTAAATTGGAATATTTATCTCGTACCTCTTCTGATCATGCACCTATGTCGATTTTTTTGGAGAATCAGTTTGTTTCTTTTGGCTATCCTTCTTTTAAATTTCAGCAAATGTAGGTATCTCATGCCCAATTTTTTGAATGTGTTTTGAATTCTTGGAAGGTGGATGTGGTTGGAGGCTCTAGTTTAAATGTGCTGATGGATAAACTTAAAAGACTCAAAATTGCTTTGCGAGAGTGGAATGAGCATGTTTTTGGGAGGACAGAATTTCATATAGCAGAGCTTGAGGCTCGTATTAGGGGTTTGGAGGCTAGTCTGCAATCTGAATATATCAAAGATGTAGAGGATGATCTCGTGGTTTCTCAATTGGAGCTTTCAGTTTGGTTGGAGAGGGAAGAAAAGCGTTTGGCTCAACAAGCTAAACAAGGTTGGATTCAGAAGGGAGAAGCGACATCCACGTTCTTTCGTGCGGTCAGTCGTCGTAATCATAAAGTGGTGAAAGAGATGAAACTTGCAGATGGTACTATTCTTTCCTCACCAGAACAGATCCATGACGGGGCTATTTCTTATTTCTCACAATTCCTGGAGGTTGGTTCTTGTTGTGAAGAGCCGAATCTGGGGGGTTTGGTCATTCCTACTATTTCTCAGGGTGATAATGAATTTCTGGCTCGTATTCCATCATCCCAGGAAGTTTACGAAGCTCTTTGTTCCATTCCGGAAGATAGTAGTCCAGGTCTTGATGGGTTTGGATCGGGATTCTATCGTTCATGTTGGCATATAGTGGGTAATGAGGTTGTTGATGCGGTTTCAGAGTTTTATCGAGGTAAGAATCTTCCGAGGTTTTTTAATGCTACTTTCTTGGTTTTAATTCCTAAAGTGGATAATCCGACAAGTTTTGATAAGTTTAGACCAATTAGCCTGTGTACCGTGTTTTACAAAATATGCACTAAAATTATGGTTAATCATCTTTCCCCCATATTGGCAAAAATTATATCTCCTGAACAAGGAGCTTTTCTTCCGGGTCGAAGCATATTTGAGAATATTAGTATTACACAAGAAATGATCCATTCTATTAATAAGCCGGCTCATGGTGGAAATGTTGTTTTGAAGATTGACATGGCTAAAGCATATGATAGTGTAGACTGGTCTTTTCTTTTGCATGTTCTTAAAGCATTCGGGTTTTCAGATTTTTTCTGCATGTTAATTCAAAAATGCATCACTAATCCTTGGTTTTCTGTGATTATGAATGGGGTGCCCAAAGGTTTTTTTAAAGGTGGTCGTGGGTTGAGACAAGGAGACCCTATCTCTCCTTATTTATTTATTATTGTTGAGGAAATTTTTACAAGGATGATAAAAAAACATGTGGATATGGGTAAGATTATTCCTTTTTACCATTCTAGGGGTACTCCCATTATTTCTCATTTACTCTATGCGGATGATATGGTGTTTTTTTGTAATGGGGGAAAAAAATCTTTAAGAACTATTTCTGATGTGTTAAAGACGTACGAACAATGGTCGGGGCAAGTAGTTAGCAAAAACAAGTCCTCTATTTTTTTCTCTTCGCAGATTCCTATTTCTAGACGTCGGGCTCTTCTTCGTTTCACGAGTTTTACGGAAGGGACTTTTCCCTTTAAATATCTAGGAGTTCCTATTATTTCAGGAAGATTGAAAATAGCTTATTTTGATGACTTGATTGCTAAAGTTCAATGTAGATTGGAGGGTTGGCAAACCAGATTGTTATCTAGTGGGGCGCGTCTGACTCTTATTAAACATGTGCTTCAAAGTATTCATGTTCACAGTCTTTCTATCTTAAGGACGCCTAAAGCTGTTATTGAGAAACTTAAAAAAATTATTAGCACCTTTTTCTGGGGTGTTAAAGATGGAAAAAACAAGAAAAAATGGCATTCTTGGGTGGATATTTGTAAGCCTGTTTCGGAAGGCGGGATGGGTATTCGGAGCCTTCAAGATGTGCAAACATCTATACATATGAGGTTAGCTTGGAATCTTTTGCAAGGTATATCTCTTTGGTCTAATTTTTTTCATGCTAAGTAGGTTGGTGATAGTCATATTTCTATAGTGGATCCAAGGAAAGGGTCTATTTTTTGGAAGATGATTTTGGAAAATATTCTTTTAGTGCAAACAAATTCTAAATGGAGAGTTAGAGAGGGTAAGCTTCTTTTTTGGCATGATAAGTGGGTTGATGATGCCCCTCTTAGTCATAATATTCAGATTTCGGGTATGCCAAATCTTAAGTTGGAAGATTGTAAAACTGAGTTGGGTTGGAATATGGAGATTTTTGCTCAGTTGGTTGGGCATCAAAAAGCTGAAGATATTATTATGCAATTGGGTAGGGTTAAACATGGGAAAGATAAATTGATATGGCTTCCTAATGATGACGGAACTTTTTCTTCGAAGAGTGCTTGGAATTGTATTCGCTTGAGGGGACCAGATTTCCCTTGGGCAAAATGGGTTTGGCACTCTGTTCTTCCTAAAAAAATTTCAATCACAATGTGGAAGGCCATACATGATTGTCTTCCTGTGGATGATAGAATTTGCAGAATTGGTATTCCTATTGTTTCCCGTTGTGATTGTTGTTCCAGTTATACTTGTGAAGATCTAAATCATATTCTTGCGGGAGGTGATTTTGCTGAAAAAATTTGGCGTATATGTTCGGTGGTTATTGGAATTCCGTGAGTGGAAGGTTGTTCATGGAGACAGAGGGTGGAGTGTTGGTATAGGAGGGCTAAGAATTCTAATCGTCCTGGTCAACTGTTGGGTCTTCTTCCGGCAATCATTACTTGGCGGTTATAGGGCCGTCGTTGTAAAGCCCGGATGGAAGGAATAATGGAATCAGTTCAACAAGTTTGGTGTTCCATCAAATATTGGGTTTCTTGGATTGCAGTTAAACTTAACAAGGTTAATTTGTTCAATCGGCAAGATGAAGGTATTTTAAAATGTTTTAATATGCCGTTAAATGTCATGAGGAAAGAGATTGTCATTCCGGTAAAGTGGAATCAGCCTAAGCAAGGTTGGGTAAAGCTGAATGTTGATGGTTGTTCTCTAGGTAATCCGGGCCCTTCAGGTGCGGGAGGTATTATTCGAGATGAAAAAGGTAATCTGCTTTGTGGGTTTGCTATTGCTATGGGGCATCATTCGAACAATTATTCTGAGCTAATGGGTTTACTTCATGGGCTTCGATATATTGGTTTGATGGGTTTTCTATTTGTGGAAATTGAACTAGATTCTTTGATAGTTCTAAATTGGTTGAAAAATCAGAGATGTGGCTTATGGTATATGGAAGACTATTGGGATGAAATTCAGAGTCGTATAGCTGGTATTAATGTTTCATTTGTTCATTGTTATAGAGAATGTAATTCGGTTGCGGATGGTTTAGCTAAAATGGGTGCTAATGGTATTTCGGGATCATGGTTGTCTCTTCCTGAGTTGCCTCCGGCTATTAGAGGTAACATTAGGCTGGATAGAGGGGGTCTCCCTTACTTACGTAGAATCCGAAGCAGTTGATTAAAAGATTTGTGAGCTGGCTGTTTGAGAGGTATGTATTTTTTTGCATTTGATCATTTATTTCTCACTCTATGTTCGTGCAGATTTTGTTTTTGCAGGTTGTTATTTGAAGGTTTTTTTTGGAGGTTTTTGTATAGTGGTTGAGTTTTTTGGTTTTTAGGCTTGGGTTTTGGTTTTATTATATTATTTGTAGCCCCCAGGCCTTGGGTTGTAACCACGGTTTTCCTCCGCCACAAGTGAGGGTTGATTAATAAAATTTGGGATGGAGTCACAATTGGACATGTGACTTTCGGCTCTTCATAAAAAATAAAAAAATAAAAAAATAAATAAAAAAAAATCTATAGGCAAGACAATGGGAATAGTTCATATAAGGTAGGACAAGCATAAAAGAGTTTTCATTACTACGTGCTCATCCCACCACCAATTAAAACTTATCTATAGTGCTGATCATTTTCAATGTATATAATTATTGGGCCGAATTTTATACTCCCCCAACTTTGACGATTTTTCTAAGCAAAGAAGTATCGATCTTAATTGTTAGGTGGTGTAGAAGCATGTCTAGTATTAATTAGTAATGTAATCATGCATTGGCTTTTAATTAGTCTCCATTCTACATTAATTGGATACATGTTATACCATGTCATCTTTACAAGTTGAGATTGTTATATATGTACATAGTTATAACCAATTTACATAGCTAATTGGTAAAAAAATTATGCCCATAAAGTGTAATATTGAGGTGTATTTTTTTACGTATTTTTGTCCACATTCAGAAAATGGACAGTCCACATGGAAATATCTGTAGTATAGATGAAGATCAATCCCTAAAGTAGATGTAACCAACAATTCATCAAGAACTACCTTTAATGTCAAAACAAGTTTTAGAAACACACGTGCTCATCACTAACTAGTAAAGGTAGCAAAAAATGTGAATAGTAAAAAAAAAATTGGTAGCAAAGATTGGTTCTGAGGTAGATCGTTTCGGTGAATTTTGGTGAATTTGGTAGCAAACCAGCCTTTTGCTTCATTGGAAAAGTGTTTTGGTGAATTTTCATATCAATGTCTCGTTATGTGATTGGATATTCCAGTTTCTCCAGTGATCTTTTTATAGACATCCGATTGTATATACGTTTGTTTGGAGTATGTATAGAAAAGATGTAACACTAGAACATAATGTTAATACCTTCCATTAATCATTGTGATTTTATAATGGTAGCACACAATTGTATTATGATAATCATAGTGTTCAAATGATAAAGTCTCTTAAGTTGACAATGATGAATGTTTGGGAGTTTTTAAGTATCTATCATTTTCAAACCAAGGAACTAAAAAGGTTGCAATAGGGTCTAACACACTAGCACTACAACTAGCACTAACATCTAAATTCTCATCTACGACATGCATCACTGGTTTATTCCCTAAGTTGTAATGCACTATCCTCCATACAATATGCTAATCCTGTGAGAGGGTTGTACCTATGTGATTTAAATTGGCTTAAATCAACAATCACCTATATATCTTGCATATCCTAATTTAAATGCAAAAAAGTTTCAAAGAACAAAAGGGAACAAAGAGCCTAACTCTTGGATCCATGTCTACCCATTTTTCAGATTCTTGATTTCCCATTGTACAAATCATCTTGAGCAATTAAGTTCAATATCCATCTAATCTCATCACTAACCAAATATAGCACAATATACAAAATAAACTATAATGATAGGGGCAAGAGAAATCGAGACAAGGGGTTTGCAGAGACAGAGCTAAGTCATGGCAGATCCGTGACAAAATACCTTGTTTTGCGGCCACACGGTTGTGGGGTAGAGAAGATCCCTTGAAGAACTGAAGATTGCGAGACCAATCAGCAAGATTTGTTGTTGTGATGAAAAACAAACAGAGAGAGAGGAGCAGAGGGTCAAACCATTACACAGAGAGAGAGAGAGAGAGAGAGAGAGAGATACCGGCGACAATATATTCGTCACAATAAAAAACCTATAGCGTTGTTGTTGTGGTTGATGTAAATAAATGGACCTGGTTAGCTACTTGCGTCAAAACTATACATCGCAAGAAGAAAAAAAAAAAATTAGCCGCAAAAGGTGGAATCTCTTATAGGGGCATGTGAAGTAGGACATAAGAAAGTACGCTAGGTAAATTACTTGATCTTGTAAGGAGCATTGTGAGATGAAAGGTCAAATAGTTGATGAGTAATACTAGATACAGTCGTAAAGTTTACAAATACCGCACAATTCTTTTAAAAAAAAGTGAAATCCACTATTAAAAAATTAATTTTTTTTTATGTACGTTCTGTATTTACTTACTTTTTACAAAGAGATTATGCGATACTTGCAAACTCCACGACCGCAAATATCATTTCTCTAATGAGATTCCACCAATGAAGTAGATATGTTTGTCTCTCTCTCTCTCATTAGTTCCATCGAAGATAAGAGGAAGTCATTTTGAATATTTGTGGGCTATCCCGTCATCGTAGAAGCCTGGCCTCCATTTTAGGCTATCCCCCATCTTGACTTAACCATGAGATCGAGATGCTTGTCAAGTTTCTGTTTCCCACTTCAACTCCCCTTTAGGTTTGTTAACTAGCCAACTCCTATTCTACACAAACTAAAACATACGAGAAATCAACTAATACATAAATTCATAAAAGAGAAGTGTGTTCCCTCCACCAACTAGAGAAAGGATATACTGATTTGGTACCACCACACCGAACAAGCAACTGGATTTACGTACAGCTCCTTCAATCTTCATGTTCCCCCTCCAACCCCCCGGCCTCCTCCGCCAACTCATGATGAAGCTTCACGAGATATGCCATCATTGTAGGATGTCGTGTTTGGATTGGTTTTTGGAGATCCATTTACCTGTCTTTAAGTAGAGTTATTATGTTGGAAAACTTTCCTTGCTTTGGAATTATCTCTTGATCTCACGTTAATGAATGATAGATTCTTAGCATCCACAAGCTAATCCTCCAACAAATGACTATTCAAGGTCATCAACTCGTTAAAGCCACAAATATGACAAGCCAATAGACCTAAATTTGCTTGGAAGATATTAATTAATGAAAACGAAAAAAAGACAGGAAACGTACGAATTACAAATAATATTACACCCTCATTGACTTCATATTCAGTGTCTTTAATATATACACTTTCCAGCTACTAATTGCTGTCACAGATTTAAATAATAGTTTACAGTACATGAGCTGCTTAAAATTAAACTGTTCTTCCTATTATTATCTCCTTGCATAATAAAAGCACACAACAAATAAAGTTACGTACACACAAGATCTGCTTTGGATCCTCTAACACGAACAAATCAAAACGTCTCAGATTGATGTAATGAGAACTACCGCAGTCCATGATCAGTCCGTCGTGAGTGATCGGCATGGCATTCGGACTAGCTTTCACTAAATTATACTGATGGCATTCCTCCTAAAAGATATCAAGATCTTATTGCATGAAATTACTTCTTACTCTGATACGGACTAGCTAGCTTCAACTAATTATACTGATGACAATCACACTGCATTATTAGCTAGACAGTTCTCAGCACAATATTAAACCATTACAACTTCAATAACCAGCATCCTAGTGATTTGTTTTTTATTTTATTTTGCTGATCATGGTCCCAAACGGTAATGACCATCACCCATGAAGTGACCATCCATGTAGAGAGTAGCATTCTGTGGATGTAGTCCATCCATCACCATAAACTGCATATCTTCAGAAGGTTTCCAATGCCGTTTTCTTTGGTTTATAAACCAATTGTTTATTTGTTTCTGGTCTAAACCAGTTGATTCAGCCAATGCCACCTTTTCCGTCTCCTGCACATTTATCACAAAATATCAGGCAATCTAATGATAGCTCGAGATCCAGTATACTGTTATGCATTACTTAGGTACTACTCTAAAATTTGAAAATGGTTCGTATTCAATTTCAAGGGTTACATGACATACTGAAGGATAAGGCCATTTGTAGTGCAACTCCCACCAACTAAGTAGCTTTTGTCTGGCCTCTTTGGGTAGTTTAGCCTTCTTCTTTTTCTTGGAAAGCTCTTGCTTGAGGCTGCTCAAGTAACCACTATACTTCCTCAATAGATGGTTCTTAAGTTCACGGTCTTCGGCACGTGGATCAATCTCAGGAAGTTCTGTTTCTCCACCACTGTTGTCTTGATCCTCTTCAGATGATCCAACACCTTCACCCTTCTCTTCTGCACATTTGTTCACATTGAAACACGAAAACCAGATAGTTATGGCAATTTTCATAAAATGATATTCTACCATACAACCAATTAGTCCTAGATGATTATAGAATATCCAGTGTTCCATCACATTTTCAGCAATAAACAACAAAATCCTTATGATAAAAATAAAAGAAAATTAGTTAAATCATATCTATCATGAAAGAGGGGAACCATTCAGCCAACTTTTTTTCCTTTTATCCCTCCAACCTCTACTAATTCTCCTTTTCAAGTCGTTAGCTAGAATAATTTAACTGAAAACCTTAGTCAATTCACTTGTGATAACATCAATTTTAAATTGTTACAATGGAAGTACTAGCGGAGATAACTTCAATTACAGCAATATCGTAATCTCTCAAATATCCTAATAGAAAGACCATCATCATCTGCATGCAGTTATGTTCTTCTCCCCAAGTAAAGACAGGCAAAGTAATGTTTGTTTGCTCCAAGCAGTCCATATTCAGTTAACCTAATTACAGCAGAAAATACTTCAAAGAAGAAACAATATCACAGGAGTACTGATCTCCATTTCCATTATGTTGCCCCGCTACCAAATATATTAGCTTTACACGTTATTTTTAACATCTAATCACATCAAACACAAAACATGTCCACACCCATTCAAAACAAAAGATCATAATGAGATAGCCACACAAACCATATATTGCACTATCCGAGTACTCCATTAAGCATGCTTGTGAGGAAAAAGAATGTATGCCTACAAAGTTCTAGCGGATTTTTTTTCCCCTTTCCTAATAGGCCCTATTTTCAATTTCATGGGGCTAGGCCTCATGAGCCTTAGATATTGCTCTCTACGTTTTCTTTTCAACTTGATAAACTAACCCATGCACCACCGGAAAAAGCGATCCCTAGCTTGCTCACCACCACATCATGCAAGGTCATTCACTATGCAATTAACATATGACTTAGGAGACGTTTGGATTTGAAGATGAGTTGAGATGAGTTGAGATTGATTGTAAATAGTAATAAGATGAGTTGTGAATAATAGTGAGATTTATGAGTTAAAGTTGCTGAATAGTAATGAATAGTAGTGAGATGAGCTGAGATGAGTTGAGATGAGCTGAGATGTCCTGCGAATCTAAACATCTCCTTAAGAAACTGCACTAATGATGCTCTATAAAGAACATCCCTAGCCTACTCTAGCATCCCGAACCTGAGACTAAAAAAAATGAAATCACAGCCTCAAAATTTTGAGTTTTTCTGTACATCAAACTGAAGAATCTCAAACCAGAAACCACAAGCTCCAGAATGAAAAGCAAACTATGAAAGCATAGATCAATGAATTAAGAAAATACTTCATGAGTTACCAGAGAGAACCATTAATGCACCAGTGAGAAACAGTGATTTATTCATTGATTTTAAAAGCCATTCCATTTTGTATCTTGTGTCTTTTACTTCGCAGTGAAGTTCTATTTTTTTGTACATACAGGCGACAGTACTGGTTAATTGATTAAGATACAGTAACGTGTCCAATTCAATTGATATTGAGACAGTTGAATCAGTTTCAATTGAGTTGAACAATTTAATATGAATGCTACTCATCATTCTAATTCTGAACATCCTCTCACCATCTTATGACGTGGCATTAGATAATTGGAAACTATTTATTATATTTCACTTGTAAACCTATCGTCTAATATCACATCATGAGATGATGAGAGAATGATGAGAAAAATAATGATGAATAGATTTTTTCATATTATAAATCATGCTCTAGTAATCTTAAGAGTAAAAATTAAAACAAATCCCATAAACAAAAATCCATGAAGCATTATGAACAAGAAGAAATAGATGAACAACAAGAAGGAAAATACAAAACAAAAGTGTATGATCCCTATGTTCTCGCATTTCGTACATACGTTGACTGAAAATGTGTCAGCAAAGTTTTGTAACTTGGTTTACAAAGTAACGTCTGTTGACACGACTTGACAGACGATTTCAGAATACATAATTTCTCCTATTACAGATATAAAACGACATAGGAGACAGGAGATACAGAAAGTAGCTGTGGAGGAGGCACTTTGCTAAAACATTGCTGATTGAGCTAGATTCTTGACCCTTCAAACTAGCTAGCATCTACCTATAATATTATTATGTTTGTGAAAATAGAAAAGATTAATCAATTTCGACCAACTTGTCACAAGCCCTCATAATTAGTATGATTTGGTAAACCATAGATCATTCTCTGATTAATTTATATCTTTATACTTCAAAACGTATTTCTTAAGCATCATTTATATTAAAGGATCGTACCCATTGGCATAGAACTTAAAAATTCGGATTAATAATTATTATCTTCATATCGACAATGTTGAATATCAGCTGTGTAAGAATTCAAGCCAACATGCCAAGTATAATTTTGCTTGCTTCCTCATAAAATTTACAAATTGTGTGTGTGTGTGTGTGAGAGAGAGAGAGAGAGAGAGAGAGCATACATTGAAAAAATCATCCTTGCAGTACTCATAGATTTCTGACTAAGAAGCTAGAGAGGGAGAATGTATTCCCCAATAAGAATAGCTATCGGGTTCCTTTCTCTCAAGCTACACCCGACCAAACATGGCACCAGCCACCAGCCAAGCAATAATGAATTAAAAAACAACGTTAAATACTACTAATCATGGTATTAGTAAATATTTTTCCCGTTTCCTGGTTAATCTGGGCAAGAAGGAAAATTCTGGATCTTAATGGGCAACAAAGGCTTATAGGATTATATTTTTCTGACAAAGACCGTACAAGCTACACAAGGGGTAGCACTGAATTGAACAGAATCCTATGCTTCTTTTCCTATTGATGCGAGTAAACAGAGAGAGAGAAACACAAAATTAATAAATAAGGCAACATATTTATCTGGGAAATGGCAACAGTCTTGCCAACATTTCGAGTTGTTTGTTTATCACGGAAACCCATAGAAGAATCCGAATCGGATTTACTTGGGCAGATGAAGAAAGAAAAGTGTAGATTTCCGGCAAGAAACTCTAACAAGGATGATTTGTCGGGATGCTCAGACCGTGTAAAGCTAACCCTTTTTAGGACGCGAATGTGCGTATGTTTCATCATTGGTTATGCTACCATACGAGCGCGCGCTTTGTCTTCCTCCTTGATCATGTGGAGCTTCGAGCCTTCGACTGCATATAAAATTGTCCAATTCCAATTGCGCTTGTGATTAGGGTTTTACTAAGCAACTCGTGACAACGGTAGTTTGCTCTCTCTCTCTCTCTCGCTCTCTCTCGGGGGTCTTCTGATTCACTATTGGAACGCGTTATCTGGGTCAAAGTTTCATTATTGGAAACGAGAAGTGACGCATAGTAAAGTGCTCTATGCTTCTCAGGACAACCGGAGTATACTTTAGGCAAGCACTATTTGCAAATGAAATTAACCCATATCTCTGGGTCGACGACTTAGCGGTAGATAAATCAGGTACCTGCTGTTCACATTGAACGTGCAGATATCTTTTCTGGACATAGAAATAGGGCGGTTTATGGAAAATATAGAACAGATAACTCGGAAAAAAAAAAAAAAAAGGTAAGACATGTCCGGAAAGAGTACCAGAGGAGAAGACCCGCACGGCGCCATTGCCAAGCATATTAAGCTGCGCTTCGATCCTACGCATGAAATCCATTGCTTCTTGAATAGGCCTATTTAGTTCATCCCGATATTTCACCAGCATGTCATAGTAAGCTTCCTGATTACACATCCCAAATGTTGTCAGAAATTGGGGAAATTACCAAGTGTACCCGAAGGAGAGATAAAAGGACTATAATATAGAGACTTCATTTTTGCAATATTAAATATATGAAAGTTACGAGGAATAGTAAAGGAGTCACCATGAATTGATCGAGTTCTGGGTCCTTTGTAGTTTCTCTAGAAGTCACTGAAGATCTTTGCCGCGCCTCAAACTCCTCGCGAGCTGCTGATAGCCGAGCCACCACTTCAGGAGGAGCGCCGACCTATTTATATTACACCGACAGAGAGAGAGAAAGTCAATCTTCTATATAATATATATATATGTTCATCAAACTTTCATCTTCTACTATAGAATTTGTGGAGGGTAAAACACCTTTTGGCAATCCATGTAAGCTTCCAAGAGATTAGAGTACTGAGGATGGGCGATGATCTTGCCTTTGATAGCTTCAACATCAGTATTGGAGGAGTCATTCCCTTGCTGCTGCTGCTGCTGCTGCTGCTGAATTCCTGGATGCCCCCTCATCAAGGCGTAATGAAATGTCTGTAAATGTTGTGAAGTGCTGGCTTCGGTCTTCACAATCGGGTGTGCTTCTGATTGAAAACACTCGCCACCGGATTGTAGAGGAAAGGTGGAGATGGGTATCTGGGTCTGCTGATTGCCCACGTTTGAGCCACTGCTTGTTCTTCCATAACCAGAAGAATTCGCTGCAAGAACCGGTGACACGTACAAGAAATTCCCCCTTGAACCTGAATTCTCATTAAGTTGATTGTGATATTCCTCCATTTCTCAACAAACTCAGATGAAAAAAACGAAAAAACCACTAAAACTCTTGTAACAAGAAGGAAAAAGGATCCTAAAACCCTAAAAAAAGCAAGAATTGAAGAAATAGTTTGGTATAGGAAGAACCCAAAACCCTAAATTATGAGGATAGCAAGTTGTAGATAGCCAAAGAACACAACCATGACTGGTTCCTTTGTAGTTTGCTACTTACCCAAAAGGACACATAAGTTTACAACTTAGAAAAATTAGGAATGAAAATCAACAGAAAACTTTGGTTCAAGGAGGTATTGAAGTGAAGTTGCACCACGATTTGGGTATGTAATTAGTACAGCAGAAAGAGCAAATGATCAGAAGAACTTGATGCGGAGAGGAAGAGAGAAGATTGCTTGCTTAGCCGGAACCGGAGGCCGCTCCGTTTCTTGGGTGGCGGACAAGACTTTCTTTCTTCAAAGAAAAAGAAATATTTGAAAATTAAGAAAAAGCAAAGAAGCTAGGCCAAGGGGATAAGGTAACTATAGATCGTAGATTTTTCTTCTTGCTACCTCTCCTCCTTTTTTCATTTCTGATTATTATACTACCCTTTGTTTCACGTCTATGATTTTATATAAAAAATTTAACTAATATTGGCCAATGAGATCAGTATTTAATTAATTCATTATGCTTTTAATTCTACTTTATTTTCTTGCTCGTGGAAGGATGTGCCAGTTTCCTGGCGAGAGCCAATCAATATTTTGGAGACTGTTGAATATTCGACGCGATGATCATTGTTATTACGTTAAGGAATCTCAAAATTAGTGTATGTCTTTCTCTTGATTGATGGTTATTCATTATTGCGTTATGGAATCTCAAATTTTGAACCGAGATTAGTGTTCAGATAAAAACAGCTAATTAATCGCTTCCAATACACATTTTTTCCTCTCTTTGTTTTTGTTATTTTTTATTTCATTAGGAACGTTGAAGCCTCGTTAGATCGGTAGATGGAATGAGATGAAAATATTATAAATAATAATAATATATTTTATGAATAATAATAAAATAATTTAAGTTTAGATATTTTAGAAAATTTAAAAATTTGAGATAGAAA
This sequence comes from Juglans regia, assembly GCF_001411555.2. Classification (NCBI taxonomy): domain Eukaryota; kingdom Viridiplantae; phylum Streptophyta; class Magnoliopsida; order Fagales; family Juglandaceae; genus Juglans; species Juglans regia. Next base: position 5,812,077 of record NC_049906.1, on the reverse strand, counting down.
AAATTAAATAAAAATATTATAAAATTAAAATATTACTAAAATATAATTACTTTTTTAATATTATTTTTGTTTTAAAATTTAAAATAAGTTAAACTAATTTTTGTATTTTGTTTAGAAGTTTGAAAAAATTGTGATGATTAGATAATGATTAAATAAAATTTTAAAAAATTTAAAAATTATAAAAGTGTTTGCGTTTGAATGGTATTCGAATGTTAAGATGAGATAGACGAGATGAAATGGGATGGATTGAGACTATCTGTGAGACCAAACGATACCTAATCTTCAATACCAATACCATCCTATCCTTTTAAAAATAAGATTTCTTATATTATAGATTATTTTAGTTTTGTTAAGACGTATTTTTTAAAAATATTTGTATATTCTTTGAGATATGTGATTTGAGAACTTATCCTTTTTATATATGTTTTACTAGCAACTCTTGTAAAACAATTCTTCGAATTTTATTAGTTGTGTTTGATGTTAAATTGAGTTGAGTTGAATTGAGTTGAGAATAGATGATAAAATATTGTTAGAATTTTATTTTTTAATATTATTATTATTTTAAGATTTAATAAAATTGAATTGTTTATTATATTTTGTATTGAAATTTAAAAAAATTATAATGATGAGTTGAGATGAATTTAGGAACCAAACGAAGCCGATTCGAAGGAATGAGAGTTGTTATGCATCAACAACTGTTTGATCTCACACTACACACATTTTTTATTTCTTTTAAATGTCAGACCTCATCTACGTCTCTCTCTCATCAGCTCTCTCTCATCAAACTGCTCTCTCTCTCTCCGACCTCTCTCTCATCAAGTTCTCACTCTCCTCAAGGTCTCTCTCTGACCTCTCTCTCTCCTCAAGTTCTCTCTCTCACTTCAAAGTGTCGGTTGTTTCAACGAGAAGGAAAAAGTTCAAACTATAAAATCGATTGACACATTGGGTGTGGGGTGTGAGATTTGATACAATGGTTTATGAGAATATTTATAGCAAACATATTAAAGAAATGGAAATGATATAGTTACTGCCATTTAACAACTTTTATCAAGTTATTAATAGAATATTATTATTTTTTAAATATTTTATTGCAATTGAATTTAAAATAAAAATATTTTATTGTATGATAGTAAAATCGTTGTAATTTAGTTGTCATTGTATCATTGTTGTTTACAAGTTAACATTACGAATTAACTTGTTCAATCTCACTCATGTCCTTGCATCTGTTCTTGATCAGAATTGACGCACTATTTTATGTTAGGTTTGTATGGTGAGTTGAGATCATGAGATGAGTTGAAATGAAAGTTGAATAATATAATATTATAATATTATTTTTTAATATTATTATTATTTTAAGATTTAAAAATATTGAATTGTTTACTATATTTTATATAAAAACCTGTGAAAATTATAATAAATATGAAATGAGATTATATGCGTTGAGATTATTTCTCAATTCAAACTGAGCCTTTGGTCAAGGGAGATGCGATGTGTTTAGGTTAAGAGGAAACGGAACAAGGTATAAGATGAGACAGTGAAGACATGATTGGATAAAGATATTGCGTGTGGCTTGGGAGAGAACAATAGCATTTAAACCAAAGGGTTCTCTTTGAACAAGGGTTTGGATTGTTTCTAACTGAGATTGGATTTGTGGGCAATTCATGATTAGAGGAAGTTATAGGAGGTACGTATGCGATGTATTGGTTGATTGGAAATGGTGAAGTTTAGTGCAAAAAGAGTTAAAAAGATCGTGGGACTTTTTAGTTCCAGCAAAAATGCCTGATTTGTGTAAGTTTATATTTTGCTTGAATCAACATTCAAAATATTAGAGCATTAACATTGGCTTCATTAAAAATTTAGTTAAATATAAAATTTGATGAACTTTATCAAAATAGAGCTGTATTGGATTAGTCAAATAGATAAGTGTAAAACTTTGAGCTACAATAAATTTATAGATTTCTTCAAATTTGAAGGTCTACTATTCATTCATCAAATCTATTTTTTATTCACTTTTAATCTCTAAAAGTTTTTTTTATTCACGTTTAATCTCCAACCGTGTTGTAATAATAATGTAAGAATCAAATTAAATTATTAATCAATATATGATTAGTATAATTGTAAAATAAAAAAAAATAAAAATATTTTTATTAAAAAAATAATATTATATTATTATTTTGATGAATTCAATGACTAATTCAATATAGAGTTATGATTATGAAAGTTTTGGATCTATAGAAATCATGTACTTTTAATCAAATTTTAGAGATAACTTTGATGAAGCCAATGTTAATACTCTTAGGATGCATTTGGATGTTGAGGTGATTTTAGATAATCTGAACTGATATGTGAATAGTAGTATTTTGTGAATCTCATTGAGATGTGTTTAATTGTAAATAAGTTGAGATACATATTTGAATGTATAAATAGGTTGAGATGAATTTAACTTTTTTATTGAAAGTTTAAAAAATAATGAGTTCCATGAATGATTGATTTAAAATGAGTTGAACTCACTCCAACAACTAAACAAAACCTAGAGTATTGTGTGAGCTTCGTCTAGGATTGCACGAGCAAATCCTAATTGAGTAGCATTGAGTAGTTAAGTTTGATGCCTCAAGGCTCTTCGTATATTGAGTAGTTAAGTTTGTAAATGAAAGTGAGAGAAAAAAGTAATAAAGAAAGAATAGAAGATTATTATTTTAATAAAATAGATAAACGATAGGGAATGAGATGTAGAAATTTTTTTAAAAATGAGTAAAATTTATAATAAAATTATAGAAAGTGTTCTTTTTAACTAAAATTTAAGAAAAAATTTAATAAATTAAATGTGAATACTCTTAAAATTGATTTTTATCCACCTACAATTTAGGAGTGTGCGAAATGTGAAAATGAACATCCTCAACTGCTAAACTCAGTTCTTACCATCCTATCTAGGAATGGATGATTCAAAGCAGTCCACTGATTGGATTGCTCCAACTACTGTTATCACAACGATCAATTATGAAAGAAAAATTATTTATGTACAATATTATTTATAATATTTTACACGATTATGTATGTTTTAAATAAATAGTATTTTTATAAAAATAACATCAATTTATAAAAATATCTTATTTTATAATATTATTATAAAATGTGTTTAAAAATTATGTTGCGTGTATACATTACTCCATTATGAAATTCGCAACATCCGTCAAAGATCTCGTCCTTGATTGCAGTGATTGTCAAAGGTAACCTCGTCCTTTTAATAAATGAAAACATCTTGCTGCAAAAAAAAAATAAAAGGGCAGCGTGAAAGGTGCTGAATCGTTTCAAAGTTATTAATTTTCCTCAGTGCATTCTTCATTAATTACTTGGACGTTCAAAATCTGTAGCAGTACTGTTAGAGCTACCTTGTAGTAAATAACAATCAATAAAAGGTACCTTTTTTTTTTTATATATATACAATAAAAGGGCACTTTAATCTATGGTATAAGGAAAAGAAAAAAGAAATTCTTTATGCACATTCTTATCCGAATCTCCTCCATCGCACAGCCTTCTGATCCAGTCCATAAGATCCTTGATTTTCTTCCTTTTTTTCTTCACTACTCTTTTTTTTTTCTTTTTTTTTTTCAGGTTTTAGAATGGATGAAGTCTGATCCACCGGATTTGGGATGCGTCCAATCTTTTTTCTTTTTAATTTGTGTAGTAATTTTGCTAGGGTTCTTGATGGATATCCAATTAGAGATGTTAAATCGTATTAACAAGTCGTGTTTGTATCTTATTAAAGCATGTATATTATATTATATGGGTCAACCCGAACACGACCCGTTATGTTTATCGTGTTAAAATCTCAAACCCTAACACAACCTATTAACATAACAGGTTGACATGACACGACTCGTTTTGACCTGTTAGTGAATATTATGAAATAGGTTAACACGACATGACTCGACTTGTTTCAACCCATTTATGTAAATGGGTTGAACAGATCCGAAGTTAACACGTTTTACTTGATTAGTTTAACATAATTTTATATAAATGTTAAAATCACAATATCTATAAAAAAAAATATAAAACTAACTATAAATCTAAAATTACAATCCAAATAATAAGAATATCAAAAATAAAATCTCATTAATTTGACTTTTAGATATAAGAATATAATTTTAATTTTAATTTTCTTAACGGGTCATAACTGGTTGACCTTTTATCAACCCTTTAAACAATTATATCTTAACGAATCAATCTGTTTTTATCCGAATCCATTAAAACTAAATACAAACTCGCTATTATCGTGTTATGTTCGTGTTGAGATAACGGATCGTGTCACATATTACCATACCTATATCCAACCCCTTGTTTTACTAACATAAATATACATAATTTGACAAGGTAGAAAAACTGGTCGGAAAAATATTTCCCCATCTTTTTCAACTTTCAGTTGCCATAATGTAGTGAATCTTGATTGACAGGTACGTAGTGCACTCGGAAAACACAGGAAAATAAAATACCTAGCCTCGGAAATGTTCTCCTTTGAAACAATCATCTACAAAACGACGTTTTGGACGTTTTACTTGGCTCCTTCTACGAAGTACCGTATTAACTCTTGCCTTTCGACTTTCATTTAAGGGGGTGTAGCACTGTTCCTAAGCATAGAATGGGTCAAAAAGCATTTTAACATGCAAGAAAAAATAAAGATAGGAACTGCAAAAACGCAGCCAGTTACTTGAGATAATAACTGTTAATCGTTTCAAAATAGTTTTTAAAACTTTAGAGCTCTAGAGCACTAGTTAATGGCTTATTCATCTTTATTTTTATCTTTATATTTGCATAATATATATTTAAATTCATCTATATTGACTTATGTATCTCTAAATTTTTACATAATTATAAATAGTAGTTCTTCAAGTTTGAAGAAGCACTATTCACTATCTAAACATTATTTTTAATCTTTTTTTCTCTTTCCTACCCATTAAAATCAACTTTATAAAATTTATATTAAGATTATTTTAATATATGAAATTTGTATTAAGTTGATGATACAAAGTATTTTTTAATACATATTAATATTTATTGATAAAATTGATATATGAAATTGGTAATATTTAGATATATGGAATTGATATTTTTGAATACAAAGTGTTAATTGTAAAATATATAAAAATAATAATTTTAAGAAAAAATAAAAAATAAAGAATAATAACATTTTATTATTTAGTTCAAAAATATATAATTTAATATGAGAGTTTTTTTTATATGCAAAATTAATATTTTAAAGATGTAATTTTAAAGATGAATATAGAAATCTAATACTCAGCTTTTACCGTGGAAATTATTTGCAGATAAGGGCGGTCCTTGCAGTTAAGTTCGATATCATATTATCAATGCTTGGACTGAAGGGATTTTGCCGTTTTATCTGCCCCTTTTACATTTTCTTGCCAAAAAATCATTTTGTTAGATATTTCCTTCGATTTGTTTTCCTTATTCGTAACTTGATTTCTGCACTATCACTTTCACCAGAAAAAGAAATCCTTTATGAACTTAAAAGATAAAAAAGGTTCATCTCAAATCATTTTCTATAATGACAATTAGGTAAAATTTACTCTTAAAAATCACTTATAAGGAAAAGGTACTTAAAAATTTATAAACTTTCAACTAATTTTATACTTAGTTGATGTGGTATCATAACAACCATCATGCTCCACAGTCGACCTCTACGGTGATTCTAATGCTCACACGAGCTGACTGTTCGTTAGGTCTTTTTTAATTATAGACGAATACTGTTATGTCGGCATCATTCATGTGTCGTACGATTGCAACGTGTTAATATGGATTACATATATAGAGTGATTCTGATATCATTTGTTATAAATTTATTGGATAAAATTTATCCTTAAAAATAAATTTATAAGAAAAGGATTATTAAGAACTTATAAATTACAAATCGATCTCAAACTAAATCGTAACATTTTTTCAAAAACAAGAACTCAAAAAAACTTTCTGCCATCCAAGAACAACAGGGCGTAAAGAACAAAAACAAAATTGGAATGCCACATTGCATTTTTTATGCTGCAATATTCTTCAAGTTCCAAAATGGTCGCATGGACAATTCCTGAGGCATGACATCATGTTGAATAGCACTGTGTAACGTGGGGGGTGAGACCGTGAGTTACGAAGGAAGTTAAGGGGAGTACTTATGCCTGTATACAGTACGAATTTCAACGGTAAACAGTGAAAAGCAATCTGAAGACTCTGATCCAAACACTGACAAAATTGTAATGTTTGCTGGTTTTGACATAACTAGTCGCAGGAAACAACGTGTGTACATTTAAAAGCGCGGTGCGTCCCTGTTCGCTTCGTTGGCTCGGCTCTGCAACGAGGTATAGCTGGCGGCGACGACCACCATTCCCGTTTCCATCTCACACGCTCACACAGTCACGCACGCACAGCGCCAGATGGCCGTCGACAGTAGGTGAAATCGGGGGGCCAAAGCTGAGAGTCAGAGACCCACTGAGTGTAAACACCCCCCGAGAGTCCCGCGCTACTAGCAGTGGGGGCCATGGCAGATAGGTTTTCCTGTTCTTCCATTTGAGCCCTTTTTCTTTTTTATTTTTTTGCTTTCCTTTATCTGCACAGATTGGACGTTTCCATTATTATAGACTCGAGGTGGGTAGTCAGAAACCCCCCCTCATTTCAGTTGTCATTCTCTGTCTGCAGTCATCAGTCAGTCACAACTCCACTGCCTCTTCTTCGCCTCTTTCCGATGGCATTTGTCTTTGGATTTTCAGAGATCGAATTACGTGCAATTAAGTTCTCTGTAATCTCTTTTAATAGTGATTCAGATTTAAATACGAGGTGAGTTGGATTGAAATGGTATATAAATAATAAAATAAAAATTAAATTATTTATTATATTTTATATAAAAATTTGAGAAAGTAATTTTAAAATTTTAAAAAATAAAATTATTTATCATATTTTATATAAAAATTTAAAAAAATTATAACGATAAAATAAGATGAATTAAAATAAATTAATGTAAATTTTGAATTCAAACTAGATCTAAAAAAATTTTATCTTATAAAAAAAAAAAAAAAAAGTTCTCTAACCGAAGCCTAGAACATGCGGTCGTCTAATGTAAAAAAATTATTTCTTTCCAAATGTATTAATTGAATATGACTTTCTCCATTTTTACCAATACAATAAGGCCAGTTCTATTATATTTTCTAGCAACATAAATATTAAGAAGTTTTCATATTTAAATAAGTTTAATATAGAATAATTGTAGAATAATTATTCATATTTAATTTCTAAATAAGTAGCACTGCCTTTATCTGAATTAGAGCATTATTAATAATTTGATAAGTTTTTCAAGCAAAAGTAAGATGAGATTTTACAATGAGTTGAGATGAGATGTGTTAAGATGAAAGTTAAAAATTAAATAAAATATTATTTTTTAATATTATTATTTTAAGATTTAAAAATATTTAATTATTTATTATATTTTATGTGAAAATTTATAAAAGTTGTAATGATTAGATGAGATAAATTGATATCAACAATAGTCTATTATTGAAAATATAATTTTTTCATGTAGATCTCAAATTTATTCATTTCCTTTAATAAAATGTGCGAAATTTACATGCTTATGTCTCGTTTAGATAATGAAATGAGATGAAATGAGATAATCTATAAATAATAGTAAAATAATTTATTAATAGCAGTAAAATGATTTAAATTATGAAATTTTTAGAAATGAAAGAAAAAATTAAATAAAAATATTATAAAGTTAAAATAAAATTACATGTTAGAATATAATTTTTTGTTTTAAGATTTCAAAAAATTGAATTTTTTTTTTATATTTTATTTAAAAGTCTAAAAAAATTATAATTTTTAAGTAATAATTAGATGAAAAAAAATAAAAAAAATAAAAAATAAAAATATTTGTATTAAAAATATTAAAATATTAAAATAAGACGAGAGAATCTTATCATCCAAACATAATTTTAAAATTATAAAATATCATTTTTCAAAAATTTATAGCATGAGCTGGTTGCTAACGATCGATGGAGCGAGCATGGGTGAGTCGGTGACCATATATATCATCGTGGAACTTTAACTACGTCGGTTCCCTGCTGTTGAAATGAAAGAAAAGGCATGCCAATCATACACATGCGTATGATTGTTCCCCAATCCCTTAAATATAGATGAATCTTACCTAATGAGTTACCGTGGCAAGTTCTCATCCTAATGTTATGTTCTTGATCATCTTCCTCTACAGTTTATCTGTCTATTATTGGGGAGCCCTTTTCCCAATCACATCCCCATCTTCTCATCTCATACGAATGAGCTGTTCCAGTCATGTCACTAGGGAAAGTAGAGAAGAAAATCTTGCATACACTTGACAACTCGTACTGGTTAATTTCTGGGTTAATTTATCAAATTAAAAATGGATTAAAAAATTTTCTCGATCGGAACTGGTTTTTTAATTTCAGTAGAAGGGTAAATCCCAACTTAATTCTCATCAGCCAACACTATATAGTTTGGATGTATTAGAAATGGGATAGTTGTATATAGTTTTAGAAAAGTGGCGTGTTAGGTAGAAGTGATTTAACGTATTAAATCACGTATCAACACTCACATAACTTTTTTTATTATAAAAAAAATAAAAAAAAACAAATTTTGAGAGAGAATAAAATAATCTTCCATCTCACTAAAATCATTTTAATATTTAATTCGAATTGTTTCATTAAACGAATGATTTATATTTAATATTAGTGCACGATTTGATGCTCGAAATTGCTTACAATTAGTTTAAAAAATTAAGTATAGTGTATGAGATGATGAGTAGTAAAATTTATAGTTTTATTTCAAATAATAAGGAAATACAGTGTAACAATGAGTTAAGTTGAGATGATAAAATATTTTTAAAATATTATTTTATTATTATTATATTAGAATTTAAAAAAGTTAAAATATTTATTATATTTTATATTAAAATTTAAAAAAATTATAATGATAAGTTGAGATGAATTTAAGTTCCAAACAGAAGTTAGGTAAGGACATATCAAGCCAAAACTATCAATCCAAGCTGGAGCGATCATGGCTAAAAAAGCTCATTGAAAATTACCAAAAATTGATACGAATTCTTGCCGACCGTCGGGTCATCAAATTGTATTACACACAAAGAGAAGCAGGCTCCCCCAAAAGAAGCCTAACAAGAATATTTATGCTACAATGTGGTAATTTGAAAATCAGCGAAAGGAAAATTAGGCAACAATGTTGTTAAAGGAGAGAGCCTGTAAAAAGTCCAACACCAAAAGGTATTATGATTGTTAGTGAAAACGAAGGCTGGTGTTTCTTTGGCAATAGGTCTCTTTCTATCTAACCTTAGATCTAACTTTACATTTATTTTGATGGGAATATGTATACGCTTTCATATCTCTACAAGAAAAATAAAAATAAAATAAGATCGAACTGCACCACAATTTCTTTTGTGACGATGGATTCCTTTAAACACATCAATTCTCGCATTTAATGAAGGTTGAAGAATGGGGAAAAAACAAAACATGAATTTATAAGAAAAGGAAAAATGGAGAAGAACAGAGTTATGAACTTTTGGCACTTTTCATATGGTAAATGAAGAAAAGAAATGAGGGAAATGTGAAGAGGAGACAGAGGATTCTCTTGTCTCAAAGACGACGGCATTTAGATCAGACACCATCTGATCTCTTAAAGAATGGGAAAAAAATGTCTTTCTTGGCTCCATTATCAACATCAGATAAAAGATGGGGAAGATGAAGAGTTACTGTCCTACCAAAAACACGTCCATAAGAAAATCAAACCTTCCTTTCCCAAAAAAGGAAAAGGAATAGGAAAACCGTGATCACCATTTTCTTTTCTTCTTTTTTTCCCCTAAATTCACATGCATCGGTAATAAGTGATATAATGGGTGAGTTTGGATCTCAAACTCATCTCAACTTATCATTATAATTTTTTTAAATCCCAACACAAAACATAATAAATAATTCAACTTTTTCAAATTCTAAAATAATAATAATATTAAAAAATAATATTTTAACAATATTTTATCATCTCAACTCAACTCAACTCAACTCACTTCAACATCTAAACACACCCATCTTTTTGTTTCCCTATGCCTTCTTGTTGGACACGACCAAATCAATAATTATAAACAATATTTTAAAGATAGGGGTGAACAGGAACCGGCCAGACCGACCTATGCCGATGAAGACCGGCCGCTGGAGTCAAGAACTGGTCGAAACAAGTAGAGAACCGGTCGGCCGGCGACATAAAATAGATAAAACTAACGTCAATCAATTTGGTTCCAGTTTCAATCTAGTTCAAACTCTTGAACCGGCCGATTAAATAAATAAATATATTTTTTTATATATATACCGTAGTTAAAATGATGTAATTCCACTTAAATTTAAGTGTAACGACGTCATTTTATATCTAAAGTGTATAAAAAAAAACACAAGTAAAAACCAAATGGCTTCGTTTTATATATAACATATTAAAAAAAATATGAGTGAAACGACGTAATTTGATTTTAAACCAAACAACATCGTTTCGATTTGAGATCGTCTTCTTCCCCTCCCCTCTTCTTTTCCGATTCTCAGATTCACTCTCTCTTTCCTCTGTAACACTCTCTCTATTCTCTTAGACGAACCTCATCGCTAGGGGATCGTGAACCGATCGAGAATCGCCGAAGTTGATACGACCAGTATTTCTCTTCCCCATCGACTGGTACAGTCGGTTGTTCCATGCAAATCGCCTCCATTGGCCGGCATCAGTTTTGGTAAAAAAAACGCACAAATAGCGTCGGTTTTCACCCCTACTCAAAGGTAAAAGAGAAATGTGTAAGTTTCACGTATTATTTTTAAAAAAATGAATAAATTTGAAATACACATGAAAAAAATATTATTTTTAAATGATGGACCTCAATTTTTTTAAAATAAAATATGTGTGGCTTGCATGTTCTAGAATTATATCTAACATTGCTTAATGTAAAATAATAGAGAGACGTACATGACAAATTATCTTCCTCTATCTGTTAATAGTAATATTTTGTAGATCCCATTTAGATTTGTTTGAATGTAAATAAGTTGACATATGTACATGTTTAAATGTATGAAGTAAGATGAGATGAATTAAATTTTTATGAAAAATTAAAAAAATAGTAAATTTCATCATTGATTAGTTTGAGATGGATTGAAATGATATTACATCCAAATATAGCCGGCTTAGCCGATTAGGTAGCAATCAACCCACCAAACTATCACTGTCCACGATATTTACGTTACTATTAAATCACGAATAGGTATTTTGTTTTGCTACTTTTTAAAGAATTAAACCGAACAGATTTATATCATAAATTAGGCATCCTAGAAGATAATGTTGAGCTTGTGATTCACAAAATATTTGTGAGCAACACGCTACGCGGAATCACATCAACGGTGCATGTACTCGATCGGCTTCACGTATAAGACCATGATTTGGATTATTGCTCAAAGATTCTCCCTCCAGCCAGCTGCTTACAGCATGTTTAGCATTTCAAAAGTTTTGAAAATTAAGGGGAAAAAGACACAACTGAGGTGTTGTTTCGTATTAATATATATTTGTATGAGCGTGAGATCTAATGAGAAGACATTTGAAAAGAATATTGATTAAGATGTGTTGTAATAATTTAGGGAAAGTATGTGAGCTTATATTCTAAAAAGTGTATTGAGTATTATAATGGAAGCGTATTTCAAATGATCATTATAAATACCAATTAATAGAATCTCTCTCCTCCTAAGTTATTTGATATCCCATTTACCACTTCTCCATATATTTCAGGTGTTGAAGCCCCTGGCTCCTCCTTAGGATCCAAGTTGAATTAGGTTGTGTTTGGAAAATGACGTGATCTCAGATATTCTGTAACTATTAAATAGTAGTAAAAAGTTTATGAAAAAGTAATAATAAAATATTGAATAGTATTAATAGGTAGTGAAAAATAGATGCAAAATAATAATAAAACAATGAATAATAGTGGAATACGAAAACAAGTACTGTAGACTTGACCTTGTCATAGAAGAGAGGATGAAATGACCACCTGAGATGTTGGGGATTTGAGTTCGAGAGATTGTAATACCTAGGAACGAGCAAAAGTTCGAAAATCCGACTCTGACTCCGACTTTGCACTGACTTTGCTCCGGCTCCTTTCCAACTTCGATAAATCGGAGTTTTTTTTATCAAAAAACGTCAAAGTCGGAGTTAGAGTCGGAATCAGAGTCGAAGGTAGCGATCTACCGACTCCGACTCTAATATTGTAATTTGTACATATTTTATAAAAATATATATATTTTATATATTAATTATATAGTTAGTTAAATTCAATAATATACTTATACTATAATATAAATAGACTAAATTGACTAATAATAATTTACTATATGTACACACCATACTATTAATTATTACTACCATGTAACAATAATGTATAATAACAACTAATATATAAACACTAATGTATAAAAACATTTAATACATATTATGTATAAACACAAATTTATAATAACATGTAATACTATTGTATAAACATTAATATATAATAACATATAATACTAATGTATAATAACATTAATTTGTACAATGATTTTTTTTTAAACTTTGGTTATGTTTTAATAAAATTGAAAATTGAAAATCAGAAAGCTCATTTCAATTAGTTAAAGCCTAAAATTGTCAAATTAAAATTTTAAATAGGTTAAGAAAAAAAGCACAATAAAAAAATCTAAATTCGATTTCGTTCCAACAAGTTGAGGGCACTCCGAGTCTCCGACTCCAACATTGTCGGTGCTCAGCCTAGATTAATACCCTCAAAATGAAAAATTACATTGTCATTTATATTCCTATATGGTTAGTTAAACGAAATAATTGAACTTCGTTGCAATTACTATAAAATGCCAAAAACTTCTTCATTCCAATCAATATAGGGTCTGACAATAATCTCCCCACTCATACTTCCGAAATATTTGTCAAATCATTCCCTCGTGATAATTAGATTGAAGACTTCGCATGCATGACTCAAATCCCGCACATCTGCCTGTGATTGGTTTTGATCTTATAGATAACGATTGAAAAATTCACTATATATATCTCCAATAATATTATAATCGGGTTCCAATTGGAATTGTTATAAACCCTAAGAATTTATTCCTCGAATAAAGTGAACTCTTATCTGATCGCGTTTAGATAGTGAGGTATTATAAAATATTTTATAAATAGTAATAAAAAAATAATGATAAAATATTAAATAATAATAAATAATAATAATAAGTATATAAAAAATAATAATAAAATAATAAATAATAGTGAATATTCTACTAAACTAACCCTAAATTGGGGGTATTATAGATGTGTTTTCAGTTTTTATTAGTGTTATTAGAACTCACTTAGCATATAATTAAGAAGATTTTTGTTAGTGTTTTTTTCTTTTATTTTGATTTTTTGAGTTTTTGTGGAAGTTACATTAATGTCCTCTTATAATAATTAGATGATATTTTTGTGGGAGATGAAAATGTCTTTTTGTGTTTAAAAAATATTGTATTGAAGGCTAAAGGAAGATGATTGGGCAAATAGCTAGTCTTCGTTTTAACATGCATGATAAATAAAAAATAAATAAAAATAAAAAATAAAAAAATAAAGCAGAGTTAAAAACAACTGTCAATGTGCTTTATTAGGTAAAATATTCCACTAATGAACAATGAAAGAAAGATTTGATGGTCATAAGTAACTTAGTCAATAAAGGTCCCTTTCTGAAAAGGAAAAGATGTATGATTTAATCACTTTAACAGGGTTACACAGTATTAAGCACTAAGTATCGATTAAGGCCTTGGAATAGATCTTAGCCCCACGTAATTTTTGCTTTAAAAGTTTGATTCCATGAAGAGAGGTAGCGTAATTCAATGTGACAAGAAACACTGAATTAGTCGTATAAAGAAAAAATGTATCCGATGTTTCCTAGATTGTCCTTGTTATGTTGTCCTGCTAGGAATAGGATCCCACTTTGCATTATAAGCTTTATTTTTAAAAGAGAAATATTTTAACTATAACAATATCTTACAAAAATAAATTTATTAATTGATGTTATTTGATATTATAAAACGTTAGATTCTAAAACTATTTTTATTATAAACTAAATTTAACGTATCATATAAAATCATATCAATATTGCGACATTAGACCCATTAAAGAGGAGCAAGTAGGAGCGGCACCTACCTATATAATAATGTGATGAGGCGGTTGGAGAGATGTGATAGTGAGTTTGAATGTTAAGAATATCTTAAATTATTTGTGAATAATAATAAAATAATTTTTAAATAATAATAAAATTATCTGAAATTATCTAATAATAATTGTGTTACTAAACATAACCTTAAACTGAATGACGGCAAACCTCAGATTGGTGGTGGAGTTATAGCACGAGATCATGTTCATTTAAAAGATCGATATAAGAGAAGAACAGTGGCGTGTCAGTACGTGGAATGTGGTGGTTGGCAGATATAAGTAGACTTGACTTCTAATTTTATGCAAAAAGTTTACAGATCCAAACCTAGCTAATTGGATAACCATTTGATTGGCAACGTCCATGATATTATAACTATAATCAGATCTTATAAGAGTAAGATTATGAATCGACATGATTTTATATAATATGTTATGTTATAATTATTTTATAATAAAAATAATTTTATAATCTAACGTACTGTATCAAATCACATCATTTTATATATTTATTTTTATAAAAGCTATTTATAACTAAAGCAGTTCTTTTTAAGGATTCGCAACTGTATCTACCAAGTTTCTTTATACATGATTAAAAACCATTTGTCTATAGCGAATCATCAAATATATATATGGTGGTCAGCCATTATTCTGTAATTTTTACTAATACAATATTGGAGGAATTCCAATAAAAAAAAATGATCTAAAATTTAAATAATAACTTCTTCCTTTATGAGTGCTATTAATAAAGGATTGTGCTACTCAGTACTCACGCCGAGAAAATCTACAGACATTTTATATCGAAATGTATTAAAGTATTTTTTAATTTTTTTAAAAATATTTTGTGTAAATAAATAAAAAACACAATACTAAAAAAATAAACAAACATAAATGTTAATATATATATAAATATTTCGGTATAAATAATCGATAGAGTTTTTTTATGGCTCTATGCCTATATGATTTTTCATTAATAAATTTCTTTATTTATTTATTTTTTTAAAAAAAGGTGGTTAGTTGAAAAATAATTAATGTGTTTTGTGGGCTGCTACAGCCAGGCTGTAACATTGAGTAACTAAATGATGACACCATGAGGTTCACAGTTACTATGCTCAAACAACTAGAAACAGTATTAGAGATGAAAGATGGAGAAAAAGCCCAAACAAATTATCCTAATTGCTACGATATTAGGGTTGCTAATATGTGATGCAATTTATGAATTTAATATGAATATAATACGAAATTAGTAGATTTTAATTTTATGTTAACGGGTTAGAGTCAAAATGGATTGACCTGTTAAGACACGATTTATGAACGAGTCAACCTGTTTAACACGAAATCAATCCGTTTTGACGTGTTTAGAATTAATTTATTTTAAAATTAAAATTTTATTATTGTTAAGTTGTAATATTAGCCGTATTCTCAGTATGCTTATATTTTTATTGTTATTATTGTTATGATTGTAATTTTAGACCTATGCTAATATTTTTTATTGTATGATTTGTAATATTGGTTTTATTATATGTTATATATATATATACTACTATATAATTATATACTACTATATATATAATATACTTATATAGTTATATATATATATTTGTTCACTTATATTATAGGTAGATATACAACTATATCTACTTATATACTACAATATATTATACTTATAGTTGTAGGAGTATCATATAATATAGTATATACTTATGCTAATACTATATAGTATAAGTATATATAATATACTTATATATTTAATATACTTATATTATATACTCTTATATAATATACTTATAATACTTATATGGGTGTACTATATAAGTATATAGTCTTGTACACTACTATATCCTTATCTTCTAATATATATTTAGACTTACATATATTCTTAACTTATATTATACTTATTAACTTATACTTATATATATATATATTCTTAACATAAATATTAAATGTTCTCTATACCTATACTTTTATATATATAGTAATAAAATTAGATATATATATTGTACGTTCAAACTGCCTATTATTACTGTTCGAATGGTTTAATTACGTGTTCGAATGTAAATTTATAGCGTTCAAACTTATTTAATATGTTGGCGCCATTGATAAGCTGTGGTGGGATCAATTTGCGCTATATTACACTTTCAATTATCCGTTCGAACGGGTGTGAGCTAAATTGATCCAGGCGGGGAAATGTTTCCCGCTTCCCTATTTTCGCATTCGAACGACTAGTAAATTCCGTTCGAATAGGAAAATAAGAAATAAGACATTCAGAAGCACAAATATGCTGGACATTTGGGAAAACTGATCTTGAGATACAGAGAGCGTGAGAAAGAGAGAGACCGTGAGTGTTGGGAGATAGAGAGACTGTGCTTGTGCTTGACATCAATTTTTTCTTTCTTTTCAACTTGGTAATTTTTTTACTTTGATATTCTATTTCCATGGAATTGTTTTTATTAAAAAACTCAAATTTATGTTCTCTTAAACTCAAATTAGTTCTTTTCTCTTCTGTTTTTGCACAAAAGATTAAGGTTAGAGTAATATATTTTTGTTTGGATGTGAGAAACATGTAAATATATTTGTGCTTGAATGTGCGAATATATTTGTGTTTTTGAACAAATATGAAAATATTTTTGTGTTTGGATGTAGGAATATGAAAATATATTTGTGTTTGTACAACGTTTGTGAAATATGCATATTATGAGTTTGTGTTTATCCCATGAATGTATTCTCTGAGATTGTGTTTGTCTTTATTTCGTGTCTGGAATCTGGGCTGTAACCATTCGAACACAATGATTTTCCGTTCGAACTCATTTTCCTGTTCGAACAGATCTTGAAGCGTTCGAACGAGTGTGCTTCTATATTGTAAGACTTAAACTCAAATTTAATACTTGAAAGATAATTTATTAAAAACTATAAAGTATAATTAAAAAATGAGAAACATAAGATTTATTAATAGTTAAATTAGAATTAATACTTAAAATATAATTTATTAAAACTAATAGGTATAATTAAAAAATAAGTAAATTTAAATTATAATTAGTACTTAAGAAATAAGAAATATATGAATTATCTCACATTTAAATAATTATTAATACTTATAATTATTAAGCATTATTGGTGATTTGGAATGTGATAGTTGTAGGAGTTAGTTTACTAGTAGCTTGGTTTACTAGTTAGGAGTTAGATGAATTTCAGAGTTATTTTTATATGCAATTGAACTTTTGACCCGTTCGAGAGTTGTGGTCAAATATTCTCTTCAAGAATGTTTGGGTACATCTCTTGAATTGTCCAAAATGGATAGTTTGAGATTCTATTATCTATATGGCATATATATTCAGTTTAAGCTCTTGTATTAGTCAATTAAAATTTTAGTTCAGAGTTTCTTTACATTCTTTGGGTATATGGTCTATAATTTTTTCGGCCCATGAATAGGATTGTCGACTTATCGTGACTAGCATACTTGGAGAATTGTAGGAAAATGCTACCGAAATTTTTACTAACATTAGAGTTTAAACTAAGTTTATATGCAATATAGATGATAGTTTCTCGAATGAGATATACCAACTACCTTATCAAAATAGAAGCAGTATCCATGAAAAGACGTTTGTAAATGTTTATCCCATGAATTAGGTTTTTATGATAGATAGACGACGAGTAAGGGAAATACAATGGACAAGAATTGGATGCTGTTGGGAGATAGACTTGGACAATACTATAAGAAGTATGCACAAGGGGTGAAGTTTTTTATTGAGTTTACTCGCATGAGTGTTGACAGTCGAGGATTTATAAGATGTCTGTGCAAAAAGTGCAAAAATCTTAGTTCTTATAATTTGGAGATGGTGGAGGATCATTTATTTGTAAATGGAATCGATTTTAAATACTCACATTTGGTCTTACATGGCGAACCATTTTCTAAAGGAGTTAGATTTAGCTGTCAGTCCAATCAAATGGAAGAGGATAACGACATCAACATGGACGACAATAATGTAGGTGATTCTAATGACAGTGATGATAATGGAGAGGATATGACTGAGATATTAGGTGATCCATCCAGACGAGCCATCCAGACGAGCCATCCAATACTCAGGATGTTTGTGGGTGGATATAGATTTTATACAGCTAACAGAAAACGATATAGGAAAACTCAAAATTGTGGAGTCGTAGTTGAAGAAAACCACGGAGATGATAACATTGACTTTTACATAATTGTAAAATATATCATATCGTTAAAGTATGTAGGGGGATATATGGTCTGGCTGTTTAAATGTAATTGGTGGGATGTCTTAAATTCTAGGTTGGGAGTGTGTAACGATAAATATTTTGTGAGTGTCAATACATCTCGCACATGGTATGAGGGCGATCCTTTCATTCTTGCTTACCAAGCGAATCAAGTTTTTTATTTAGATTATCCGTAGTACAGGAACCCATGGCTTGTAGTGGAGAAGTTTGTACTTAGAAATGTATATGATTACATTTCAGAGGCAGACGAACCACATGAAGAAGTTGATAGTCCAACAAATGAAGAAGCATATCAAGAAAATGAATCAGATATCAATTTATTTGTTGATCTAAGCTAATATGACACGGTCCCCTTGCTTAGAGAAGATGTTCAACCCAAAGTAATTGAGGGTGAAATGTTGGAAGAATATGAATCAACTGAAGTATCTAGTGAGGATGAGGGCAACTGGTCCAGCAAAACTGATAGTGAATGAATTTCAAACAGATATTTTTGTAAGTATTATTTTTATAAATATCTGTAATGTTTGTTCGAATAATAATTTATTGCAATTTTAAACAGATATGTCTCCCAAACGCAAAGCAACATGTGTATCATTTCCATCTATTATCGACTCCTCGTGTGGTTTATCTGCCATCTATAGTGGGCCAACATCACCAAATCTAGAATAAGGTATTTTATCAAATTAAATATCATATTTTATGCTCAATTTAAGTAATATATATCTATAAAATAAAATGATTAAATTAAAATATATGCTTTAATTACTATATATATATAGCTATTGTAAGCCAGCACTGAGGTCGAGATACTACGATGGGTGTTTGCATAGAAAAAGTAAGGAAAATAGGTAAAATTAAAGTTGATATTCTTGATTATCACACCTGTGACTCCAGAGATTCGGCAGCGTGACTTGCTTCTTATGTTAGTATACTTATTTGCACGTATGCACCGATGACTACATCATTTTGGTCTAAAGTTTTCCAAGATGTGAGAGACCACATAAAAAATTGTTACTTGGTAATAAGGTACATCCCAAGCAACTAAATATATAACATGTTAATTTAAAGTTACTTTGTATTTATATAAAATGTTTATAATTTTTGAAAGAACGAGTTTGAATTTAATTTTGGCCGACGAGAAGATCGATTAACGGTTGAAGAATTGATGTCGAATGCATTCTAGAAGTACAAAGGTTGATGTCATGCACACTATAAGAAGTTCAGTACTACAACAGATGCGCGCCAAAATCCATTCCAAGCAATGCCACCAAACGAATGGGAGAATGATTGTGATATATTTGAAGATCCTCCATATCAGGTAATTTCGCTGCTATTTTTTTTAATAGTATATGATAGATGTATTAAACATATAAACATAATTTTTTTAGCAACAGAATACTGTGAACCAAGCAAATAGATCAAAATTAACGATACACCAGCATGCAGATTCTCGATTTTTCATCGTTTGTCTAAAAAAATTGTAAGTTATTATCGTCTCCATTAAATATTAACAAATAATACATTTTCCTGATTTAAATTCTAATATAGATTTTCCTTTTGCAGGAAAAAAAAAAGTCATGCTCATTATTCTAACCCAATTGTATGCTAAAACACATAAAAATCGTGATGGTGTTTAAACCAGTCCCAAAGCATAGGCAAATCATATAAATTTAAATTTCTTTAATTCCATTTCTAATAAAATTTTTGTTATTTATACTAATTTTAATTTTTGTTATTTTTGTAGGACAATATAATATCTCGTAAGGAAACTGTTGTAGATCTATTTGATGAATCATTTGTCAACGATACTCAAATCATTTCTCAAGTTCTTGAATCATGTTTTAAATATTTGAGGGCCTAGGACATTGTGTGAAGCCATCATCAACATTATCATTCTCTTCTCGAGCCAGATCGAATGTCTACAAGACTATGACATTGGAGGAAACAACAATTGAGATAGACTGATTGAGGTATAAGGAAAAAGAGTTGCTGACCTGATTAGATTAAGCAGCGGATTTAAAGACGAGATTAGAAGAGAACATGTAGAAGAGACTGGGGACGAAGGTACAAAAAGTTGTGTTTGAACAATTGCAATTAATGATGTCCCAAAACTCTATGCCACCACCACAATTTTAAAATTTATTTTTTCTTTAATTGCCTTTATATTATGGTGTTCCAAAACATTTGAACATTTGATATTTGAATTACAATTTGTGTAATATTAGTATAATATTATTAATTAAATACTGTTATGTATGATTAATACCGTTCGAAAGGTAAATAACCAGTTTAAACAGTAAATTACTATTTATAAATCCATTTGAACAAAAACAAATACATTCGAATAAAAACTAATACAATCGAACGACAATCGAGAAATACAATCTGTACAGCCGTTCAAATAATAAAATATCAGTTCGAACAACATTAATATTCAAAACCCCATTCGGAGGGAAAGGTTTTAAAAAATAAAAGTCTATTCAAACGAACATAAGTCATTTGAGAAATTTATTGGTTCGATTGCATAAAATTTGTTTGAACACTTCGTCTGTTCGAATATTATCAAATACGGTCATTCGTTCAAATGAACATTTCTTATAGTTCGAACAATAAGTGTTGGTTCGAATTGATATTATGCCATTTGAACGTATTTTTAAGACAAAAAGTTTTTGTTCCAAAATAACAGATCCATTCGAACAGTTTCGATTGGTTCCGCCCAATTTCATTCCTAAAAATGATTTTTTGAGACGTCTTCAAAAACTTTTTAAGACAGTCTTTCCAAGACAAAATTTTTTCGTCTCCAAAAATATTTTGAGACAAAATTTAGATTTTTTGAGACAAAAGTCTTTTGTCTCAAAAACCCAATATCTTGTAATGCTTGTAGATAGGACGAGCAAACTAAATAAGGAAAGACTGCGTGATTCTAAAAAGACTAGTTAATTAAATGTGAAAGGGATGGATAGTATGTAATCAATGTGATGCTTACAATTAACTAACTAGATTAAAGGCAGCAGGACAAAGTTCTCTCTCAGAAGATAGTTCTAATTCATATATAAAACCACTAGAAACATAGTAAATGGACCTAACCTCACTCTCATTACTAAATCCCATTATTAAGTATCACAACTACCTTTCAATGGTAACTCCAAGATAGCTCTCGATCGTGCTCTTTCTTGCAAGAGTGTACAGGAGTCGACAATGGTCGAAGTAAGGCTTTTAAAGCAAGTGTCCAAAAATTTGAGAAACAATATAATATTTTTTGCATGTTGTACCTTCAATTTAGAATGCATCATAGACACGTCTCATGTTCATGGAGCTCGATTGATTTGAATAACGGAAGTTGAGGTTATTAAAGGAGATACTGATTATATTAGCTTGATATTTTTTTTTCGATAATCCTATAATGAGATGCTTGCATGTCTTCTTTTTCCCTAGATGTGAGGCTGAAATGCATGCTCGTATCTCCATAAATACTACCGGACAAGGAAAATAGCATAATTTTGTATCCTTCAACTATGATCAGTTGGTTAGAATATGCATTAGAACTTGGGAGTCTAATAAAATGCTTGTTTGTCCTATAAGTAAGTAATTAGTTTCAATGTGCATTTTGGCATTTTCACTAATAGTATATAATGCGCGTATTAAGATTATTTCATATTTATTTTTCGCTTATTAATACTAGTACTTATCTTTTAAATCGTGACTTCATTAGGTTTATAAAGAGTTTAAAAAAAATATAAATTAATCTGATTTGATGTGGTATTTCAGACTTATTTATAATAAATAAGAATTTTTTATTTGACTTATCGCATCAAATCACGAAATTTGTAAGAAAGTTTGTGCACTTATTATCAAACAGCTTACTGTTCCACTACTAGGCTAATTAGTAAGAGATCATGCAAGGTTCATGTTTCTTTTAAAATAACATATGCAATAAAATTTTTGCATGTTGATAGTAATTATTTTATTGAAACTATATATGTTTCCACTTTTTTCTTTTTTTGATCAATTATTAATTTAATTTGGCAGGTGTCTCATAATTTAAAACATTTTATCAAAGTGATGCTAACTTAAAATATTAAACTTAATTGCATGCTCTTTTTGAAAAATACATAAGTTTCCTCTGCACATGAATATAAAAATGGGCAGCTAAAATCAATAGTACAGAATCTTCCACCTTTTTGCACAGCTTTGAATGTCCGTCATAATAATGCATGCAACTATACCGATGTTCAGTCACAACCAAAAGAATCTAACTTACAGCTTTTCTACCCAACTTTGCTTTTCTGTTACAAGTCCACAGTGAGTTAAAGCATTAATGCTAAGGTTGACTCTAAAACAATTCAAATCAAAGAATTGAATACTCGATTAAGATATTAAAATAAAATATTTCCATATCGATTATATTTTAGATATCATTTTGTGATAGTCTATATATATATATAATAAATTAATTATATATATATAAATAATATTTTAAAATATCATCAATATAAGTCTTAAAAAAATTAAAATACACATATTTATAAAACTCAATAATTGTTCTAAGTTCTCAATCTAACTATTTTAAAAAATAATTATTCATATTCATCACGAAAAAGAGAGTAGAGATTTGGTTTTTAATACTCAAGAAAAGGGAATTAAAAAAACTTAAGAAAATAATCTTCATATAGATGTTAGCTATGTAATTTGATTTCCTGTTTAACTGATGAATATAGTTATGGTGTTCATTGAAAAAAAAAAGATGTGAAAATTGAAGTGGAAATTATGAAAAAGTTAGAATTTTTATATTAATTATAAAAAAATAATTTCGACCGGTATACTAAAAACCAACTGGTATTGATCGAAACGCACCGGTACGACTGGTATTTGACCTGGTACAAACATATGTCTTTCCTTTACTAGTCACTACCCCATAATGGTAAATACCAGCCGGTACGAAATTTAAAACACTGATTCAAATACACACATTATACTATGACACATTGAACAAAATCAATCAAGGAAATGATGTGAAATCACAATTTATCTCAAAATTAATTAAGCTAACGGAAAGATATAGATTTTATTATTTATATCATATTTTTAATACTCTCTCTAATATGTGGGTCAAACTCTCATTCAATAAGTAATCCAATACTTGAAATATTTAATTAAATAAGATGAATCACAGAGTCAGTTTTATGGATCTCACAAATTGTAAATATCTCTATCTAAAATTGAACCATTCTATTTGCTCGGAGAATTTAGAGGTTTTCTATTTGTCTTTAAACAATCTCCCAAGTAATTTGGTTTGTGTAGTTTTTTCAATAGCTTAGGAAAACCTATAGAAATAAAACTTAATTAAACTATTGACTCTGAAAATTAGAGTCATGCCTTCGAGTTTTTCCATAAGAGCAAGTTTTGTTAGCTTCTCTTCTCATTTCATCTCATCTAATTATTATAATTTTTTTTAATTTTCACATAAAATAAAATAAAAAATTCAATTTTTTCAAATTTTAAAATAAAAATAATATTATGAAAATATATTCTAATAATATTTTATTTCACTTTTAATTTTTATCTCAATTCATCTACAAAAACAAACGATACCTAAATGATTCATATTACTTAAATCATGAGAATGATAACTTCATTTCCCGGTAAAAGTTGAATACATTTTTTTATTATATTTCCCAATAAATGTAGAGTACTGCTACGGGTTCTAAATTTAGGAATTAAAAAATGTCTCGAATAGTGTAATTTTTTTTCTTCTTTTTTTCATGTATTTTTTTAATCATCATAAATATTTTTTTTAAAAAAAATCACAACATCATTAAAATATATTTTTTTAATCATTCGGTAAATAATAAAAAAAATCTCATTCGGGATATTTTTTATGTCCTGAATTCAGGATCGAAAGCATTTCTCATAAATGTATTATGAAGTTTAAGCACTACATATTATTTATTGTGTATATGTAACATGTGAATATAATTATTATGCCTTCCCTATTACTAGATAGAATTTTAAAAATCGCATGTATTTAATAAAATAAAGAGAAAATTATATTTTGTAGCTTCATGTTACCACCCACTTTATAATATGCACTATAAACAACGAATAATATAAATGTGGCACTCTAAATTATCAATAAGTTTCAATGTGTATTATTGTTTAGAAAAAAATATTTTATTTATAAATTGGTGTAGATAATACACTTAATAATGTGTTTACATAACATAATTTAATTTAAAAGAGAAATTTGAAATCTTGAAACTTACAAATCAAATCTTAAGTGACGTGAATGGTGTGTTTTACACAATGGCTTAAATATTATATATTAACTTATTATTTAAGATCTAACTAATAAAATAGACTAAATATTGATCACACGACATAATCTCAACAGTAAAATCATAACAAATGTGTATATAAAAAGTTATTTTAGTAATCATAGCAATGGATACAAAGTCATGTAATTAATGATTAAAATTAACAGTACTGTACCTGAAATATTGCTCAGAGGGGAAAACAATAATCTACCTACAACTCTAGAAGATCGACTACAAAATTGTAGTTCCTTCCATCTCACTAGGTAGACGGTTATAAATTCAAATTCCAGAGTAAAATAAAAAGTAAAATAAAAAAAATAATTATATTTCTTAAAATCTCATCTATTAACCGAAACAATTTAAGATACATATTGTCTATTATTAATCAAATATAGCATTTCCTAAATAATATACTTAAATATACTTAAATATACTCTTCACAACCTCTCAGTCACTTGAAATTGTCTTGTTTGGATTTAAAAATACTTTCAACTCATCTATTTTATATCATCTAATCATTATAATTTTTCTAAATTTTTTAAATAAAATATAATAAATAATTTAACTTTCATCTAATTTCAACTCAACTCAATATTCCTCAATATTCAAAAAGGGTGAATAAGTATTTTGAGCAATACATGTATTTACAGACATAGATATATATGAAATTATCTCAACTAAAATCCACTTATAACATCTTGTAACAAAATCTCTTCATACAAGACAAGCAAACCACTTGCCTTCATCCAGAACATATACAAAATCTTAAATTGGGCGATGCCTCTACATACTTTCCTCTCCCAAATAATGTACTTTTTTATACCTTAACATTGATAACTTTGGGTCGCTTGAGAACTACTTTTAAGAGAGTATTCTCTTTAATCTCACAAATATAAGAATTATTCTCTCCAAACTTGTCTTTAGCCTATTTTGATAGGAGTAAGATATATACAAGTTCTAAATGCATAATCTCACACAGGTCTTATGTAAAGAAGTGAATCCCATCATGAAAAAATGTGAAAATTTTCCCTTGTTTTGATGGAGCTATTTTCTTTTATAAAAGATTTGTAGAGAATTTATAGATTTAGTGCTTATACGTGCTTTACCCGTTTTGATAAAACTAGATTTTAAGGATTTTTGTGGCTTTAACTATATGTATATATAGACTTTCATTGTTCGAGTCGAGCCGGGGGGTGTAACCCTAGGTGAAGGAATGGATGACAGAGTAGAGGAGCCCTAACGACATGATCACACACTGTCGAATCATTTGACAATGGAGGGGGCATGCTCGACGTCAGCTTGACCCTGTACCAGATCTTATTCCTCTAACTCAGTCTGGACTCGGTGTTGCTCCTCATATTAAGAGTACTAGTCAACTGTCGATGGGTATATCTATGGGAGATGTGCAGCTTAGGTCGATACTATGGTCTTAGATATTATTGCGTACATCGACCAAAAGATCACGATAGTAGAATAGAGTGTCATTGATTTTGCCACCGATTTTGTCCATCGAATAGATATCCTAACTGTAAATGTCAACACATTGACTGACCGATTTTAATAAATATGTAAACAATTCGTATTGAGTATTTTTCACTTTTATCATGTTGTTTACAAAATTTTATTATGTTTTTTACTTTATTTTTATCATATGTAATGAACAATATTATTTAATATATATATTATTTTTTAATTTCAATTCTCAATCTTTTTTAATGTTAGTTTATCCAACTTTAATATTAAATTAATGAACTTTAATTCTCAATCTTTTTTAATTTTGAAATATCTAATTTTAATATTAAATCAATTAACGTTCGAACGTTGGCACAAAAAATTTTCACGTTCGCACGTAAATAGCCTCCACGTTCGAATGTTCAGGGCACGTTTTAACGTGAATATGTATACGTTCGAATGTTATGCAATTTCTCAGCTACTTTCAGTGATGGTTTCCAAAAACTATCACAAAAATTATTTTTTTGTAACGGTTTGGACACTGTCACAATTTTCAGACTGCCATAAAAATTAATTTATGTTGTAGTGAGCTTTTCTTTGTTGAGCATATTCAGATCGTACTTTACTCTTGTTTGGATGTTTGTTCAAGGTTTTCCCTGACTTCACTTGGCAACCCATTTTGACCTACAAAACATTAGAATTGAAGAATTCTTATCAAATACAAGGTTCTAGAAATTGGATCGATATTCCAATAGAAATCAATTTTGGCTTCATCTAATATATAAATGTGAAAAAAATATGACCATTTTCTTATTTTCTGCAGATTTCATCATTAACTTAACAATGAACTCGATGCTCGAGTAATCTTTACATCTAGAAAACATGTTTTGACGGATGATTTGCCAACACAAAATGAAAATCTAAAGACGTAGAAAGTAAAAGTAACATGAAGAGAAAAACTGTTTACATTATTGTTGTGTTGGTGGGTTATGGATATCATAATCATAGGGTATCATGCATGGGAAACTAGGACAGGTTGCGGACGTTTTCCCTAGATATTTTAATGTAGCCATCTAACTAATTTTGTTTCATGTGGATAGTTTGAAATGAATGATCAGATAATCATTGACTATCCCAGCTAGACAACTTTGGAGGCAGCTTGGAACATATGTGAAGGCATTATTGCTTGAAAGATGAGTTTCAAGCAGTTGGCTAGCTAATAATAATGTGGCAAAAGGAATCCATATTCCCAATTTAGAAAGATAAATTGAAGAAATTCAAGGGAGAAAACAACACCTTTTAAGGAATGAAATGAAAACATAAAAAAGCATAATAACATTCGGAAACTGCCTAAAAATTGTCCATCGAATAATTGCAAGATCTTTTTCTCCTTGTGCTAGCTGAAAATTATTGTAATTGCGAAATAATGGAGGATGCCCGTTATTTTGAGAGGTATCATCAGAATACGACCTAAAACCTGCCAAGAAAGTGAGAGGTGCTGGTGGGGGGACCCCTCAACTCTCAAGTGGAATAGACAAGAGACTAGACATACGAGCAAGACAGAACGTCACTTACCAAGTTACTAGTCGAAGGCTTAAAAGCATAGAAAAAGAAGAAAAGTAGAAGTCATGTATGCACAGGAATGCAGCCACTGAATATGATGACTCAACCCTGAAGGCTGAACTGAAACTTTTACCAAACGAAAATTATAAGCAAAGTGGTGTCTAGTATTAAATCTTAATACTGTTGGTGCATGGTTGGTTGCTGTTGGAAGAAAGCGAGAGTGCTCCTCTTTCACAGTATCACACTGACACCAGGTCTATCTCTCTTTAAACCCTGCGGTTTTGGCTTCTTGTGGGGTCTGGCCGTTTCGTCAGAAACCAGACCCCAGATAAAGGCATGGGGCCATAAAGGAGCTGTCGTTTGGAAGAGGCGCGCGAAAACAGCGCGGGAGCTGTTTCCCGATGCAGTGCAGTGCAGTAGACATCAAATTATCAATGACCCTGCCTGCCCACTGCCTACTCCCCACTTTCACTACCCATCGCTCTCTCTCTCTCTAAAATTTTCTGATATTTCCGGGTCCCATTTCGACCCCACCATCATATCAAACTTTAACTCCGATCTGACGTTGACGGCCATCTAGCGCTCCTCTGTGTGTATGTGGGGGGGAGTAGATGGGGACGGAGTTGAGTTGGGTAAATGAGCTCCAGAGGTCCGGCAATGGCTACTGTGCACCCATGTGGGGAGTGGGGTCCAACGTGTGGAGAGAAATAGAATTACAGGTTTGTAGAGACAGGAATGGGACTGTTTTGGCTCCTACCATCATGTAATGCAATTGAGAGAACAAGAGAGAGAGCTGAGATTAGCAGAGAGGAGTAGATGGTGGGTGTCTATCATAATGATGTGATTGCTGTGAGGGAAGCATTGGATATTATATTAGTAGACTTGCAAATCATTTGTGGGGAAGCCTTTATTTTTCTCTTAAATATGACAGTGAAATTACTAATAAAATTTCCAACTCATATAATATTTATGATCGTATGTGTGAAAGTCCTTGCTGCTGTTGATAATTGATGTTGATCTTACTATATATATATATATATATATATATATATGTATCTATCTTTGACGTAATGCATCCTAACGACGAACCTGGGTTTCTTTTCGTTCCTTACTATAATTTTTTTAAATTTATACATAAAATATAATAAAAAATTTAATATTTTCAAATTTTAAAATAATAATAATATTAAAAAATAATATTCTAATAATATTTTATTCAACTTTTATCTTTCATTTAAAACCATCTCATATTATTTCACAATCCAATCCAGTTCTTTTTTTCTTTTCTTTTCTTTTTTTCTTGTATTTTTTAAGCCACGAACCCATGAATGATTTCGTTTGATTTTGATGGCAGAATCATAATAAACAAATGAAGACAGATTTGCAGAGAAGCAAATCCTTTGTAGGTGAAGAATTTCCATCCAGCAGCTTACTTTTTCTGATGCTGATAGTAATGGTCCCTTATTCTTCCAGTACCCACTCAAAAAGTCTGGCTTCATGTCCAATCCACCATTATCTAATTTTCCTCTTCTTCTCATGTGGTCTTGACATTACAAATTACAGCCCCCAAGGCCACTCGTTCTCCCCTCAAAAATCAATGCTTCCGTGCCTTCTGGGACAGCATTTCGGTTAAAAATCCTAAGTTGATTGAAAGATACCTCTTTGAGTGTGGATCTTTCTTTTTCCGGCTCTAGTAGTAGGAAGGATTCACAAGATTTAATAATGTTGTGATGATGCATTTCCAGATGCAATATGGCTAGCGTGGGAAATTGATGACTTACTAATCCAACCTTGAAAAGGCCGAGGCTTTAATTGATTGGGAGTGGGCTGCACTTGGTATCAAAATAACTGATGTCTCTCTAATAAGGCCCTAATGCTTTGTAAATGCAACTTTCGGCCTATTGGGCTCTGTAGTATTCGGTTGAGAGAAATTCATTTCTGGCAATGGTCTAGTCAAGTTTAAAATTTGACTAAAAGTTATTGAAAGTGTTAATTTACATTGAACTATCAATTTAAAAATTAAAATAATAATATAATATTAAATATTTTAATAATAATAATTTTTTTAAAATATTTTACAAATATACTATTTATTAATTAATAATTTAATTTTTACTTAAAATTATTATTTCCCAGCACCAAGTACTTAGCGTATACAAAGGGGTAATCACATCAATACCGTATATAACTTCGTGTTTCTTGTTTCTTGGTTCTTTTATTAGGCAGGAGGAAAGGGCACTTTCCATGCATTGTGTACATCAATCGTATTATCTATATATTCATTGGAAGATAAAATTTATGAAGCAATGCCACAAGAGAGCCATTTGTACAATATCACAACCATATGATGAATTATGGTACATTATATATGTACCTTATTTTTAGTTGAAGCAGCAAGCTTATAAATCTATGGATATCACCAGCGGCAATTCACCCTTATCAACAACAATTGTCTTTGAAAATGTCTTGGATTCAGTAACAATATCAACATGGTATGTTCCATGAAAGCCT
This sequence comes from Juglans regia, assembly GCF_001411555.2. NCBI lineage: Eukaryota > Viridiplantae > Streptophyta > Magnoliopsida > Fagales > Juglandaceae > Juglans > Juglans regia. Next base: position 5,781,736 of record NC_049906.1, on the reverse strand, counting down.
CTAAACCTGAACTCTCCTTGGTCATCGACATAGCCATGGGTATGAGACAGCCACTCCCGTTTAAGAGCGAGATATCTTTTACCGGCTTCGTTAATGTCACCCTCTGCATTCACTAGATGCGCATTGTTCCGGCTCATAAACAACTCCCAAAACCCCCATAGCATAATACCCTCTACTGCAGGATGGGCAAAAGCTTCCCGAAGCATCACTTCCAAATCATCCGCTCTAACATGTTCATTGATGGAAGTCACATCAAGCTCTGTGAACCAGATTGGAAGACCAAGAATACCCAATTTATCCAAAGCTGAACATACAACTGGCCCCACTGGATTGTCTATATGTCCTTGTATTCCTATACCTCCAACCGGTGCTCCTTGCTCTTGCAAATCAATAACATGTTGAATGTACCTATCTGGAGATGATCTGGTGTCACATCCATCCTCAATGTGATAATCGTTCACAAATAGGAGGGCAGACGGATCTAGTTGGTGTGCAGTCTTGAACATGTTTGCTCGGATTTCCTTACCGAGTCTATCTTGATAGAAGGAACCATGCAGCATCTCATTGTTAACATCATAGTGCCTGAACTTCCCTTGGTAGCGTGAGAGAAGACCTGTTAGACGATTTTGGACAGCTTTTGTCAAGTCATTATTGTTCAGTGAGCGGATCCATGACTGGACCACACCCTCCACTTCCCAAAAGATGCAATGACCTCTAGTCTCTATGTTTTGCTTCTTACACAAGTCTAACATCTCATCAGCATCCTGGTAGTTGAAATTTCCTTGCTGTGGTTCTGTCCAGTACCACTTCAACTCATTGCCAAACACAGCCCAGTTGAAATTTTTTACAAAGAACTCGACAAAATCTTCATTATCAATGTTTGTTCTGCTTATACATGTCCCAAAAGGAAAAATGTTTTGAGTTTGTATGACTTTGACAAAGGTATCAAAAAAACCACCTGAATCCACTCCTGAGAATTTCAGAATGACATCACGCTTACGAACCTGCATTCCAAAAAATGAGTAGTCAAGATCAATATTGTAGAAGAAATCCCCGGTGTTGCAAGGGAATTACTCATATCACCTAATGGAGAAGAAAAATGAACTCATTAATACGGGTGTGTGTATATATGTATGAATGCATATATGTTTGTATGTGGGTGTACCTATCGAATCTATGTTCTGGTACCAGATGCAGCAATAGAAAATGGATGGAAGAAGTCAAATCTAGAAATTACCTTATCGATTTGCCTCCGTAAATATCTAAACCTTGCTTGTCGGTCAACAGGGAAAATCTGGAGTCCAGCAACCATTAAGTCGACACCTGGAGCGGGGCCTTGAATGTAAACCATAACCTTGGACGGTTGCTTCTCAATTCTGAAGGAACCACCAATTTCATACCATCTACCACCATTGGCGTCAACTTGTCCCCCATTGACCCATTGATTGTCCACACCTAGTGCTACATTCACATTTTGTTGACCAGAAGCTCCAGAACCAATCCGAACCCAAGCAGACACTTGGTATGTCAAAAAGAGTTTCAGTTTTTCTGTGATCATTTGAGCAGGACCCATCCAATTCTGAGTCCGTTTGGTCACAAGGATATAGCGACCACTCAAAGGTTCATGAACTCCAAGGGAATCTCTTGCCATTGGTGGAAATATATGTGGTGAACCAGTACCAACGCTCAAAGTGCAATTACCAAGGGGAAACCACCCATTGGTGCTGCCATCACTTAGATTGCTGTTCTCAATTATATTAACTCCAAAGGCAGGATCCTACAAAATACAAGTGATATTTGAATGCTTAAAACTCTACGGACTTAACTTCTAGATGTATGTATAAATCAATATCAAAGCATAGACCTTTAGTCAACTAACCTCAATAACAGGTAGAGGTGAAGGGGGTGTTTTCTCTGCGTGCTTTACAATTAAGCTGTTCAGGAGGATATCAGTACCCGAAGGGGGACCTTCAATATATATGACAACTCTTGATGGAGAACCATTTAAAAGGAACTTCCCCTGCAACTGTACCCAATCCTTGTCTGTTGCCTGAGCACTATAGAAAAACAGCTTCCATTAAGAAGTTTGTCAAAACGAGAGAATCTCTCCACGTTAAGGTAGGAATTCAGGATATGAAGAAGATTATTTCTTTTTTGAAGAAACAGAAAACAAGAATTGAGAAAATGTAACAGCACGTGTCTATATTTATATCTCACAAATTTGACTCTCCCAAAGATATATTACACACATGCGCACAGAGGAAACTAACACGGGAATGAGAATTGGAGAAAAGGAACTAACTTCGCAATGCCAATATACTGATCACGATGATTTGGTGATTGGACCCACAAAGTCACTCGCACATCAGAACTAGTGACATTGTTACCAAATATCCGAGCAACAGCAGTCACATCATAAGCAAGCTTTCGCTGCACTCTTCCAGTGATCTCTTGCTGAACTCCATTCCAGGTCTGTGTGCGCTCTGTTGCAGATATAAAATACTTTCCAGACTGTGGAACAACTTTTCCATCTGCAATAGAATCATGTAAAACAATCTTGCAGCCTCTTCCAGACCAATTATTCATGCCATCCTCAAATCTGGGGTTTAGAATGATATTCTCGTCTCCAGCGGTGAAACATCCATGACTCACACTCTATGAAATTCAAGGAGGAAGAGAATTCATAGAATCAGTTAGTATAAACATTTTGAAATGGATTTTTGGTTTTGGGGATTGGGGAGTAGGGTGTGAGAATGCTTAGGCAGATTTGAAAAAATACAACTAAATAGGAATGACTTGCAAGCTTCTTTTATCATTGACACTTAATAACTACTCTTTATATCATCAATAACTCCATGCATCCCAGCTTTTTACCAAAGTCTTCGATAGAAAGTAATCCAAGGAGGAAAAAAATGCTTAAGTCATAGATTACCTCACTTGGGCAGGAACACACGATCACTACTGACTTGACAAGAAGGTCAATTTCAGGAGGAGGTCCTTCAAAATAGAATACAGCCCGGTCTGGCATGGTTGACAATGAGAAAGTGCCTTCGAACTTTTCCCACTTCTCCTTAGACACGGAAGTTCTGTGGATTGTAAGGTGGTAAAGACATTGATTCTTCTTCCCCAAGGAAAGGCAATATTGTGAATAACAAATACATTACCTTCCAATGAACAAGTAGCTAGTCCCTGTGCCTCTGTATTCTAGTTTCAAAGTTGCAAGAACATCAGTAGATCCCTGAAGAGGCCCTGATACTCCAACATCGGCAGAAACTGTATAAGTGGAACCTGGGGAAACCCTGGCAGTGATATCTTGTTCCAAGCCCTGCCAGCATTCCTTGCGGTTTGTAACAACTGCATAATTACCACCTGAATTTTCTGATATTCCTTTTGGGTAATCTGACTTGGCTGAAACAACAAAGCCATCACAACAGTTGGGATGCCACAAATGCAGCTCTTCAGAGAAGTCATGGTTTAGTATGATATTCCTAGCATGACTGCGATTTGAGTCATTTGTGTTTCCTTCCACAATTTGGGAGCTCTTGGACTCATGAAGCGGCTTCATTGAATAAGTATAAGTAAGCTCATACAGCAAAATCATCAATAGAAATATACCAAGAAATCTCCCCCACCCAAAATATTATATATGCTCAAAATATCATTTGCTATAAGCCCTATGACAAGGAGTAATATCAAGTAAAGTTGCTTTCTAAGTTGGGAGCGTGATTCCAATCAAGAGGTTTTCTGCAAATGCTAAAACTCTTATAACTTACACCATTATTTCATTTTCTGCAAACGTGATTCCCATATTATTTTTCCTGTCCTTTTCTAAAAAAAAAAAAACAAAGAATCTCTCACATCAACTGAATTTCCCACCTCGGATAGACTCGTACACTCAATTGGTCCACAAAAATAAAAATGCACCATGCCATTTAAACCCTAAATTGGGTAAGTTTTAGACTGCCCTACATTATTAAAGTACAAACGAATACTACACACCAAAAAAAAAAAAAAACTCAATGATGACAATACGCTGTAACTGTAAGAAACCCAACTACAATAGAAATACAATTTTCAGAAATTCTGAACAAATTAACAACTTCATACCTCCACCTGGTCACCGGCGTTGTTCGTGGGGTTCTCCATAGTTTTCCTGGTTCTCTAGCCCACCACAAACATTAAGCAAAACTAGATTCTATTAGAGAACTACCAAAAGCATTATGTCAACTTACAAATATAAACAGTTCCTTTTATTTCTGAAATTAGAAGAACAACAGCAGAAAAAGACTACCTGGGTATGCTTGTTCTTGTTATCGTGCTTTCTGTGAATCCCGGAGAAAAGGCTTGTGAAGCAGCAGGCAGAGACCCTTCTCATTATATACGCGTCCCCGCGTTCTAAATCTGCGATTTGAAGTCTACGACAAGTGCGGGCCCATCCAACCAAACCAATAGGAGAAACCCTCCTCTGTAAAAGCCGTTGGCTTTTTCTCCCAGTTTTTCTTTTGTCTGGATTCAATCGATCAAACAATAATAGTTGATTAACAACCTATCCAAATCCAAGAAAAAATCTTTGTTTTCTATTTTTTGTAATCGATAATTAAATGGATCTGGGTAAGGTTACTTTTGCTTTGTCTTGCAGTTTGGTATGCTTGAATTGGAATTGAAGCTTTTCCTATTTATTTTTCAGGGTAACCAGAAGCTTTTGTTTAATGATATATATAGATGTTTATTTTGATCGCCTTTCTCTTTTTCTTTGATTACAAGCCAAATCTCTGTCCGAGTCTTGCAGATTAGGTGAAGATGAGTTTTCAGTATGAATTATAGCTCCTAGGTTTGCTCACTATGGGCCATCCTGATAGGGATTTTGAATCCAGCTTTCAATGACTTAAATATTTCTTTCTGCTTTGATCTTGGGTTACAATGTAAGTTGAGCACTGAAATAATCATTTCGGCCAAGGCAATCCAATTTGGAGCTTAATCAGAAGCAATTCGCATAATCTATGCAGACCAAACCTGTCAGGTCAAAAATTCAAATAGAGTATCTAAGACGTTTGGATTTACAGTTTATCTCAATTCATCTCACTACTATTTATTACTATTCAACAACTTTAACTCACAAATCTCATTACTATTTACAACTCATCTCATTTCTATTCACAATTCATCTCAAACCATCTTCGAATCCAAACGTGGAGGAATTAGATGGTTCAATTGAAGAGATATATACATGTATAAAATGTTCATATAGATTCTTACTGTTCAAAAATCCTATGCAGACAACTCCGTAATACTCATAAGTTAGTATGAAGCAAGAAACAACAACATTTAGATTGCGTTTGGATGTTGAGTCTAGTTTAATTCAGTTTTTTATAAATAGTAATAAGTTGAGTAATTGAGAGAGTTATGTGAGGTCCATCTAAACTGTATTTAAAGTGTGTTTGGATGTTAAAATAAGTTTAATACTTTTTATAAGAAGTTGAAAAAGATTGTAAATCCTACTTATAAAAATATGTTAAGTTGAAAAAGGTTGTGAATCCTACATGTAAGAAGATTTTGAATTGAGATGAATTTAATAATTTAAAAATTAAATGTTTAAATGTTATACTCAATTTGAAATTAGACTAAGTTCAACTTACCTCAACTGAATCTTGCAACCGCAGCCTTCAACAACCACTCTCTTACCTGCTTAATTGGCAACCTTTAGCATTCACTTTATGCGCATTATTTCAGAACATATACAAATTCCAAATAAGAAGCCATCTACTGCTGGAATCCGTTCAAGCAAACTTAACAAAAGCAGAACAATGACTGGAATTTCAATACTTACTGTTGCTCAGCAACATCAATTCTTCCGGGGAGAAGTTGTTCTTTGCTTCCTTCCCCAACTTGACAAGGACATCCATTCAAAAGTCCCATATCAAATATTCTAGGCAATGCTTCGGTACCCATTTTTTCTTCTTTCTGATTCTGTACCCAATTGTTTCTTGCAGCTGCAACTTTGAGAGGTTGTCAATCTTTTGCCGTAATATGCCATATTGGCTTGATAGTCATTGCAGAAAAAATACGGGTTAAAATTTCGGCCGTATCAACAGGTACCGGCTAATATATCAGATTTTGGCCGATATACAGATTTTGGCCTTTATTTTTTTTTTCATTTCTTCAAACTGTAGGCTCATTTTAGATCTTCAATTTAGACCAGACTATTTATAATTTATATATATAATTTATTTATATAAAAACTATTATTTTGAAATATAATTTATATATATAATTTATTCATATATAGACTATTCCGAAATAGTATATATCTTGTTTCAATGTCTCAATCGAAACGGTCACTGAAACAGCATTCAAAACATTGGGTTGTCTATCCATTATACCACACCACCCATACTTGGGTCAGGTGGGTGTAACACACCTCTTGTATAGCTAGAGATTTAGGGTTTCTTGCTCTCTTCGAGGGATAGTGCCTCCAGAAAATGCTAGAGAGAGATGGATAGGATAGGACAAGAAATTGCTTAAACATTCGAATGATACTTAACATTCACAATAACTGAAATCTATTACAGATAACTCCATAAAGGCCATGGGCCAAATAAAGTAAAAGTCTAAAGACTAAAATCAGTCTAAAACATAAAGTCTTTAACTAATAAAACATATAAAGAGCCCATGGGAAGACCCTCCCAGTCCAATAACTCCTGCCTGATCCAGCTCGAAGCCTACTCCATGGGCCAAGCTTGTTGCGGCCCATCTCAATCCCCTTCGACTGAAGACTTTTAGACCGAAGTCCCCCCCCCCCTCCCGGCGACAGAGAACACTTCACTTCTCATCGTCTTCCCCACGCCCTTCGACTCTCTTCTTTGCTGAACACCCCAACCTTTGATCTGAGCCACGGTCGTTACAGTGGGCGCTCTGTTCCCATGCATTGCATGAATTGAATTACATCTGAAATACAGGAATAGAAGGTTTGCTTCTCCTCTATTCTATTGCTATTAGTAGCCTATTGCACAAGTCCAACAGCTCCTCCTCATTCTTTATAGTTCATCTTGGGCCCTTGGCCCATGATTAAGAATGTTGAGCCGGTTTCTACTTCCCCAAAGCCTAAGCTCAATCCCAATGTTCTTCAGGACAGTCTGAGGCTCAAAACCACCGTGGATTGTTTCCAAAACGTAAGGTAAGAGAGAAATGTGGACTGCATTTTATTAGATGGGCTTCCTTAGCCATGGGGGAAAATCAGGAGCATTAGTTACTTGGGAATTGCTAGAGACACAAAATAAACTAATAAATTAGTATGATTTTGTGGAATTCGTTAAATCTACTTTATAATAAAAGTAACTTTATAATCTGACATATCACATCAAGCGTTATCAGTATGTGAGTTTATTTTTATATAATCACTTTATGACTAAAGGACAATAATTTTCTATAATAAGATTTCAGATTGAGTATATGAATGAATCTCATATTACTTGAAAAAAAGTACTTCTTACCTTTTGGTAAAAAATGTCTCAAATTAGATGAGACGAGATAAGATAAATTGACATCAATTTTAAATCCAAACGGGTAAGAGCTTTTAACATCAGCTAGCAGCCTAGCTAGCACACGTTTGAAATAAGGTGGTAATAACTATTACTTAAATACATCGCTATTACCGACACGATGGATCATAAAGACCAACTTGGTCCTGGTTTTTTTAAGGTATTTCAGTTGTTCTCATATGATGCTTCCTCAGCTCAGAGTGCACATTTATTTCAGTTAATACAGCAGTCGATGAATTGATGGTGATCTAGTTCTTGTTTTTTACTTTTAGTTTTTATGATTTATTTTTGAAGTCAGGAGATCACTAGAGACAAAGATAGGATATGTATGTAGTTACGTCCGCCCCTGTGAGCAATGATGATATAGTATCGACTTTTGAGGGATAACAATGAATCTAATATATACTTAGACAGAAAGCAAAAGACAAAACGACACTTGTGAAGTCAAAAAGATCCTTCTCATCATACATATGATCCCCTTGTTTAGCAGCTTGCTTCAATGGTTGTTCAACCATTTCCCGTCACTCTAAAGCTTATTTTCTTGTAATGGGACCAAGCGTATAAGAAAAATGAACATTTGTAATTAATTATTTATGACAAAAATATATTTATTTTGACAAGTAATAGTCGACTTCAAATAAGCAATTTTCTTACCGTGCGAATCATGCCGCCATGCATGATACATACATACATACATATTGTTCACCAAAACTTGATTAATTCCCCAAGCTGCATGCTAGCTTTAATTAAGATTCAAAGACCATATGCTGAAAACTAAGCCCCCAAATGTATCTTAGATAGAGGGATGAAGCTTTGAAGTTTTATCCCATGGTTATCACTTTTAGGCTTCGTTTGGAAAGTAAACTCATCTCAACTCATTATTACAACTTTTTTAAATTTCAATACAAAATATAATAAACAATTCAACTTTTTTAAATTTCAAAATAATAATAATAATAATAATAATAATAAAAAATAATATTCTAACAATATTTTATCATCTCAACTCAATTCAACATCCAAACGCACCCTTAATTTAGACGTTGTTTCTTTTTAATTTTTAATTTGAGTAGAAGTTGAAACGGTAGTACTATATATTACCTCATATATGTATATATAAGATTAATTTATATTGGAAATTAATTAGTATGTTTATTAGAATTGTTTGTTTACCTGCTTTACGTTTAAATTACTAATTAGAGCATCTTTATTTCACCTTCATCATAAAGTAAAACTTTATTCAGACTAATTATTTCAAAATGTCTTCTTAATTTCACCTTCAAGTTACTCAATATCATGAGATGCGGTTAATATTACAGCTCCCTGGCTATATATGGCTCAAAGTTATTGACTCATAGGATTTGTATGTCTACTAATTTTAGGAAGAGTAATTAATTTTCGTAAATTCTTAAATATAATGAGGGGGTATGGTTGTCATGTAAAGTCAAGATCCGAACTCTAGATCTTTACTTTGATACCATGTTAAACTATCATTTGTTTAAAAAACTTAAATTGATGAAAAAAAACGTAAATTCGAGTATGACCGATAATATAATTGCAAATATATATATATATATAATTAACTGATGTAATAAAATACTGAATATGGAATAGCTAGCAACGGAAATAAAATAGCGTGTACCTCCCGTCTTGGTTATTCAAGAATAAAACAAGAGCCTAAAAAAATCTTACTTGAAAAAAAATAATATGTTAAACGTGAGTAGGAATGGAATCTTCTGACCTATGCCTTTTGATTGGCATATCGATGATGTACAAAGGCCTTTTATTTATAGACTATAGGCTAGGAATCCTCTAACAGAGTTAGACTTAAACTATTCCTTCCATCAAGAAATATGAATTATCTATTACTAGTTGTTTATTAGAAGTAAAACTCTTAACACCTAAGGTTTAATTGAATTAAACTTCTTAACAAATTGTAGCATATGGGTCACTCTAAATAGATCAACTCTAACATTAACCACTTTTCTCCTTAAATGAACATTTGTTTTCTTCAAGATCAACAAGACCAATACATATGAATACTCTTCGCTCATTCTACACTGTCTAGTCGAACTATATCATTTAAATTTTGAGGTCATTATACTCGCAGCGGCGCAGCTAGCTACGATTAGTATAAAGACATGACAGAAACAAAAGGGAGAGCCAAAATGGGTTGAATCTTAGGATTATTCTGATCACTTATCTCATGCAGATCCAGGCAAATTATATATACGAAAGTTTTATTGCTTCCAAGTAATTTGATGTGTAAATACCTCGCTAATTATTGTCTTAGAGATATATATATATATATATATATATATTTATATGATTCTCAAATACTTAAGTTTGATTAATTTTTATAAATTATCTTATCTAGTCTCATTAAATTATTATAATTTTTTAAATTTTTTAATAAAATATAAAAATAACTCAACATTTTTAAATCTAAAAAAATTATATTAAAAATTATATTTTAATAATATTTTATTCAACAATCATACGATATGATCCGAATATAACCAAATGAGACTTTACTATCACAAAGCCACCAGAATTTTAAGAAATTATTTGATGTTTTAAGGTCAAACAAAACAAGAAAACTCCAAACAACAGTTGTTAAAATGGACACGTGATGATATATATATATATATAGTAGATATATGTTATGATAATTGACTGTGGTCCCCTAATCTTAAGAAACAAGAAATATGCCCAACAGGGTAATATAAATTGAAACAAAAGACAAAATAAACAAAAGGCAAGGAGCAAGTCATACAAAGTCAAGCTACTTTTAAGGCTCCACCAACTTCAATAAGAAACTCTTCGACAGCAGAAACTCTTTATAATATTGCTTGATCAAAGTGTTTGCGTGTATGAGTTTTCCTTTGATCTTCTGACTCTCTCTATCTCTCAGTCTTTAGGTTTTGGCCGGTAGCCATGGGAAGAGCTCCATGTTGTGACAAAGATAGCGTGAAGAGAGGCCCTTGGTCTTTAGAAGAAGATGCAACTCTTAAGAGCTATATTCAGAATCATGGCACTGGTGGGAATTGGATGGCTTTGCCCAGAAAAGCTGGTCTCTCTCTCTCTCATCATAATTTCTGATTAAATTATATTTCATGGTACTTATTAATTTCTAATTCTCAACTCATGATGAACGGAGGAAAATCATGGAAATAAAAAGTTTTCTTTATTTGTAGGCCAATTTTTTTCCTGACTTTCCACAAAAATGAGAATTCACTTTTATGCTCTTCAACTCATGAAAAGTTGTTTATGAAATCGGACATGAGCTTAATAATTACTAGGTTGAATCTCATCATGAAGGTGAATTCATATTCGCTCGATCGATCTGTAGTACGTAGCATGCAGCTTCTCAATTTTCGATATCATTTCCTCAATTTCCTTTATTTTCATAATTATTTCCATTTCATAATTCATACCCCTTTGGTTGATTCTCAATTTGGAAGATAAATCAATATTTTCTAGCCATAGTTTGATCACTTCCGACGCACCCATGTATGTATATATCCATTTCATGTATGTATACATGATCACCATTCACAGGCCTAAGGAGATGTGGCAAAAGCTGCCGTTTAAGATGGCTTAATTATCTCAGACCAGACATCAAACATGGAGGTTTTACTGAAGAGGAAGACAACATTATTTGTACCCTCCACAGCCAAATGGGAAGCAGGTAACTAATAATTAGTTGATAATCCTTCTTTTCAGATGTAGATTCTCATTTTTTACTTAGAATATTTAATGATTCATTTAGATCCCACTCGTATTATGTTGGTTAGATGGTCTGTGATTGCCGCTCAACTACCTGGAAGAACAGACAACGAGGTGAAGAACTATTGGAACACCAAATTGAAGAAGAAGAAGCAGCTGTTGACAGGAAATACGAGCAACGCCACAACAAAGAGTGACAAAATGATCTATTCTCACGATCACATGAGTTTCGTCTCAAAAGCTGAACCCCATAGTTTTGTAACTTCGGCTTCATCCCAACCTCAAAACCTCACTGATATTAGTTTTGGATTATCATCAGCCAGTTTTCAAGGCAGCCTGGGCAATTCAGATCCAGTTCAATTATACTGCCCGGGCCTCATGGATGTTTCGGAATTTGGTGCAACTTCAAAGAACAGTAGTACTAGTACTCTCATTGTCTCTTTGTCTCAAGACAGTTCAAGTAACATCTCACATTCGTCTTCTTTTGCACTCGATAAGTTTGTCTCATTGGCCGGAAATGGTTACGTCGATGATTCCGGGGTTTTGACGGGTTGGGGATTTGGATCATCTCGACCTTACGGTCTTGACAACAGCCTAATTTTTCCAGAGAAATTAGATGGTGGATTTGGTCCAACCTGCTATCCAAATATGGGTGATTTTACATTCACTGATATCAAGTCTCAAGGAGTAGTACTTGATCCAAATGTCATAAACCAATATTAAAAAGTAGAAAAGGGCCAAGAAAGCTGGAGAAATCTCACTGTTTCGATCTCGAATCATGCTCTGGGGGTAATGGTACAATTGTCCCTATATAGCAGTGAAAGTTTCGAAAGATGATCCAGTTTTAAGGACATTGAATACTGTAAATGTAATTTGTAAGTTCTGTAAATGAGTAAAATATCATGAACAAGTTTAACTCTTTGTTTTGTGTGAGTGTGCGTGCGTGCGTGTGTTCTGGGTGGTGGGTAGGTTCAAAGGATGATAGTACTGTCATGGTGGGGTCTTTAATTGTGAGATTTGGTTTATCTAAGTTGTCCAAGTCATGAAGATGCACATGATGAACGTCAGTATATGTATATTCCATCAGCATGTCTGCCTATTTCTTGCCTGTCCAGTGACCACGAAAGTTGCATGGTGTTCTGGCTAATGCAAAAAAGATTCTCTCTCTCTCTCTCTCTCTCTCTGATCTGATCTCTGCGGGGCTTCAGCACAAATACATGCACCGCGCGTCATAATTAATGTCAATTAATTATGTCCGGCAACTTTGATATATATGGAGAATACTTGTCGTAGATAGATGTAAGATAATACTTAAAAAAAAAAGTTAAAGATGTAAGATGAGATCGAAGACAGATTTTGAAGATGATCATGCATGCACGTTACTTTCATTCTTATATACTTGACTAGCTCCTAACTTTCTCTCTCTGTCTGTCATGAGCACTAAAGAAATGTACAGGCTTTTCCCATGGAATTTATGAGACTGCATGTTTGTGTGATGCTGCTAGCTAGCTACTTCTTACGTGAAAATTGATGCGCCACATGGGATGACTAGGCTTTCCCTCTTCTCATGCTGCTAGCTAGCTACTAAACAAATGAACTCAGGCTGAGGCTTCCCTCTTCTCTTAGATCTTTCCCTAATACAATATGAAAACGCCAAAATATATAATATATATAACTTCAATGCCATGGTAATAAACTATTGAGGCCTGTTTGAATTTGAACTGAGTTGAGATCAATTCAGTTCAGTCTAATTTTAAATTAAATCTAACATCTAAACACCAAACTCTCAAATCACTAAACTCATCTCAACTCAAAACCTCTTTACACGTGAGACTTACAACCTTTTTTAACTTCCCATAAATACATCTAAATTTATCTTAACATCTAAATACATCTAAATTCATCTTAAGTAGGCTCTACAAAACTCACTTTACCATATCTGTTAGACAATGTAGAAATAAGGGAATTCATATCATCTCATCGTATTTCATTGTATTGTAGTACTTATATATACATGAAGGAAAGAATAAAATAAAGTTTGTTACAAATGACAATAGAGAATAACAATATATTTCCTCTACGGTTCTACTCTAGACTGCACACCAACTATTTGTATATTTGAGGATGACACATGGCTATATAGCTTGATATGGCCCCTCAAGTTCAAGGGTGTATCTACAACATTGAGACTCGATCTGAAACGAAGGAACTTGTCAGCTACAACGGGCTTTGTCAGCAATTTGATCTTTTGAACTAATAAAAGAAACTCTAAGAGTGTTGGCAGCCACTCTACCTCTCACAAAATGATAGTCGATGTCAATGTGCTTTGTTATTGAATGATACACTGCATTGGCTGAGAGGTAGGTGGCTCCAAGATTGTCACACCACAAGGTAGGAGCTTGAGATAGTGAGACGCCAAGTTCACAAAGAACAGTTTGCAGCCAAATAACTTTAGCAACAGATGAAGCAATGGATTTGTACTCTACTTCAATTAAGGATCTAGCCACTGTTTGTTGCTTTTTAGAGCTCCATGAGATGAGATGTTTGCCTAAAAATATGCAAACGCCACCGGTTGATCTACGATCATCGGGACACCCATCCCAATTGGTATCTGAGTAGGCTTGAAGATTAAGACTACATTTTGAGGCAAAAAACAATCCATGATTGATGGTGGCTTTCAAGTATCTCAGAATGAGTATTACAGCAGTCCAATCAGGAAGTTTGTGAGAGTGCATAAATTGGGAAACCTTATTAACTAAAAAAGAGATGTCGGGTTTGGTGATGGAAAGGTACTGTAAACCACCTACAATGTTGCGATACAGTGTAATATCCTCAAATTCAGGTGTATCATGTTTTGACAGTTTTAAAGAGACAGTCATGGGGGAGGGCATGGTTTTTGCATGAAGCATGTGGCTGCGGGCTAGGAGATTATTGATGTATTTTCATTAAGATAAAACAATGCCATCACTAGTGTAATCAACCTCAATGCCAAGAAAGAAGGATAAGGGTCCAAGAGTTTTTACAGGAAAGGCAATTCCTAGGTCACGAATGAGACTGGTAATGACAGACTGTTTTGAGGAGGTAATGAATATATCATCAACATATATAAGCAGATAAATTTGAATTTCATTGTGAGTAAGAATAAAAAAGAACGGATCAGCTCGAGATGCAATAAAACCATAGTCAATGAGTCAGGAACTTAGCTGAGCAAACCATGCTCTTGGAGCTTGCTTAATTCCGTAGATGGCTTTATGGAGTTTACAGACATGAGTGGGCCGAGAACTGTCAACAAAGCCCTGAGGCTGCTGCATATAAACATCATCTGTTAGTAAGCCATGCAAAAAATATTTTGTATGTCTTTTTGGCGCAAAGGCCACCCTTGAGAAACTGCTATGGACAGAATTAGCCAGATTGTAGATGGCTTCACTATGAGACTGAAACTATCATGAAAATCAACACCATGTTGTTAATGAAAACATTTTGCAACAAGACGAGACTTCCTTTTTTCAAAGGACCCATCAACAAGTGTTTCTGTACAAAAAACTCATTGACAACTCAGAACATTTGTGTGGGAACAGAAGGTACCAGTGTCCAAGTCTAATTTTGGACTAAAGCATCATACTCTTGGGACATGGAAGCTTGCCATTCGGAGTGCTTAGCAGTATCAGAGAAACTTGAAGGATCATCTGGAACACCTGCAGAAACAGTAAGACAATGGCGAGTGGGATACGATGTGGTTCCATCAGTGAATCTACGGGGACGAGATGAATTAGTCTGCGCTCTAGTAATTATGGGGGAATGAGGTGGGACAAGACGAGGGGGAGAAGAGATGGGAATAGAAGAAGGAGAAGGTACGATAGATGACAAAGTAGTGATCGAGAGGAAGGGGATGAAGATATTTCTGAGTTGGGTGGATTTGATGAGGGAGGAGGTGGGCCTGGGCCGAGAAGAGATGGGGCTGGGTGTTGAACAATGGAACTCAGTGGAGGGCCCAAGACAGAGGGATGTAAAATAGGCAAAGAGGCCTCAGTTGAAAAAGATGGAGGTTGAGAATTATTGGAACGAATTTTGGAGAAGGGAAATGAGAGTTCATTAAAAAGAACATCCCTAGAAATGTACAGCCAGTTTGTTTGAAGATCCAAACATTTGTAGCCTCTGTAGGCTGGGCTGTAACCTAAAAAGAGGCAAGAGATGGATTGAAAATTGAGTTTATGAGAATTATATGAGCATAAGTTGGGCCAACACTCACACCCAAACACTTTGAGAAACTTATTGTCGGGATCTTTTTGTAAACTAAAGAGTAAGGAGATTTATTTTGAGGACCTGTGTGGGTAAAAGATTAATTAAGTATACGACCATTTCAAAGGCCTCAGCACAGTAAGTGAAAGGAAGATAGGAGTGAGCTAAAAGGGTCAGGCCCGTTTCCACTATATGATGATACTTTCCTTCAATAAAGCCGTTTTGTTGATGTGTGTGAAGGCATAAAAAGTGATGAGTAATACCAAGTTGTTTACATATAGTGGTGAGAGGTTTAAACTCACCACTACCATCCGTTTGTAGTGTAACTAACTTGGTATTAAAGAGACGTTCAATAAATGGTAAAAAGGAAGAGAAGATTTGAGTGACATCATATTTTAATTTAATTGAAAAAATCCAAGTGAAACAGGTGTAAGAGTCAACAAAAGAAAGATAATATCTATAACCATTTCGTGAGACATAGTGGGTCGGGCCCCATAGATCGGCACATATTAATTCCAAATAGTATAATGAGTCTGATTTGAAGAAAATGAAAACTTATGACATTTAGTAAGGGGGCACTTAGGTCATTGAAAACTAGATTTTGTGGGGGAAAAGGGCAAGTACTTGGCGTGCAATACACGAGACACTAATGCTAAGGAGGGATGCCCAAGCTGTCGATGCCATTGATCAATGAAGGTTCTTTCACCAACATGGACAGATGGGGACGACAGAGAAGGCACGACTAAGGGAAAGATGTAGAGTCCATCACGTGTTAGACCGGTGAGGAGGAGTTTCCCCATCTGCTTGTCCTTCACATAAAAATGAGTGGAATGAAACTCAAAATCACAAGAGTTGTCAATGCAAAATTGAAGAACTGAAACACGGTTTTTAGTGATGGATGGAAGGTGCAATAAATTGCAAAGAAGAAAGGAAAAAGAGTTGAGGGAAAGAGAGGAGTCACCGAAGGTTTGGATGGGAATATCCGTGCCGTTACCAACTCGAATTGTCTCGCCACCTGCATATGCTTTAGAGGACAGATTCAAGTTAGAGAGATCATTAGTGAGATGATGAGTTGCTGCAGAATCGAGGTACCAAACCAAATTTGAAGGTGGAGTTTGGGCAGAGTAATTTGTAGAAAAAATTATTGGTGCTTCAAGTTGGTAATAATGGTTGAATCGATGGTGACATTGGAGTGCAACATGTACGGCCTTATTGCACACTTGACAAGTGGGGCGTTGAGCATTGTAGTGTTGGGAAGAGTTTGTTGCAAAGGGTGGTCTGCCACCACAGCCATTGTAAGGGTAGTGTCCTCAGCAACGATCTTGTTGTCAACCCCGAGAGAATCCTTGACCACGTTGGTCTCGTGTGGATCGGAGGAACTGAAATTTGCAAATGGCTCAAAAGAAGAAAGAACATATCGGTTAGTGTGAGATAATCTGTTTTCATGGATGAGAATGAGTTGGTAAATTCATGAGAGGAGATGGGTTCAATTCGTGTAGTGATAGAGGAGATAAAGGAATCGTATAAGGATCTTAGTCCATTTAGCAGATAGGTGACAGGCTCTTTGTTTGAGAGGGGACTACCAGTAGCAGCAAGAGAATCGGCAAGGAGACGCACTTTGCCAAAGTAATATGAGATTGTTCGCTCACCTCGTGTGAGGTTGGTGAGTTGAAAATGGACTTGAAATTCTTTGGCCTTGGAATGAGAAGAAAACATAGAGGAGAGGGAAGTCCATAATTAATGGGCTGTGGTAGAGGATAAAACATGGCCTAGAATGGATTCTGAGAGAGATGAGAAAAGTATGCTTCGCACAAGCTGGTTTGAATGACGCCATGATTGGAAAGCTGGATTGGGTTTCGGTACATCATCAGAAGTATCAGGGAGAAATTCTAATGGACAGGGGAATGAGCCATCAACAAAAGAAAATAAATCCTGACCTCACAGGTAAGATGTAGTTTGCACATTCCAGAGAATGTAATTGTCGGTAGAGAGCTTGGTGATAACAATATGGGAGAAGGATGTGGTAACAGAGGAAATAGGGGAGGGAGAAGGAGGGGAAAAAGATGCAATCGTGGATCAGAGTGATGATTAGTCGCTTGGATCTGATGCCATGTTAGACAATGTAGAAATAAGGGAATTCATCGCATCTCATCGTATTTCATTGTATAGTAATGCCTATATATACACAAAGGAAAGAATCAAAAAGAGAATAAAGTTTGTTACAAATGACAGTAGAGAATAACAATATATTTACTTTACGGTTCTACTCTAGACTGCACACCAATTGTTTGTGTATTGTTTTGCTCTTGTATGGCTGAGGATGACACATGGTTATAGAGCTTGATAATTTCAACTCACAACTATTCATAAAGAACTCAACTCATCTTAACTTAGCTTAATTTGCTCTCAAGGAAATCAGTTAACTAATCATGTCTCAAGTACTATTTATAAATCACGGATTTAGATCCTCTTCGAGCAGTATACCCGAATTGTATAGTCAAATCTAAAACGAGAAATACCCAGGCGATATGCGAGCATAACATGATTAAATATTGTAGAATTTAAATGTTGTGTTTCTCTTTCTCTATGAGCTTATTATATAATTCTAACAAATATTTGGAGAGTGATCATCTCTCAACCCATAAATCATAATACATGGTTTATTTTTTTAACTAAATCTTATTCTGTTTTGCTTCAAAATTAATGGTTTTTTTTTTTTTTTAGAGAATATCAAAGGGCCAGTGTTGGAAATAAGGTTTTTTAATTTGAAGGATGCTTTAAAAGGAATCAAAGGACTACTCCATGAGTTGGCCATACATTCTGTTATCTTTTGGTCTGTTTTGACACTGAACTTTGGACTTTGCATCATAATGTCCTGATCTTTCCAATTCTTTGTGGCATTACTTGTGGCTGAATATTCCTTACAGACAGCCTCCATATCAATACAAAATAAAAAAATCCATTCCCCTCCCTTTCTTTCACAGCCATAGTACTTGAGTCATTTTCTTCGTTTAGATCAGTACGACAAACTTAAAGGCTAAACTTTAGGCGGGTTAAATTATTTTATTTATTTTTCAATACTTTTCTCTATATATGGACCAAAATTCTCTTAATTAATTATAATCATGTGTCGAGCATGCATGTGAAATAATTCACTAAAATGAAAGAGTGTGTAAAACCACTGCTTTGAAAATTCAATTAAATCATTGACTGTCCCAAAAGGTTAAACTTGTTCCACAAGGAATAAGTTTGAACATTTAATATTTAGAAAAATTATATTTGCAGTCGTGAAGTGCGTAAATGTCGTGCAATCTCTTTAAAAAAATGAATAAATATGAGATTCACATAAAAAAATTATTTTTTTAATAACGGATCCCATATTTTTTTAAAACGATTGTGTGACGCTTGCGCATTCTACGACTATACGTAACATTACTCGTCAAATAAAGAGGAATCTCAAACTCATGTATTTTGTGATCATAGCCATTAAAGATAGATCTATAATGAACAGAAACTATATATCACGAGGGAATTAAGTAATTTGTTTTCTGTTGATTGTCTCAGAGCTTGAAAATTGTTTTCTTGTATATATATGTTGTATGGGAAACTTGTATGTTAAAACCAGTAAAAACCCAAAAACAAAAAACAAAAAAAGTTGACACAGCTGGTGGCAACATGCTTGACCCGAATTAATTCACATCTCCACATGATGCATGATCGGATTTAAATATTGTCGGTTGACCATGAAATGATGTTCTTTTGATTGATAAATTTCAATTAATTATGCACAGAACAATATAGCTAAAACAATAAGAAAGTCATTTTCAAGAAAAATATTCCACGACAAAACAAAAATAAATGTGGTCGATTTACTTATATAAGACTGGATGTCTTATGTTAGCTCAGTTACAACCTTTGTCGTATTAGAATTTGAAGATAAGTTTTAGAGAGGTGTTATAGCTATAAAGAGATATTATAAAAACAAATCTATAAACTGATATGATTTTATATGATACGTTAGATCTATTTTACAATAAAAGTAATTTTATAATTTAACGTATCAGATCAAACCACATTAATTAGTTTGTGAATTTATTTTTTTGAGATCTCCTTGTAGCAAAAGCATTTTCCTAAATTTTAAAAAATCTCATAGTCATCAGTCTACGAGAATAGACAATTTATAAAAATTAGTACTTGACCGACCAAAATGCATATAAATCCAATAAGAACATGCATGTTTTGTGCTATACAGTGTACAATATAGAGTGATTCCTCGATCGACTCCTATGGGAAATAAAAAAAGAGTGGAGCCTTAAACTAGGTTTCAATATATAATTGTTTTCTTCATGATCAGTAGTTATAAATTATAGAACTGTTATATCCACAAAAGAATTATACAAAAACAATCATATAAACTGATGTGGTTTTATTTTATCCATTAGATCTATTTTATAATAAAAATAATTTTACAATCTGACGAATCACATTAAATCATGTCAGTTTGTAATTACAATATAAGATTATTTTTATATAATCATTTTGTAATTAGAGTATTTCTCTATAAATTATATGATACGTGGACCCTAGCATGAAAGATGACATCAGTTTGTTAACTTTGTTCTTAACAATCAGATTTAGATCTTTTATTAATTATATATATATATTTGTTTTATTTTTCAAGATATTCCTATTGGATTGATTCCTCAGTGGATTATTATGTTGGAGAAGTTTGTATCACATTGAGTGAAGTTAAAGTTAAAGTACTCGACTCGGGTTGAAATTGCTCGAAAAATTAGGAAGTACAAAGAGTACTTCGCCCACGTTTAAGAAAACGTGTCATAAATATTCTAACTCTCTAGATGTAATATTAATTGGGTCTATTTAATTTTTATGTATAAAAATATGTTTGGTTTCATCGAGTATGATAGATAAGCTTATCCTTGTTTTTATTTTATGGCAGACCAATTGATGTATTATTGTCTTTGTCATTAATAAATTTTAATTACTTCAATTGTTTGTACATTATAATCAAATGTTGTTGGCATGTCTTGCGTGAATGTTGCTCCAAGCCATTGACTTCGTTTTGCGGTAGTTGCCTCGTTTGGTTAAAAAAATCATCTTATTATTATTATAATTTTTTAAAATTTTTACACAAAATATAATAAATAATTTAATTTATTCAAATCTTAAAATAAAAATAATATTAAAAAATAATATTTTATTCAACTTTTAACTTTCATTTCATCTGTAATCAAACAAAACCACTGCATATCTTGAAACACGAAACATTGGTTCATGATTGTTTCAAGGAAACAATTTGACATGACATCCAAACAACCGATTTGCATTTTAAAATGCTGAAATAATCATTATTTATTTTCACAACTCGTCACAACTCATATAATCATTACAATTTTTTTTAATTTTTACACAAAATAAAATAAACAATTCAACCTTTTTAAATTTCAAAATAAAAATAATATTAAAAAAATATATTAATAATATTTTATTTAACTTTTAATTTTAATCTCAACTCATCTCATCTGTAAAAACAACCAAGGCCATTAGTCAAAGTTTCATTATTTGTTTAACACATGGTTTGGAAAAACGGGTGGATTCAGTCGATTAACTTGAATTTGTAAAAAATGAACCGGTCTTAATGCATTTCTTTTTTATTTAACCACAAAATAAATTCAATAAACCAATTCAAGAGCGATTCAAGCCGACTCCAACCCTAAGATGATAAATTTCAAATAAAGTTGGCACATGATTTGTTTAGGAAACATCAGGTTACAAATTCTAGATAGAATGTAATGTACTTAAAGCCATATATACAAACAGTTGATATGGAGAATTTTTCAATTTCACATGGGGAGGGTTGAAGCCGTCAAACTTCTTCCATCGTACAACACTTGCCCACTATGCGTCTGTAACTGTAGGGACAGCAACATCAAAGAGTCAGGTAAGATGAAGTGCCCAAAGAAGAAAAGTTTTCCAAATGCATTGGCATTCTATCATCAATCTGAAAGTGCAACTTCATTCAAGTTCTTTTTAAAATAAACTAACCGAGAAGTTTATTTTTACACATCAGATGAGTTGAGATTAAAATTAAAAGTTGAATAAAATATTATTATAATATATTTTTTTAATATTATTTTCGCTTTGAGATTTGAAAAAATTGAATAATTTATTTTATTTTGTGTGAAAATTTGAAAAAGTTGTAATAATTAGATGAGATGATATGAGTCGAAAGAAATTGTGAAAACAAACAAGAGAGTAAATCACCATGTCAGCAATGAAAACCAGGAAAACGTAGACGAAAAGGGGGGAAAAATAGATCAGCTTATGACATGAGTGAATGACCTCTTAGAGTGCCATCTCTGCCTGTAATGCAGCAAGCTCGTCTTCCTCAGCGGTGTTCTTCCGAGGAAGAGGACGGGATGCTTGCCGGCCTGCTGGGACATGTACAGGAGCTGCAGGAGCAGTAGTAGCAGGCTGAAGAAGCTGTTCCTCCAACTCAGCTCCTTCCAATTCTTCAAGCTCTGCTTCCAATTCATCCTGAAACAGCAACGTCGAATAGCTTGAACATCTCGATCGGGAAATAAATTTAATGGAATGTAAGAACTAAAACTTGAATACATGCCTCATCAAAATCAGCAGATGCACCAATGGGAGCTGACAGTGCCTCCTGAATCTGTTTCATGTTCTCAGTCTGCTCATTGATC
The DNA here is from genome assembly GCF_001411555.2 of Juglans regia. NCBI lineage: Eukaryota > Viridiplantae > Streptophyta > Magnoliopsida > Fagales > Juglandaceae > Juglans > Juglans regia. The sequence goes on along the minus strand of NC_049906.1, from coordinate 5,759,505 downwards.
TCATCCATTGTCTTATCTACATCATCAATATTCCTACACAAACAAATGTCACATGAGATACAATGGGGCAGAATGGAATAGAATGTTCTGTTTCAAAAGGCCATCTGAACAATCTTATGACAGATACGCTAACACCATTTACTGATCAAGAAAAAAAATAAAGGTATGCTAACACCATTTACCAGAAAATCACCGTATATTAATTATAGATTTTATTCATAAACATTTTATAGTTCAAATCATTCTCCCTTAAGGTGATGACAGACCGATAAATACTAGATTGTCCTGAATGCAATTGGGATGTAACTTACGTTGCCTTGTGCATGGCCTTCATAGCAGCTGCTCCAGTTCTCAATGCATCAACAGTTTCTGTTGTAGCTTTAGCACCTTCCAACAATATCATCTGAAATGCCAATCCGGAAGAAATAAGAGTCCTCAATATATATATATTAAAGAAAATACTTGATTTGAAGTTTGAAAAAGAAGGGTCCTCATGCTAAGTTCTCATTACTTTTATTGAATTTGAAATCATTAATCCTCTTTTTTCTTTTTTCGGGTGAGTAAATTTGAAGACATTACAAAAGAACCTGATCATGAATACGCAATTGGAAATTTCCAAGCTGTTCAATTTGCTGCTCGTAAAGCTTCTTCTTCTTTAAACATTGTATTGCCGCTGCAAAACAGCAAGAGGTATAGAATTAAATAGTAGTGGTATAGAATTAAATAGTAGTCTGAACCAGAGGAAAAAGCAGAAGTTTCATGTGGCGACTCTTCAAAAAAATGATGAAATCAGGAAATTCCCATAAGCACAAATTCTCTCTCTCTCCTAACTTATCAAATCAACTTCAGGCATATGTAACACTCCAAACTAAGAAAGCAAAATAAATGGCTGAAAACATATGGTCATAATAAATATCATGTAGTTAAGAGACAGAAGTAAAACCAAGAGGGGATTGAGTTAAAGAGCAGAAGCAACATATTACATATGACGTCCTTATCAACAGATTATATCGTAGGCAACATCATTATTGTTCTACCACCTAAAGATGGTTATCATCTTTATATATATATATATATATATAGGTAGAGCCAAGGAAAATGAGAATATTTAATTACCTAAATCTGCTTGAAAAGAATATCTTTTTTGATGTGATAAGGGTATGTGGTGCATGAGATTCCATATTATTTAGGAATGAGAGGTTCCTGCTCTTTATAATGGTTCCAATGGGGCTACAATTGTAGTATTGACTAATCCTTTTAGAATATAGACCTAGATGTGGCTTGGGCCTCCCTTGGGGCATTACAAATGATATCAGAGCCTATCCTAACCAGAAATGTGGGACTTGAGCCGTGTCACCTACGACGAACGGGCTTGATGAAGATATCGGGAATTTAAGGGAGGGAGATTGAGATACCCCATAGTGACTGATAAGTGATAATGGGAGGTGGTGTATGGAATCCCACATTGCTTGAAAATGAGAAGTTCTTACTCTTTATAATGGTTTCAATGGGGTTCCAATTATATCATTGACTAGTTCTTTTGGAGTATAGGCCCACATGTGGATTGGGCCTTCCTTGGGGAGTTACAACATCTAATAAAGAACCAAGCGCGATAACCATGGTTTAAGCAAACTATGAACTAGACATGAAACAAGTAAGCACCTAAAAACAACAACGTATGCAACTGTACTTTCCACTAGAAACAGAAAGGCACAACAGCTACAACTGATACATATCCAAACTCTGAAAGAACACCTAAATATTTTTAAGATAATCTTTTATTAATGATAAAAAAGGCACCATCCAAAAGATATAACTAACTAGAGAAAGCAAAAAGATTGAGTGTCACGAAAACAAATATATATGTTTTCAACAATATTAGTTATTCCTACATGTTGTGGTCATACCTTTTTTGTTCTTTGCTCTAGTAAATTCCTTGGCCTTCTCGACCTCTGCAGATGCCTTCTTCAAAAGGACATTCTCTTTTTTCTCTAGCATTTCAAGTGTCTTCAAATTGTAGAAAAAGATACTTAGCAAAGAGCAGGAAAAATTAAAATAAAACTACAAGTTGAAAACGGACATCACTAAAATAATGATGACAGGCAACTCATCATTCACAGAGGGGAAGGGGGTGTGATGATGCCTTCATAACCAGGAGGCTATACCAAACGTGCTTCCCTAATTAGTTTTGATGTAAATCCCAACCCAATTCCATTTTCATCTAACATTTTGTCCAATCTACTTCCATTTTGTGCGTGTGTGTGTGTGAGAGAGAGAGAGACAGAGACAGAGACAGAGACAGAGAACTAATCCAACAAACCATACATATAACAGACTACAAACATCACATAATATAAATTTATATGTTTCTATATGAGCAAAATCAACCGGAAAGACACTCCAATGGATAGTGAAACAAAGAACAATATATCAATGAAGAAATTATTATTTCTGAGTACTGCCACTAACAATATCAGAAATTGCGAACCCCAAGGGGTTGGCCCAAGTGGTGAATGTCTTGGTCTTAGGGTATTACTCCCTTCAAGGTCCAAGGTTTAATATCTCATGGGTGCAAACTAGGGGTGTACAGGAACCGCCGGAACTGGCCGGGAACCGATCAGACAGACTGCTAGAGCACGGAACCGGCCCGAACCGGTCGGCGGGCGAGAGGAATTGAGGGAAAACTGATATCAGTGGTTCGGTGCCGTTTTGAACCCCTGGGAAACCGCTGAACCGGCCGATCCGGTCAATTTATATATATATATTTTAATATATGTATATAAATGTAACATACAGGTCTAAATTTAGGGCTTAAAACTAGCATTATTTTTTTATTTTATTTTATTTTATTTATTTATTTCCCTTTTATTATCATCTTAGGAAATATGCTAGCAGATAGATTAAATTAGTGATTCTTTCCTTACCAAAATCTTCGTATAGTTTATCCATTAGGTTCCCATATTATATTTGGTTCCTAGTTCAAGACTACGTCCAACTCAAACTCTTCAAAATCCTCTCAGAATCTGAATCCTCGTAGGAATAAGTTCCTAAAGTTTAGGCAATTTCGAATTATAGCCAATCTCCTAAAGACTCACGTTGCTTCCCTCCCGTCGCCTATAAGAAACCCATAGAGCCTCTGAATTATACACACAAAAAAATCCCTGGAGAAATGACTCTTTGACGTAGAGAAAGAAACCCACTCCCGTAAGCACCACGCAGCCTCCCTCCCGGCAATCATCAGCCATCTCGACGGACCACCTCCCACACCACCACAGAAAACGCCAGCCAACCTATTCCCGTCGCACCCACTCCCTCAGGTAAGCCCCTGCCTTCGCACACCACCTTCCTCCCTCTCGGTTATTTGAGTTTTCGATTCCATCTCTCTAAAACTCTCTCCCTTCTCTCTCTCTCGGTGTCGCACCACCATAGGAACCTCCCAGTTCAACCGCCGTCGTGTCCAGCCACCCAGAGCCGCCATCGCACTCAGCCCCTCTCTCGGTAAGCCATCGCGCGACTCCCTCCCGCATCCATGAGCTCTCTGTGTTAGCTATGTGCTTTCCAGAGAGAAGCTTTTTGCTTTTTAATCTAGAATGGGCCCCATGGGCCTTAAGCCAGTTGGTCGAATGCCTCCTTATTTTCTGAGTGGGCTGAATCAATGTGGGCCTGATGTTTATTCTGGGCTTGTATTTCACAAAAAAACCCAAATACACTACTAAATCATTTAGTCACGATTAACTATACTACAAGCATTTATTATTTTTTTTACAAGGAAATAAGATAACTACTATGTTAAAATTCCAATTTTTTGTTTTAATCACGTACACAACCACGACACGTTATCTAGAAAATTAGTAACGTTGAGTACCTCGTATAGGTAACGCGCTTCAAGTTGGAGATCAGGAAGCAGCGCTAAGAGGTAAATAGTATGATCATTTAAATGCATGCATACTTTGAATATTATTATTGTGTATGAAAATATGATGTGCTTATAATTGTTAAGAGGCAAGTCAAGGTTAGATTCATTTTACGATCTTTGATGAAATATGAGATTATACTTGAATGAATGAATTTGTTGTTCGATTGATTAAATGTTACTAAAATCATATGAAAGCCATGAGATGTTCATGTGGTAATTCAAAGTCAAGTATGCCATGTAATGGAATAGCCATGTCCATGTAATATTTAGACTATGTATGACATGTTCATGTAATACTTAGATTATGTATGCCATGGAATGTCATAAAACGTTTAGAGCATTTTATGTTATGTCATGTTATGCTATGCCATGTATAAGAAAATGCCATGTTATGCTATGCCATGCCATGCCATGCTATACCATGTACAAGAATATGCCATGCTATGCTATACCATGTACAAGAATATGCCATGTTATGTCATGTTATGTTATGCCATGTACAAGAATATGCCATGTTAGAAATGTTCATGAAGTCTACTAAAATCTCATGCATTAAGAAAGATAAGAAATGTTACGGTGCTACGGACTCAAGCGTGGTTAACCACAAGTTAGGTGAAACACAGATTCAAGCATGTTTCACTCCATGTTATGCAAATTAAGTGAAACACGGACCCAAGATTGTCTCACTCCATGTTATGCAAGTTAGGTGAAACACGGACTCAAGCATGTTTCACTCCATGTTAAGACAAGATAAACAAGACATTATGCATTCACGTTACATGTTTGCCATGATATATATATATATATATATATATGCTTCCGCTCATGTTATTGATGAATACGTATGCCATATGAATCTGTGACGATATATGTATGTAAAGTCCTTCTGAAAGTCATGTTAAGTGTATGATTGTAAATCTATGAAGCTGTATGTATGTTATGAAGAGTCTTAAGGAAATTAAGTCCATATTAGGCCAAATTATATTTTATGGTATGATGTGCTACTTACTGAGTATTCGACTCATTTTCTGTTTGTATTATTGTTTTTCTTCCATGTTTAATTCTCACAGATGGTGACTATGATGACGCAGAGCTAAATGGCCAGGATTAGATCTAGTACAAAGTCTTAAAAAGGAATAAGTGATATTCACACAAGAATTAGATTTCTTTTACGTCATTCATAGGATTAGTTTATGTTCATTTACTTTACGTTCAGTTTTCGAAACAATCATGTTCAATTTAGTTTTAATATTTTGATGAATTTCAATAAATGAGGTATTTTAGGATATGAATCTCTTTACTGGGCATTATGTTATAAATGCTAGTAATATCTCTATCCTACGGGAAGGGGGTGTTACAATAAAACAGCATTGTTTCACTTAAATGAGTGAAACGACGTTGTTTTAGGGCCTAGAAGTTAAAAAAAAATATAATAGAACGGCGCCGTTTGGCTTCGCCTTTCAGAATGAATTAATAACCCCCCCCCCCCACCCCTCTTCTTCTTCCCCGGGTCATCTTCTCCTTTCTTCCTCAGTTCCTCCTCCTTCACAGAAGACGCCGACGGTAGACTGAAGACCGCACCGATGCATGTCGAGACCGATATGATCAGTTTTCTCTCCCCAAACCCATGGTTTCGGCCGGTTTAATAAACTCATGGCAAGCGTCGGTGGTGTCTCAATTTGGCGCTGAAACCAATGCCAAACCTATTGGTGTACAGCCCTAGTGCAAACAATCCTTTAGGGTCACACCCCTTGGTGAAAAGCCAACGATTTAATCAGTTCCGTGTAGGGAAACTTCCAAGTGTGTGGTGCACTAGACCGGAGTTTACTTTACAGGAGTGGGTCCGAAGGGCCCTACCCCTTGGAGAGGTTCCTCGACATAAAAAAAAAATGTCAGAAATTCAGATGGGTCATTTTTAAAAACCTAGAAAAAGAATCCCACTTTAAATTTGAAAGTGATTAGTTAACACCCAGGCCAACCCTAACGCCATCCTCTGACTCACCCCTCACAATTCCAATACTCCACCCCAAAAAACTCTCCTAGAAGATTAACTTACAATCTTCCTAAAGTATAAAACCAGTAGAGACTAGTCTCGTGCTTAATCAAACATAAACAGATATATATACACCAATTGGGAATTCACTTAACGGCACCAACTATAACCCTACGGAAAGACATAAAAGCACAAAACTGCTAGATAAACCAGTAAAGGACATGTAAAAGTGTCAACAAGCCAGAACGATAAGGTTAATGAACTCTATAATGTCAAAGATTCGCAAGTCTTGATATTAATTCACTCATAATATGCACCTATAAAGCAATTTCTCATACTTGGATGAGAAAGAATCATGAAGTGTAGAGAAAAAATTATGCGATACTTAAAAATAATGGGACCTTGTTTGTTTCAACTGGCCCTGAGACAATCCGCAGGAAATAAAATTAAAACTTTATCTCTTCGTATTTCCAACAATTTTGTAAGTCTAGGAAAAATTCTAACCAAGAGAAAAGGACGATCGAAATCAAACCTCGTTTAACTTGTCCAACGTTGTTAATGCGTTGGTCTCCTGCTTAGGTTTACCGAACACTCGCTGAAACATGATTGGTTTGTTTTGTGTATTGGTAAACACACTCTAATGCCGGAAAACGAGAAAAATGAAAAAATTTTGAGCCCTGAAACAAAGTAAAAGAGGCCGATCAGCGAATTTAGCCGATCTGTGGAAAAGAATCAAACGGTGGAACAACTATTTGCAGACAAATTGTGAAATTTTCAAAAATATATATATAAAGATAAAACTGACTTGATTATGCTGAAAAACAATTAGAATTTTGTATGAGAACCAATTGTGAGAGTTTACAGAACTGTAGGGTTCAAACTTGGAAGTGTGAAAGGTAGTTCTGGAAAAGACTCGGGGGTTGGTGGTCGAGAAGACGGAGAGAGAGAGAGAGAGAGAGAGAGTTTTTGTGACGAGAAAAATAGTCGAAGTTGTGAATTAGCTATTGTATAATCACTTAAAAATAAGTAAATAAATATTAAATTAAAAAATAATAATTAAATTTTATTTTTTTAAATGATTGTAGGTAATATTTACACGTTCCACGAATAAATATAGCTGTAAGTATAGCTTATGTAACGGACGACTCGTCGTTGAATTGAAACTACTAGCAGTCTTAGCACAATATAGGAAATGCCCAGAGTATTGCTATTTCCACCAATGTTTTTAATTTCGTACCGTACCGGCTGGTACGGTCGAAATTTTTCGTTTCGGCCGTCCGGCCGGTACAGGTACTAGATATATACCGTCCCGGCCAAAATACCGGCCGATATTTCGACTTGTGCTTTTTTTTTTTTTTTTTTTTCGTTTTTTCAAACTACAAGTTTATTTTTTGACCCCAATTTAGATTAGACTATTTATAATTTATATGTATGTATGTATTTATATATAATTTATTCATATATAAACTATTATTTTAGAATATAATTGTTATATATATTTATATATATAATTTATTCATATATTATTATCAAAATGCGTCGAAATATTCGTTCAGGTCTTGACCGATGCGCCATCGCTGTGAGGGGTGCTACCCGCGTAGGGGGCACCTCCAGCCCCAGCGGTAGATTTCCATACCCGCCCCGGTGCCGGGGGGCGGGGGAAAAACCCCCATCCGCCCCGCCCCCCGCCATAATATTAAAAAAAAAAAATTTTTAGTCTAAAAATATTTTTTTAGATCAAAATTATAATATAATTTAAATAATAAATTAAAATTTATAAATATAAAAAAAATATAAACTCATTAGAGTTAGATTTTGGATTGATTTGGCCTCCTAGGCCAATCTTTATATAGGAGGCCAAAGCAATCCAATGACTTGAATATAATTTTAAGTCTTTTATAAATTGTGTATATTTATATACAATATATTTATTTAATATATATAAATAAAATTTTTTTTTTAATGTGGGGCGGGGAGGGGCGGAGCTAGTCCTCCATGCCCCGCTCTCTCTATGCGGGGCGGGGGACCCCGCTGCCCACCCCTACGGTACGGTATTCAAAATATTGATTTCCACGCGATTATGAAATAAATTTTAGTACAAATTAACATATATTAAAATTTAATTTATAAAAAAGTTTATAAATCTGCCCTACAAATTAAATTAATAATATAAATGATATGTTTGTGAATAAAATTATAATTAATATAATATATTTTTTACTGTTTGTTAGGTGTATCAATAAAATAATATAAATAAAAAATAATCTTATTTAAAAGTCGATATCTATTAATATAAATTTATAAAAATATTAAATTTTCTTAATATTTTATAGAATATAATGCTAATCTGGTAAAAAAAATACATTAAATAATTTTTGAAGGTTAGACATGTATTGAATTTTAGCTTATGAGAAAAATTAGATGCCAATAAGATTTAATGATAATAGGAGATATAAAAGGTTAAAATAATATAAATAAAAAAATAATTCTATTTAAAAGTTTTATACAACTTAATTTTTTTAATATTGTTATATTGTTTTTATTTTTAATTATATTATATTTAATTATATTATTGATGTCTTATATTTTATGTGATTTTGGAGAAAATTACTTGACTGAGCAGTGAGCAGCACTATATACTTCGTTTTTAACTGATAAAAATGATATCCATTCCAAATCAATTAAAATATATAGTATTAATTAAATAAATAAAAAGAATAATTTTATTTGAAGTTATTTAAATTATATATTATTTACCTGGATATAATTTAATTTAAAAAATAAATTTTAAAATTTAAATATTATAAATTAATTTATGCAAATGTAAAAAGAAATCATATTATAATTTATTTTCACCGCTGTTCTCCTCTCCTCAAATCCGGATTGAGGGAGGACACTACAAGAAAGTGGCCATTCGATAATCCATATACGTCTATCCTTCTATGCCGACTCTCCCAGATCTGGAAGGTCCTTCCTCTTTAACTATGATATAAGCTCCTCAATTCACTTTGCTATCTGATTTCATTGCTGAAATCGAACTTCATCTATTCCTCCAGATCTACATTTTCAACATTTTCGTTCCGCTTTTTGATTCGGGAAGTTTCTGTAGATCCGTCGATCATGGATTTTATGAAGGTTTTTGATCAAACTGTTCGAGAAATGTGAGCTCCTAACCCTCGCCTTCACGACTTTCTCGACTTGATTTTTTTTTTTTTTGGTTTGTACAAGCTTTCAAAATTTTGATCTCTTTTCCTCCGTTCGTTGTTTTGTTTCTCTTTTGGTGCAGAAAGAGGGAGGTGAATTTGAAGGTCTTGAAGGTTCCTGAGATGGAACAGAAGGTGAAAACGAGAATTCTCTTTAATATCTGCGAAGAATTTCGGTTCTCTACGTAATCATATATTTTGACACGAATTATTACCCATTTCCTTTTTTTTCCACTAGAATCAACATTTATTTTGCATTTGGAATTGTCATATTCGGTTCAATGATTATTAAAACATTGCAAGTATTGCAATCTCCAACTTCTTCGTCTTCGTGAAATGTACGATGATATTTCTGATGTAAAATATTCGACGGAAATCTTGACTGAAGACGTCAAGTTTAAATTAACAGATGTGAAGAAGCTCGTTATATCTTTGATTTCTGGAATTTAATCTAAACCAGTGTTCAACTCTTTTTTTTTTTTTTTTTTTTCCCTTTGTTTCATGTTATACTCATAGCTGGTTAAAGGTTTTGCACTTTGGTGGCGAATGAACAAATTGCAATTAATGAAATGTGTTTATTAGAAATTTTTTAAGTGACTGGATTCTGATTTTCTTGCTCAAGAAAAATTAGTTTCTGCCTTAATTAATTCAGGTACTGGATGCGACGGATAATGAACCTTGGGGTCCTCATGGCACCGCGTTAGCAGAGATAGCACAGGCTACAAAGAAATTGTAATTGAAAACTTGCGCACCTCTATTAAATCTTTAGACAGTTACTGCTTTATGAAAGAACTATCTATCGCTCAACTTAAGCTTAACTTATTACTTTTGATATCTTTCAGTACTGAGTGTCAGATGGTTATGTCTGTTTTGTGGACAAGATTGGCCGAGTCTGGCAAGGACTGGCGCCATGTGTATAAGGTAAGATTGGAATGGAAACTCTATGATACATGTGGAATTTGAATGATCTATTCTCTGAACCTTGGTGGATTGTGCCCCTTCTTTCATGCCCTCAACTTGTGAAATTGCTTAATATATCAGGCATTGGCTGTCATAGAGTATTTGGTAGCACATGGATCGGAACGTGCAGTTGATGACATTATAGAACATACTTTCCAAATCTCAGTAAGGACTTTTAGATTCTGCATAGCGCACACAATTCTTAAAATTGTGTATCATGAGATTGAATGTTCTCTGACATTCTCTTTGGTTTTGTGTTATTAAAGTCACTCTCAAGTTTTGAATATGTTGAGCCAAACGGGAAGGATATGGGAATAAATGTGAGGAAGAAGGCTGAAAGCATTGTGGCCCTTTTGAATAATAAGGAAAAAATACAAGAAGTTAGAAATAAAGCCGCTGCAAACCGTGATAAGTAAGGAATGCTTCAAGAAATGAAAATTTATGGTCAATGTCAGCTTCAAGTATTTTTTGTTTTGTTTTTGTTTTTGTCAGTGAATGAACTGCATGAATACCACTACTTTTAGGTACTTTGGACTTTCTTCCACTGGAATTACATACAAGTCAGGTTCGGCCACATCTAGTAGTGGCGGCTATGGAAGTGCTGCCAGAGATGGCGATAGGTTTAGTGACAGTTACAGAGACAGGGATCAATATGGAGAAGAGAAGTATGAGAAGGATACTTTTGGGAAGTCCCGTCTTGGGGTTACAAGCGATAAACGGGGGAATACTTTGAAGAAGGGTTCTACACGCAATGGAAGGTAGGGAGTTTATGTATTTTTCCTGTTTTGTTTTCTATTTACAAAAAGAATTAATGTATATTCCAAGTTCGACTATGCTATATCATAAAGTCTGATTGGCTTTTAAGGACTTATTTGGTGGTGATGAGCTCTATATCTTGTCATATTCCTGTGATACCCCATAGGATAAGGATAAGGGTAGGTGGTGTGTGGGATCCCACATTGCTTGGGATGGAAAAGCTCTTGCTCTTTATAATGTTTCAATGGGGCTCCAATTGTGTCATTGACTAGTCCTTTTGAATTATAGGCCATGTGTTTTGGGCCTTCCATTGGAGCGTTGCAATTTCGTTCTTACTTGTTTGGGTTTCATTTTATTTGTAAAGTGACTCACATCATTCACTATATATTGGCAATTTTTTGTATTCTTAGTCTTACGGTTACTGAAGAACTGGCACCAGCACGCTGCTGTGTTGCAGTTATTATCCTTACAGTGGGAGTTTGGGAAAATCTATTAGAGTTTCTGGTAGCACTTGCTTTTAAGAGTTTTACCTGTGTGCATGACGAATGTCAACATGGTTATGGGCTTTGATAGTTCCAATAAGATTGATCGGCTAGTTCTCAAGACTTAGAAAACTCAAGAAAAAAAAGTTATCAAGACTCAGAAAACTGTGTTGTAGAAAACATGGTTTTAGTTACCAACGGATAGTTAACCCTACATCTCTCTCTCTCTCTCTCTCTCTCTACTCACCAACACACTGACAAACACTGACACATTTGCATCTGTTATTATTAAATTCTTCTGCTATTTTTCTGATCGTAGATTGTCTGTCATGCAGTAAGGATGAAAACAATATTTCATCAAATGCATCAAAGTCGTCAACTAAATTGTATGACTCTGATAAGTACGGTTCAATTCCCTCTCAAAGTTCAAGTGTCCCTTCAAATAATTACGAGGATGAGTTTGATGATTTTGATCCGCGTGGAACTGCTAGTAAGTATCCTGCAATGATTTTCCCTTTGGTACAATTGTTAATTTTTATATCAGTAACAAAGAGGTCTTGTGGTTCACATGCTTGGTAGGTTATTTGGCATCTACTTGCTGCTTGTGCCTACAATCAGCATATTGAGCACCTTTTTATGTTGAAATGTTTCATAGCTTATGTCAAGTGAAGCACTCCCAGTTGTCTGGACTCGCTAAGTAAGAGCAGTTCTTCTGACAGGTCAACTGAAAATACAAGAAAAAGGGATTCCCTTTGGATCCTATTTCAGACAGTACTTGACTTGTTCTTGTAGCAATAGATCATAGAAGGAATAAATTTATTGTTTTACTTATCAAAAAAATAAATTTATTGTTTATAAGGAAGACACGATTTCTTTTGGTATCACAGAAGGAATGACAAGAAAATCCCAGAGTCATCTGTGCTTTATTCTTTGATTATTAAGTAGTTAGGCATGTCCCTATGCTGAATGTTCTTTAATATCGTGTGATAGTTAAACAGGATCATCCTCCCCGTGATCTGGGACTAGGTTGGGATTATTTTTATGCATAGATGTTTTAGACTTGCACGTGCCATAGAAACCTGGTGTGGTGCCCTTATTCGAGTAGTATGTCTTGCGACTGAGTTTTAAATTTCTTGTGCCATGGCTTCCATCTCATGTGTTCTCTGAGTTTAACCATTACAGTAGATTTGTTACTATGAATCTTGCTTGTGCTTTTCCAGATGCAAAAGCTTTTCAACAGGATACAATAATGATATTGATTGTTGAACGTCCATGATTTTAATCTTTTTGATAGGATGTATATGACCATTTTTGTTGTGGATTATGCTTTTGATAGAGGCTGCTGCTGGAAGCTCTAACGAGTTAGATCTGTTTGGCCAAAATTTGGTTGGTGACCTCTTGGATGCTCCAACATCTGTTCCCACAGAAAAGCCAGTCATGAAGAGTAGTTCATCAGAGGTTGATCTGTTTGCAGATGCAACGTTTGTATCAGCATCACCCCACATAGAAAAGGCACCAAATTCTCAAACTCAGGTCAGATGCCCTGTCATCTCAATTTATAAATGTACCGTACAGCTATATATGAATATTTTCTATGTTTGAAGTTTGAGCTCAGTGTTACCACTGTGCAACTATGGCAAGAAGAATGTAGAATCAATGTTGATATTGTCCTAGGATTTTCATCTCTCTGATCCTGCTGCTAAGGTATCCCAAATAAAAGGATCGAATATTACAAGATGTTCCCTTTACACTTGAGCTGTAATGTGGAATGCTTGTAAGCTAGTTTAGAATCTCTGTATTTGATTAATGACCATTTAGCTTCCTTGAGCACTGTAACTTTTTCCAGTAGTTGATGAAACTGTGTCTTTGTCATCCGTTATGCTTGAGATAGTTTTTACATATTTGAGAACAAAGTAAAGGTGTTTTTCTGCTACAAAACAGTTAGTTTTAGCTTAAAATTGGAATTGAACTCCAAAAAAAAGTTGATTTTTTTTATTTTACTTACAAAAAAAATAGAATGATATCTGTTATTGAGGATCCCACGTGAGTGAAGGTTCAGTAGTGGCATACCAGTATTTTTGAAAATGGATATCTCGGAAAAGTATTTACTTGAAATGAGTATTTGCTATTGATGTGTTTCTTTTTTATAGTATTCCTTGGAAATGGATCTTTATTCACCTGTCGTGATAGGCTGGATTTGGTTTCACTTCACATCTTGAAAATTTTGCCCATTCAATCCTGTATTCTCAACTTTCAAAAGAGTGGTGGTATAACCTTCTGTACTGTAGCTGAAGAAAGTCCTTTTCCTATTACAGTTTTAATGATTTTTCTCTGCAGTTTTGTCCTTATTATTCTATCACTGACATTTTTCCCTCCCTTATCTATCGGTTAATGCTAGGTAAACATGGTTATATATTCAAACCACTAGTATAAGGATAAAATGCCCTCCTATGAAATGTAAGGGAAAGTTGTAAGGGAAAAGGTCACTCACATATCTTACATAAATTTATTGTTGACTGTTTCTCTATCTTTTCTGCTTTTTGGTTAAAGGATGGTTCTAAACTTATGGTGCTGAACTTTTGAAACTTTAGCAGCACTTGATTCTAAAGGAGGGGATGGGATAGTAAAATGGAATCGGCCCACATCATTGGGAATAAAGTGTAATTTATCCTAAATTAAAAGAATGTTGGTGCAAACTTGCAGAAAAACTATGTTAAGTGTTATTTTACAAATCCATAGGCACTAATTATCCTTAGGTAGGATAATGGTTATATTATTTCTCCTTTTGGTTCAAAGATCCTGTTCTTCTGAACTAACCGTTAATGGTATGATTTGTGCAGACTGAGGTTGATCTATTTGCTTCCCAGCCTGCCACGGCTTCTTCAGTTTCTTCAGTAGTTGATCCTTTTGCTATCCCTGATCCCGTTGTGCAGCCACAAATTAAAGCTTCCAACCCTGCACCGACAGATTCTAACATTGTTGATCCCTTTGCTGCTGTTCCCCTTAACAATTTCGATGGATCTGATTTCTTTGGTGCATTCACTCATTCTGGTTCAGCATCTTCGGAACCCTCACAGAATGATGTCAATGATGGAAACAATAATTTGGGTGGAAAGTCTTCGGCAGACTCTAGTGCTCCACTGAAAAAGGATACTTTCCAGGTGAAGTCAGGAATTTGGTCTGATTCACTGAACCGCGGACTGATCGACCTTAATATATCTGCTCGTAAGTCTACCATCTCAACTAAAAAATTACCTTCCCATCTCATAGTGTGGGGGCACAATTGGTTTTTTGAGTCTTACGATCTTAATAACTTGCAAATGATAAACTTGATATAAAGAGGAAGAAAAAGATAAGAAAAAAGGATAAATTGTTAAGTTTCATTTTTAAGAGGTGTCAAATATTCTACTTGTTGGAAAAGATTTGGATGGCGATGTCAAAAATATTTTTTTGTGCATTTTCGTTGAAAAATTATGCTCGTAACACTCTTAGGTGCATAACAATGCTAGGTTGGTATGACAAGCACTGATGTCTGTCACATCAGTGGAGTATCAAGACCCACCTTTTCCTCTAAATAGTGCACTGTGGCATGTTAAAACCAGATAAATGTCCCTACACTGAAACGGATGTATGTGACAATCATTTATTAATACAGCACGCGCGCGCGTGTAAATGAAAATCGTTTTGTAAGTGTACCAAATAGTATCCTTTTTTCAGCAATGCCTGTTCAAGTTGCAGGAGAAATTGCAGCATAACTCCTGCAATTAATATATTCCATTTATTACTGAATTGGTGTGCATCTGGTAATTGCCTTCTCATTTGAGTATACTTGCCAGCCAAGAAGGTATCCTTGGCTGATGTAGGTGTAGTGGGTGGATTAAGTGATGGATTCGATGAAAGAGAGAAGGGACCCTCAACTTCGTATTACATGGGGCGAGCAATGGGTGCCGGATCCGGTCTTGGTAGATCCAATTTCACATCTTCACAGGCAATGGGTGGGAATGACATCTTCTCCGACCGTAGTCGCCAACAATACCAATTCGGTGATTTCCAGAAGTAATTGTTTTTTGTCCTTTCTCTGCTCTCTCCTTGTTCTCCTTTAATATTCTTTTGCATAATTGGCAACTACATTGGAAATCATTGAGCATATTAGTGTGCTCAGCTTGTTACACTATACACAAGCATTATTATGATTTGAGAATGTATTTGGTCATGAGTGGATTTATATAATATACTGGTATATATATATATATATATATTTGTAATGGATTGCGAGCTACCTTTCTAGTAAAGTCCTATTTTGGTGCCTTTATTTCTTCTTTTTGGATAATCAGGTGTTTTGAGTCTGACAAGTTCGAACCAGGAATTGATAGGCAGGAAATAAAAAAGGGCGTCGCTATGTTTTAGCTTATATGAAGAAAACGAGCACTCCCTCGTAGGGTCTGTTAGACGGACAAGACTTTATAAAGAGAACTGTTTTAATTACATTTAAATAAATTCACAAATTAACATGACTTGAAGAAGTATCATAAATTATAAAATTATTTTTAATTTAAAATAGATCTTACATATCATATCATATAAAATCATATTTTTGTAAAACCTCTCCATAATTACAGCATTTCTCATTTTCCAAGGCTGGTAGGCTGGCTAACCCGTGGTTCAATATAAAACCTCTAATTTTCTTGTCGATGCTATTATGTTTTCAAATAATACTCGAGGTTTGATGGTAATTTGATTTGACAAATCAACTCTTAAAATAAAATGAACGTTGACTTTACGACTATATTTATTTTTATTTTTACAATAATTAAGGGAACATGGTAAATCATCACATGCCATTAGGTCTTAATCTTTTTTGTTGTTTTTTTTTTTGTCCATGTCCTATTTAGATTAGAAATGGAACAGATCCTCAACCGAGAGTACAATAACCATTTTCCCACACCCAAGCAACAAACTAAAACCATTTACACAACACAACAGTTAATTTTCAGAATCTCTCGTTTTTGTTTTAAAGATAGTTCGAGATCAAAAGGACATTCTTCCCCTTAAAATAGCTTCTGCTTTCCTCACCTGCTTCACTGGTCCTATGATGAATACCTACACATGAAAAACCACAACATATAACCATATATTCAAATGGTGGAAAGTTCATGCTTTTAATTTTAATTTTAATTTGTGATTACCAGCCGGCAATATCAGAGGTTCTCTCTCTCTACTCTCAATCAAACCAAGTTACTGACTATTCATTTTCCTACACAAAATCTCATTTGTATTTTGTATCTAAATCCAAGTGATTTGATGCGGCACACAACCACGAGCACTTATGAAAGTTCAGCACCTAGATCATGCGAGGATAGACTCGTAGATTCATTGATTATTTGGCACTTGAAAACTTAGAAATTCAGGAAGAACCCAAACTACTATATCATGAAAAAGGTGTTTGGGGAGAGAGTAAATACAATTTTGTGGGAGAGAGAAAAATGGAGAAGCAATCATGTTGGCTCAAGACTATTGAAGATTATATAAGAAACTTAAAAATGAAAGTGAGCAAGCCACTATGGTGTTCACTATGAAGAAATGACGGAGGACTAACCTTGTCAGGTGGCCCTTTAGCACCTCCAATGAGAATTTCAGCACTGCAATATTTATGCATTTAAAGTAAAGAACAAGAAAAACAAATTTTCTACTCTATAAGAGAGAGAGTGAGAGAGATACTTGCAAGATTTCTTTATTGCCAAAATGGAAGCTCCTTTTCTCCCAATAACACGTCCCATTTTTCCCGGGGGAACATCTAGGATTGAAAGGATTTCCTCCTCAGGAGCATTTCCCTCCATCAAAACATTATCTATGAAGATAAATCAGAATTGGATTAGGGATTTTGATGGAATGTATGGTGATCATACACATTTTAGCCATAACTGGTAGGTAGCCTCATATGTATCATAAGTTGATTTAGGTAGCTATAACTACTAAGTTTCCCCCATAAGTTTGGTTGTTATTATGGCCTGAATGCATAATAGAATGAATTGGCGTTGAAATGAATATATTGCTTGGTGGCAGATTTCCAACAGGATTTGTATTATTACAGGGTATTTTTGCTAAGCCATCAAAGGGATCATTATCTATACCAAATTTCCCTATATGACTCTATGCTGGAATTATGTAGGTGCATTCACCCTTGTAGATTTGATCATATAAAAACCCACCATTTTCTTGAAATTTAGGCTTATTGCAAGCATCATTATATTGAGTAGCTCTATCTCATTTTGGAGCTTAAGATCTGTGGGATGGCATTATTTGAATCTAAAATCATTTCTCGAAGAAAATGAATTTTCAAAGTCGAGAAAGATCTGAACACAACATTTATAATATGTTCTTACAATCCAAATTATAAAAACCTGGAATGGGAGAAAGAGATTGCCAATCAGCGTAATCATTATCATTGATGCAAAAACACCGGCAGTACAGAGCACCACGAACTGCAAGATACCATAAAGATCTTTGATTCAATTTCTCCATCATCTTATGATAGATGTGGAGAAGAAAGCGGACATCATCTGCAGCTGCGCGGACCATCTGTTCTGATAATGGCCTGTGGGTCCAAAACTTAGGGTCCTGCAAATGATATAAAAGATAAATATCATTCAACAACCGACGTTCATTCGAAAGCAGGTGCAATAGGAATATTGCTGCAAAGCAAATTACGACATTCTATTAAGCCATCCCCAGAAAATGTGTTTTAAAAATACTTCTAAATGTTACTATCTAAAAAATAATAATTCTAAATGTTCTTTTTTTCACTTCTTTTGGGCCAGAACTACATGTCTATATCAGCAATGCTGATGTGGCCACCACTATAAAGTGATAGCTACTGCTGTCTAGCCATGATATTATACTTACTTTTACCCATGTGTAAAAGATCAAACCTTCGACGAAAACATATATAGTGTATTATATTTCCTACAGTGAGATGTTTTCTACTAATAAGAATGCATATAGTCTTATAGTTTTGTAGAATCAAAACTAAGCAGTTGTTGCATGTTTGACCAACAATCCATATGGTCGCGTGTTAAAAAGGTAAAAAAGAAAAAATTAACATACAGTCTTTAATTTTTAACTAGCACAATGCTCGTGTTTAGTTACCACTGTAGAGTAACTACACGTAGTCTTTAACAAAAGTAGGTTTTGTTAGGTTTCTCATCAATTACTTTATGTTTAATCAAATACTCAATAAAAAAAAATTATAAGTAAGAAATTTATTAGGCATAGCAGGAAGTGTACATAGAGAGACACCTAATTACAAGCTAACCCTGAAAAACATTACAAAAGTCATTAAGACTAATCCCATCCAATACAATAACTGAAGAAGGTTCAAATCCCCTTGGGTGCAAACAATCACTAGGGGCTAATGACATGAGGTGCCTATTTGAAGAAATTCTCTCCGTACAACTTTTCCCTCCCAAAAAACCCTAGCCTCCATCCCTGTCACCTTCAACCTTTCATCGCCGTCCCCTTCAACATTCTGTCACCGTCCCACTAACAGTAAAGCCATCAACCCTTCTAACCCTAGCCCCCATCCCTGTGACTTTGCCTCCACCTCTCTCTCACACAGACAGTAATGCCGATATGCACCCATTTCCTCTAGCCCGGCGAGTGACTTTGCACAGCCGGCCCAGACAAGATCACCGGCCCCCGGCGACTTCAACGTGGGTCGTCCGGCATTGGTAGGCTGCCGACGACACTTTTTTTGCTAGATATGTGTTCCGGCATTGTATTTCCGTCATTCCCTCAGGCGGCTGATCGGTGTTTCTGGCACATCCACCTACATAGACAAGTCCGGCGACTCCTGCAAGGGACTTCCGACGCCGGTTACATCTCCGGCAACAAAGTTCTTGAGTAGTCTGGTTTTTTTCGCCGCACTGATCTCTTTTTTCTGGGTCTCACTCCAACGATGGGAAGTTTGATTCGATGAAAGGTGTTTATACAACTTTGGGAGGTTGTTTATACGATGGGGACTCTTAAACACCTTTTAATAGAATCAAAGGTGTTTATATTGTCTATGGAGGGTGGAAATTATTGTCGTATCACAGAAAGGGGCAGGAAGGTAACCAAGGAGATGGTGCTCAGTCATGCTAGTGCTTGTTGGCTGGCCAGTACAGTGGAAGAATGTGTTTTATCAGAGGGAAGGAAAGACTTCTTCAAGACATATAGGGATGGAATCAAAGCTCTGTTTGCTCATAGGAGGTCGAATTCTTTTGGGCATTTTTTGGAAGTAACTGACTATGATGGTGGTAGGGGGGGTCGTGGTCTCTTAGCAATCTTGGAAAGAGTGGAAGGAAAGGGTTAGAAGAGCTTTTCTATGGAGTTAATACAGAGTTTGGCTAAGAAGGCTCCAGTCCATGCACCACATATAAACAGAGAGGTAGAGAAGGGGGGAAGGAGAGGCAGTCCAAGTCGTATGTAGAGGTGGTGGTGGGCGGTGCAGGGATGAGGGCGGCAACGCATGCAGTTCCGAGTCATCCTTTGGCAGTTGATCAAAAATGCAAAAAGGGAGGCATGGCAGGGGTACTTTCAGCTATCCAATTACCTGAAATGGATAGCTGTCCAGGAGAAAACGAGTTGCATGGATATTTGCATAGCCTGAAAAAGGAGGTAATGGGCGTGAAAGAGGATTTAAAGTTGTTTAGAAAGGAGATAAAGTCTTGCATCTTTAAGATAATCAAAGGTTTGGGCTTGGGATTGGGCCAACGTATGAGGCCTCTAAAAATAGGAAAAAGGAATGCTGTTGGGTGTAATAGTTTAAGGCCAGACAAAGGGAAGGCCAAACTTGGGTTGGGCCACTTAAGCCCAAAATGGAGGCCGAAGCTCCATGGGCCCGTGTTTGAGAAGGGCTCCACTTATGGGCCAGTTTCACAGTCCAACAGAAGTCTTGTGCCAGATAAGACCCTTATCTCGGGGCCGGTAAACTCCGTCGTCGATCAGGACTAAGTATTCCTTCGTCGGTGACAATAGTTGTTATGCAGAAATGCATGCAAGCTTTTACGGAACACTTGGAGGAGGTTTCTTGAGAAGGCACAGGATTTGAACAAGGGTTTATCATTGGTACCGTTTGGATCTACATCGGGCGCTACATCAGGGGAAGACGTTGTCCCCTTGGTATCTCTTCCTCCATTAAACAATATAGATGAATCATCTTCGGATTGGGTTTTGCAAAAGGTTAATGAGATTCAGCATATTGTGGGAATCTCACATGGAGGATGTGAAGACCAGTTTAAAGCTCTAATCACTGCGATTGAGGCAAGCCACTCGCGTGATATCAAATCAAACTTCAAGAAAAGCAGGGAGTTGAAGCGGCTTTTTAGTGCAATCAACTATGACATTAAGGGTGGTAGCTCAAGTCAAGGGCATAGAGGTTGATGTATGTTGGGAAATCTTTCGCATAAAGGGTATTTTGGGAGGTGTGATTTATGTTGGGCTATGGGAAACAGGGGGTTGGGGTTGGAGAGGGGTGAGTTATTCTATCTCGGGCTTGATGTATATATGTTGGGTAGTTTTTCGCGAGCTTTTGGGGCAATAGGAGCTCTCTAGTATGGGTTAGGGATTTTCTTGTATACATCTAGTGTACTTGGTTCTCCTATTGATATATATATATAATATTTTTACTTATAAAAAAAAAACAATAACCGAAGCCCAAAGCAACAAAGTATGATAAAAGAAAGCTCTAATCCCTTCCACCGATCACTCTCTATTCTCAAAACAACGCCAGTTCCTCTCATTCCAAATACACCACATAAGACAGAGAATAATAATAATAATAATAATCATAAACAACCAAAAATAAAACATAGCACAAAGAAAAAGGTCTTTCAACAACAGTAAAATGTTTAAAACTAACCTGCCGAAGGAGGACGCGAACTTCTTCCTTCTCAAGATAAGATATGCCTACATACAAACACTGAAAGTGAAAACCAACAAAAAGGAATAGTCCAAATTCAGTGGTAGAAAGCCCAGCATCCACATAAAAAAAGCATGAGAACATGATTATATCTATAGTAGATAGAAAACTTAGGAAAACAGGTACTTAGATCTGTCTAGTCAATTCCTTGTGACAACCTTCTATACTAGCTAAACTACATAGGTTACATTGATTTTTGACCGGCTTAACACGTAATTCACCTGTGTTCATCTTGTAACTATCGGGCATCAAATCATCACACACTGACACCACATCAAGATACTAAGTAAACAAATATAAGGATCTGCACAAAGAGGTTATGGATACATACAAAGAGGTAGATGAGGGGGGGGGGGGGAATAAAATTCACCTTCACCTTTCCAGAGAAAGAAATAAACTAATTTACAATGCAAATGAAAATATAGTACCATTATAAAAGGCATATAAGAAGCTTTGAAGATTGAGAGTGGTCAATAGATGAGCTTAGAAGTTTATCGCTAAGCTAGCATGCATAGGCGACACTGTAGACTCGGGCCTTTGTCTATTTTATGCTCAATAAAATTTTGTTTATCAATAAAAAAAGGCAGATACGAATGAGAGTGGTCCACACCAACTTTATATAGAGATGCATCCTTAATATGATGACCATTTGTTCTGTTAAGTCAAGGTGGAAAGCATAATGCCGCTAAAAGTCATCCAAGCTCCTGAGTCTAGAATTGGCTATTCTACAACCAAACAACAACATAGCAATGCATGTCAACATCACCACCGAAAAGGCTTGGAGGCCATAATTCAAAACTGAGAATTTTACAGAACGACCAGTAAGAAACTTCCAGCAAGCATAAAAGATTTTCGTACAGAAGAATCTTGGCAAAAAACATAAAGCTCATTGACCAAAATAATAAATAAATCCAAAGTGATACCACGACATATATAATACCACAATAACGTGGATCTGCAAGGACGCCAACAAATGATATGTAGTCATCTGGTGATCTTGTTCGGCCTTCTTGCTCTTCTATCAATGAATAAGCAATCTGAAAACCAAAAACAAAAGAACAAGAACATGAAAAGGGCAATATCAAAGTACTTTACAGTACATCAACACCTCTAAACTAAAATTTATTTTAGTTCTAAAAATTTAACCATCCTGGAAAACATGGGAAAAGGTACTTTAAGTATGAATATTATTTTTTTTATAAGTACTAAGTGTGAATTATGCCCACACTAAGTTGCCTTTATGGCCAACACACATGCTCAATCAACTAGTGATCTCGTAAAAGTTTTATAGGAACACATTTAACAATGGTGTTGTGGTTATTCCCTATGGATCCAACATTGCAGTAGTTACTGAATTGTAACAATCAAAGGAAAAGCCCATCCACTTCTAAGTCCAGACTCCAAAAGGACTAGTCAAGGTTATAACTAGTCCCTTTAAATCATTATAAACTGCAAGAACTTATTCCTCCAATACCACATGAAATCCCATTTGCCACCCTTCTATGAATTAGTGTAGTGTGTTACAATCTTCCCCAATCAAATCCTTAGCATCAACATCAGGTGATTTCATGCGGCATGATTCAATTCCCACATTTTTTACTAATATACTCAATACAGGATGTTATATGAATCATGCCATAATTATCATTATTGTTGACAGTCCAGCTAAACCGTCTAGCTAAAGATTCCAAAAAGAAAAACAAAGAAGCAATTTAAGTAAAAAATCATGTGAACACATAATTTCCCAAAAAAAAAAAATTATCTATAGGAATGGTGTAATGATCCAGAGAAAGCCCAAGCCACATTTAGGTCTACACTCCAAAATTACTAGTTAAGGTTACAATTAGAGTTCCTTGGAATTATTATAAAGGGATATAATTTCTCTATCCCCAAGTAATGTGGGATCCCATTCACCATCTTCCTCTACTCAATTCAAGCATTACAATCTCCCCCTTAAATTCCTAATGTCCTTGCTTGGAATGTAGGTGGTGTATGAGACCCCACATTGCTTGGAATGTAGAAGTTCCTGTTCTTTATATTAATTCCAATGGCCTCCAATTGTACCATTAACTAGTCCTTTTAGCGTAGGGCCTAGATGTGGCTCAAGCCTCCCTTGGGGCGCTACCAAGGTGACATGGTTCAAGTCTCACACTTTTGGCTGGGATTGATAGGAAAGCCCAAGCCACATTTAGACCTACACTCCAAAAGGACTAGCAAAGGTTGCATTCGGAGTTTATTTAATCAATAAAGCACAAGAACTTTACCTCCGTGAGATCCCCATTCCCCAGAAAAAAAAAACAAATACTCAATACCATGTATTAGAAATGGCAATGGAATGCATATTCCATATGAGTACTCGGTTGGTCGCTCAAGTCATTCAGTCCTACGAATCAAACACTATCTAACCCAACACCTCACACATGCCCATATAAAGAGAAAAACTTAAAAGGCAATATGAAATCACATAAAATATAAGTACAATGGTTATTGGCTTTTCTTTGAAAAATTCACACAAAGATTATTAGAAATGGCAATGGAATGCATATTCCATATGAGTACTCGGTTGGTCGCTCAAGTCATTCAGTCCTACGAATCAAACACTATCTAACCCAACACCTCACACATGCCCATATAAAGAGAAAAACTTAAAAGGCAATATGAAATCACATAAAATATAAGTACAATGGTTATTGGCTTTTCTTTGAAAAATTCACACAAAGATTATTAGAAATGGCAATGGAATGCATATTCCATATGAGTACTCGGTTGGTCGCTCAAGTCATTCAGTCCTACGAATCAAACACTATCTAACCCAACACCTCACACATGCCCATATAAAGAGAAAAACTTAAAAGGCAATATGAAATCACATAAAATATAAGTACAATGGTTATTGGCTTTTCTTTGAAAAATTCACACAAAGATTATTAGAAATGGCAATGGAATGCATATTCCATATGAGTACTCGGTTGGTCGCTCAAGTCATTCAGTCCTACAAATCAAACACTATCTAACCCAACACCTCACACATGCCCATATAAAGAGAAAAACTTAAAAGGCAATATGAAATCACATAAAATATAAGTACAATGGTTATTGGCTTTTCTTTGAAAAATTCACACAAAGATTATTGGCTTTTCACCTTACAAGAAAGCATCTATAAGGAAATGTCAACATTTCAATGAGCTTTCGCGTTCAATAAAGATACTCACCTGGGTATCCACAACATTGTTCAGCTTGATGCCAAACTGAAAATATAGTGCCTACAGAATAATAATAAATTCAAGAATGGCAAGAGCATGTCATAATAGAGTTGATGCAAGCTGAGATGCAGAGCCAAATAAATCAATTAGAGACCTCACTATCTCGTTTGCAATCATGAACAACTTTTGTGATGTAAGCAGACTCGAGTGCAGGCTTACAGGCTCTCATAAGCATCTCTCCACCCTGAATAGCATCAACCAGATATATAGCATCTGGAAGTGCAAGCTGCAGAAACGTAAAACTTCTTATAATTAACAAACAAGATATCAAGATATACTAATTGTACTGATCATTGGAAATAAGTAAGAAAATTCATAAGAGAAGCAACAAATCATCAGGAAACATACAAGTAAGATGATCTGTCATTACACACACACACACACACACACACACACACACACAACAATAAAGAGAAATACAAGAAAGAGAACAACCACTTAAGGAAATAACGAAATAGTAGGAAACTACAGAAAAAATGTAGCTTTCTACAGACACTACCGTGTGAAGCTTCTAATTTAGCATGGAACTATAATGTACGACTCACAGCTGTGAGCGTACATGGGCACATGTCAGCAGGTTTCCCCTGATATGTTATCTTATATAGGCAAAATTTGGTGCATATCTTTATTAAAAGAAACTGTTAAACTACCCAAAAGAAAACCTTACCAACCTATATAATTATCAGTATTATTCCATGCATGCACATATAATTTGATATATAGGTAAAACAGTAAGTCTAGATTTGATTTAAAAATATATTTAAGTTACCTGCATGATACAGAGAGTTCCATGGCGACATAGGTCAACACCCTCACAATCAAAACCAATGACTAATTGACTTTCAGGCGATGGCTCCAAAAACGCAGTGGGAAGTTGAGAAGCCTGGGTCACAATATGGATAGGAACCAATTTTAAGAGAGCTTCATCATCCAGTGGCTTGTCACCTAACATATACAAAGTACCAGAATTAACCTCTTCACTATTTAGATCGGTCTTCACACACACGCACGCACACACAAAAATGTGTACAAGTCATGCAATTGAAAAAGTGTATGAGCTGTTAATATTAAAAAAAAAATGTACGAGCTTCCTAAAAAAAAAGAAGTGTATGAGCTAATTCAGTTCGACATTGAAATATACTTTAAGATCCAAGTACACTTAGCGCTAGATGAGGTGTACATACGAACACGGCAATAAGAAACATAACTACAACGCCATACAGGATTATGCAAGAATTTCAGAAAGCAAATTTTGAAAATGCATGAGAAAATAACAATAAATAGGAGACAAAATGAAAAAAATTCCGGAATTTTAAGGGTATATAAGCTAAGTGCACATATTTGTCAGCTAACAGGAAAATTAAGTAAATGATTGACTTCTGAAGTATCAATGTAGATTTAACAGATATATGACCAACACTAACCACAGGAAAATAATACATCAAATCAAAGGCTCCAACCACAAAAAAGAAACTGATCGCTGATCTCCCCCTCCCCCCCGCCCGGGGGTCTGTTTGCGTAGTAGAAAAGGAGGAAAACTAACGAAAATCAGCTATCAGTTTGAATTAGATGTTCATTTGGGATTTAGAGAGCGGAAAACCCGTGCCATGCTTTCCGTTTCCGCATTTTCCCGCCGGCCAAACAGAGCGTAACAGGAAAAAAGATTGTAATTTCAAAAAACTACCAGTCTACAACTATAATTTATTTTAAAAATAAAAGATCAAATTGTGAAAATCACGCAGTTACAGTGACGTTATACCCCTAGAACAATTATCCACGGAAAAAAAAACAAAGGAAATTAGTAAAACCTAATCGAACCAAAAAAATATTCTCAGAGAGAGAGTAAACCTGGGTCAGAAGGAAGATGAATGCGTGCCTGATCCGACCGAGCAGAGGAGGCCATGTGATCGGATCCTCCAGGCAAATAAGTCTTTACTCTTTTATACTTTCGGGGTTGGAAAAAGCCACTCTTTCCGTTGGTGCCTGGTGGCTCCCGCTGGGGCTAACGCAGCTTTTTTTTTTAACTTAATTATTAAGTAAGTAAAAAAAACAAAAAAGCGGGAGCCCAACTACCCTTCGGGGTTTATACGGAATTTTCTGATTTCTTTTGGGTTTCTATCCGGTGCAGAAGGCAACAATTTTGTAATCTTTTGTTTTTTTTTATTAAGGCCTAGTTTGGTTCACAAACTTTTGAAACCAATTCATACAATCTCATTTCATCTCAATATTTAAACACCATTCAAATATAAATATATTTTAATTTTTAATTTTTAATTTTTTTATCTAATTATTATAATTTTCATAAACTTCCAAACAAAATCAAAAAAATAATTCAATTTCTTTAAATTTCAAAATAAAAATAATATTCATCTTTAAACTTAATTCATGTTTAGGATTGCAGTGCAAAATATAGCTTATAGGTTTAGGGCTTGTAGCTTATAACTTAAGTAATAAGTTTTATTATTAAAAAGTTATTTACTATTTAGTAACTATATGTTTAAACCATTTTCAAACATGTTACGTTTGTTTGGAAACAAATTAAAAAAGTACTTCCTGAGGTAGAAATGACAATTATTTGAATTTTCAAAAATTATGACCATATCCTTAAAGTTTGAAAGTTGTAATTATCTTAAAATTGTATAAGTATTTTCTTCTATTGACGGTCTTTTTAAAATTCGAATTACATTCCGCTTTATCTAGGAAAACACGTTTGAGGAAAAACATCAAAATCAAACGTACTTTTTAGTTTATTTGAGATTAAAAGTGTTTTAACACCCAAACAATCTAATTTTTCTATTAAAAAGCTTTTAAGACTCCTACTGCAATCTCAAATAGGTTCTTAATAATTTTTTTATTCAACTTCTTTATTCTTCTTTTCCAAAATCTCATAAAAGTACTCAAACTATTTCATTACTATTCACAAATTTCTCATTTTATTTTATCTGTATAACTAAACGAGCCTTAGACTTAGAAATATTTAGTTCTTAATTTTTAGAGAGAGATAGATACTATATAATGGTCCTACAAAACAGATAGTTTGGGTGCTAAGCTCATCTTAGTCTATTTCAAAACAATCATTGATGAGATTTACTACTTTTTCAATTTTTCATAAAAATTTAAACATATCTCAACTTACTTCATACATTCAAACACATATTTCAACCTACTACATACATTAAAATACATATCAATGGGACTCACAGATCAACTCAGATCATAAAATTATTTCTGCAACCAAAGACAGCCTTAGAACCTATGTTCAGTTTAAGACATAATGAGATGAGATAAAAATTTTGTGAATAGTAGTGAAATAGTTTAAATTAAAATATTTTATTGGGTTTTGAAAAATGAGGGAGAAAAAATTGAATAAATATATTATAAAATAAAAAAGTTGTTTGAATATTATTTTTGTTTTGATATTTAAAAAAAATTATATTATTTTTTGTATTTTGTGTAGAAGTTTGGAGAAGTTGTAATAATTAGGTAATGATTAATAATTAAGTAATGATTAGATAAAAAAAATTAAAAATCTAGATTAAAAAATGTTTTGTATTTGAGTTATGTTTAACCTCGTTTGTTTTGGAAAAACATCTCATCTCATCTCATCTCATCTTATTTCATATAATTATTACAACTTTCTCAACTTTCAATATAAAATAAAATAAACAATTTAATTTTTTCAAATCCTAAAATAAAAATAATATTAAAAAATATATTCTAACAATATTTTATTCAATTTTTTAACTTTAATTTCATCTCTTTTTTTTTTTTTTTTTTTATAGAAGAGCCGAAGCCACCTGTCCATGAGTGACTCCGTCCCAAATTTTATTAATAACCCTCACTTGTGGCGGAGGAATACCATGGTTACAGACCGACACATAGTATTACAAAACAATATTACTAGATGTCAAACGTACAAAACAAAATTACAAACCTACTAAGACGGACAAACATTACACAAGAATAAGACACTAACGATAACGTAAAGAAGGCAAACCCAAACTATCCAAACGGATTAAACCACGAAGCACCCTAGGCACCTCCCTAACAAATCTCCACTCTGAATTAAGACCCAATGCACCACTCCGAGCCAACCAATCCGCAACTTTATTTCCCTCTCTATAAACATGACGAACAACGCACACCATAGAATCCATGAGAGCCAACGTATCTTCCCAAAAATCTTCTAAATACCACACACCACACCTTCTCCTATGCCACCACGAAATCACCACTTGCGAATCTAATTCAATTTCCACAAAATTAATCCTCAAATCCTTACATGCTTTGAGCCCCTGAAGAACAGCTAACAACTCCGCTCTATTACTTGTACCGATACCAATAGAAGAATTAAAAGCATAAACCATAAGACCACGATCATTCCTAATGATACCGCCCACCCCTAAACAACCAGGATTACCCAGACTACTCCCATCTGTATTCAATTTAAACCACCCATGAGCTGGCTTTTGCCAGGCCACAGGTTGTAAATGCTTTCTAATAGGAATCAAAACAGGAATATTCAATGACTGTAAAACCTGTAAATCATGTCTGGAACAATTACTAACCTTTTTCATATCTCGAACTACAACTCCCATCCATCTACTAATAGAAAGCCAAACCGAAAAAATAGACTGGAACCTTCCCTCCATACGCGCAGCACAACGTCTAGTCCAAAGATGCCAAGTAATAATAGACGGTAAAATCTCCACTATTATTCCCAGTTGAGAATGAAAAGATGCCCTTCGAAACCAAATATGTACCGTCTCCCTCCAAGTACGACCAATAGGAATACCAAAAATAGATCCATAGAAATGCCATATAGCCGATGCAAATTCCCCTGTAAGTAATACATGATCTTGATCTTCATAATTACCTTCATCACAACAATCACAACGAGAAACTATCTGGATCCCAATGCGCCGAAGACGATCATCAACACTTAAAGCCATGAACCACACCTTCCACATTAAAACCGAAACTTTAAGTGGAAGTAATTTATGCCATACCCAAGGATGCCACTCCATACTAGATCCTTGAACCCGAATATAATTCCAAGCGGATTTAGTCGAAAACTTCCCACTGTCATTCTTCATCCAGATCAATACATCAGATCCTCCCTTACACCCAGCCAAAGCCTCAATAATACTCTCCACCTTATCTTGACCAACTAACGTACTCAAAAACTCCACATCCCAACTATTGGACAACTTACACTCTTTAACTTGCAACATCGGATTACCCACTATCTGTACCTCATCAATTAGAGGACCCTCGTCTCTCCATTTATTATACCAAAATAAAATATTACCATCTCGAACTCTCCATTTAGCATTATTAAAAACACTCGGAATACTTTTGACAATCATTTTCTAAAACCTCGTACCTTTTCTCATATCAATAAGACACCAACTCGAATTACCCACATATTTTCCTTTAAAGAAACTAGCCCACAAAGATTCTCCTTTCAAAAGATTCCAAGCAAACCTCATATGCAACGCTCTTTGAATATCCCCCAAATTCCGCAAACCAAGACCACCCTCCTCTATTGGCTTACAAATATTCTCCCAAGCCACCCACTTTTTTTTTCCTTTACCATTAATCTCACCCCAAAAAAAAGTGCTCAACAGTCGATTTAAAATTTTAATAATAGAATGAGGAACCTGTAAAACTGCAAAAATATGTAAAGCCATACTAGACAGCACATGACGAAGTAAAATTAAGCGCCCACCCGCAGATAATAATTTCATTTTCCAACCACTGATTTTATTCCAGACTTTATTAATCATCTCTTCTAGATGCTCATGCTTAAGACGCCCTAATACAATCGGAACCCCAAAGTATTTAAAAGGAAACAAACCATCAGAGAACCCTGTCAGCCTTTTAAGATCTCTCTTTCTTGCTAACGAAATTTTAGGAGAATAAAATATAGCCGTCTTTTCTTTACTAATTTGCTGACCTGTCCATTTTTCATATTTTTCAAAAACCACCAACAGTTCCTTAACCGATTTCTTACCCCCATTCAGAAAAATAACAATATCATCAGCATACATAAGATGAGAAATATGAGGAGTACCTCTTGCTTGGAAAAATTTTCCAATCTTGTTCTCATCAAAACTTTGTTTCAAAAGTCTAGAAAGCACTTCTTGAAGAATAATAAAAAGGTAAGGCGAGAGAGGATCCCCTTGGCGCAAATCCCGCCTCCCTTGAAAGAAACCTTTTGTCGTACCATTAAGCATCACAGAATACCACACATTCGAAATACAAGCACTAATCAGAGCACAAAAGGAAGAAGGAAAGCCAAAACACCTCAAAACCTCAAGCAAAAAATGCCACTCCACCCGATCATATGCTTTAGCCATATCAACTTTAATCATAATATTACCACCATGTGACGTCCGCTTCAGAGAGTGAACCATTTCCTGGGTAAGACTGATATTCTCAAAAATACTTCGCCCAGGTATAAACGCACCTTGTTCAAGAGAAATCATTTTGGGAAGGAAACCTGTCATGCGATTCACAATAATTTTTGAACAAATTTTATAGAAAACTGAACAAAGGCTAATTGGCCTAAATTTATCAAACCCCGACGGCACATCTACCTTCGGGATAAGCACAATATAAGAAGCCGAATAAAATCTCGGAAGGCGTTTTGATAGAAAAAATTCTGAAATGGCTTCTAACACGTCCACTTTAACCACCTCCCAGCAACTCATAAAAAAACCCGCGCCAAAACCATCTGGACCCGGGGAACTATTAATAGGAATAGTTGATAGAGCCTCTTTCACTTCAACCAACGAAGGAATCCCACAAAGCCGGACACAATCCTCATCATTAATAACCGACGAAATTAAACTAGATAAATCAGGCATCTCCCTAACCGGATTAGATCTTTGAAGAAAATCAGAAGAATAATCAACAGCTCCAAGATGAATTGCTTCCGGAGAATTAAACGCCAACCCATTCAAGATTCTTAACTGATGAATTTTCCTATGCTTTTTATTAGATAACCACACATGAAAAAATTTTGTATTCCTATCACCATCCATTCTCCACTTGATTTTAGCCATTTGTGCCAATCTAATATCCTCCCTACGCCTCCAAGAAGACAACTCATTAGAACTCCTTACTAATTCCCTTTCAATATCATCATCCCAACCTCTCTGCAACAAATTTTCCAGATTCTCAATCTTATCTTCAAGAATAGCCATCTGAGTATTAGTTCTCCCAAATACACTCTTGTTCCATACACGCAACGCCACCTTAAGTTTTTTAAGTTTAGTAGCTAATTTAAACAGCCCCGAACCTATAACCGATTCAGCCCAAACCTTTTGAACAAGAGTCATAAAATCCGGATGCTCAACCCACATTTGCTGAAAACGAAATGGAGGTGGACCATAAGAGAAAGGATCACTTAAAAATTCTATTACCATAGGACAATGGTCCGATGTAGTCCTAGGAAGATACAAACAGTGAGCAGTCGGAAAAAGAGATAGAAAATTTGCATCAAGTAAAACTCTATCCAGCTTTACCCAAGCTCTAGATAATCCTTGCTGACCATTACACCATGTAAACTTACCACCTTGTGAATTTATTTCTAACAACCCACCCTGATGAATCCATCCATTAAACTCATCAATTGCAACTCTATTCCTCGGACGCCCACCACATCTCTCAATATTCGACCGAATTACATTGAAATCCCCAGCAAACAAACATGGCTCCACACCCATTCTATCCGAATTCAACTCCTCCCAAAGCAGTTTTCGTTCAAGCCTATTACACTTTGCATAAATAAAATTACCCAAGAAATGACTACTTCCTTCGGTAATGCATAATGACACAAACTGCGAACTCAAGCGAACCACCTGCACATCCAATTCATTTTTCCAAAACACCCAGATTTTACCACCATCAGTCTCATTTGATATCGCCTCATCAAATCTCAATAACCGCATGAAACTATAGATTTTAACCACACTCTGAAAAGGTTCCAGCAACACTATCAATTTTGGCTTATATTTAGACAGCATTTTTTGTAATCGTCTCTTAGAGGTACCTAAACCTCTCACATTCCAAACTAAAATTGATCCAATCATTGAGAAAACTTTTGTGTTCTAGTGGTCACCCGCCTAGAACTACGGATCTTCTCAAACTGCCTCTTTTGATATTTACGCTTAACAACTTCATCTTCGGCAGCCGAGTGATATTCCTTCTCCTGCAAAAAAACTTCCGCACATTTCTCAGGCTCCGGATCAGACATCGACCCATCTTCCAGACATACCTCTTCCGCAGGTCCATCATAAACATCTTTTTCTGCAGAACTAGGAATAAACTCCCCCTCCCTCATATCTGTTTCTAATTATGTTTCCCTCAAACGGTTCGCACAATCCAAATGACCGTTCATAATTCTTGGAATCATCTCTTCCGCACGTTCCGGACTCTCAAGTTTATCCTCTGGATACTTTTCCGGTTCCAACTCCGCATGATCAAGATTATCCGCTTGAACACCTAAAATCCGATCCTCCTCAGCTGATTCTTTTGACTTAACCTCTGTATTTTCAAGAACTGGAATATTAGTAGTTTCAAGAACTGGAATATTATTCTTATCCGTCGGCTCCTCCACGATCGGATCTTTTTGCCTAACCCACACATTACTTCCTACCTTTTTTTGCCCAGCACGGCAAGTCTTTAAATTATGTCCCTGTATATGGCATTTAGAACAGAACGCTGGCAACGTTTCATAAACAATTTATTGCTTTCTGCTAGTTTCCAAACCAGGCATTCCAATCCAAAAAGAAAGTAACGGTTTCTTAGCAACATCCATTTCAACACAGATTCGAGCACCATCAGTCCGAGTAACACAACGAGTAGAGTTATCACTTCTAATAAATCTACCAATAGGTGCTGTAAGAATTTTAAGGAAAGATTCATGATAGTAATTCGGAGGCAAACCTGGAAGTACAATCCACACCGGAACAAGCGAAGGTTCTTCTTCTTCTTTAAATTCTGGAGTCCAGTGGAATGGACGGTAAGGAGTTCCATCGATGTCATTGACTTCACGAGACAGAGCCTTATTGCAATCTTCTTCTGAAACCATTCGAATAAAAACATTCCGAGGATGCCGCATATTGGAGACGACTGGAACTCCATCAAGATTCCATCGCTTATGAATGAAGGCCCGAATGGCATCCAATGATGGTCTGTTTCTCAAAAACTTCAATACGATCGAATACCGAAAAGGCTCGGCAGAACGTTGAACTTCTTCCTTAGAGAACTGGAAAAAAATTTCTCCATCCTTAGACTTCGGCAGACGAAAAGCCACAAACATATCTGGAAGAGGTTGAGGAACCACCGATACTAGATCCACGAAGGGACGCCGACCTCCGTTGATAGCAGCAGCAGCCATTACGTGCGTCAAACGAAGCAAGAAAAAACTTTCAAGGAGAAAGCCATTCTTGGAGCGTTCTTGGAGCTTCGGACTTCATTATCATCGTAGTTTTTCATCTATGGATGATGATGATTAATCCGTTAATTTCATCTCATCTCATCTCATCTTCAAAAAATAAACGAGTCTAAGAAGAAAATTATAAAATGTTTTCAACTGATCATCTCCTTTCCAAACATATCCTTGCAGTGAATGATAACAATGTTATACAGCTATACTTCTATAAATAACTTTGTTTGAATTAACAGCAATTCCCAAAAAGAAGAAACTAAAATCGAAACTTTAAATTGTATGCAAGTTTTATAGAATTAAAGTTTATTATCACGAGAAAACATATTCTATATTCTATTCCAAATCAACGTCTTCTTTTATAATTAAAAAATTATTTGTACAAGTTTATGGCGAGCAGGTTTTATGAGACTTCTAAAAAAAATTAAATTTATGTAATAGAATTTACTAAAAATATTTCACTTTTTCAAAAATTGTATTATTTATATTTATATTTAGCATTATTTATTTTAACAAAATTGAATAATACTAGATATAATCATAAGTTGTGCAAGCGTCATATACTAATTAAAAAAAAAATTATTATTATAGTATTAATTTTTTCATATTATTCTCATATTTATTTACTTTTTAAAAAAGTTGCAAAACATTTCAAAAAAATTCTGAAAGTGCGCTCTTAACCTTCTATGACTTATTTAATCTTAGGCCTTATTTGGATGTTGAGCTGAGTTGAGATAATTTGAATTTTTTATGAATAGTAGTGAGTTGAGATGGTAGAGTGAGTTTTGTGGAGCCTACCTAAGATGAGTTTATATGTGTTTGAATGTTAAGATGAATTTAGATATATTTATGGGAAGTCAAAAAAGGTTGTGGGTCCCCCATGTAAAGATGTGTTGAGTTGAAAAAAGTTGTGAGTTTCACGTATAAAAAGGTTTTTAGTTGAGATAAGTTTAGTAATTTGAAAATTTGATGTTTGAATGTTAAATTCAACTTAAAATTAGACTGAACTCAGTCCAAATTCCACTCTCGACGATAAGACCACAAAGACGTCGATCCTATAAATACTCATCTCTGCACGTCTTGTAGAAACAATCTCTGAACGCAATTGTCTTCTCTCTTGCACCCTATATTCGAAATCTTGTAGGACTGCAACCAAGCAGCTAGCCACCTCTGTGTTTTGGTCTAGGAATATGATCAACTCCAAAGATCTTGATTAGGAATAAAATTGTGGGCTTCCATGGCCTCCTCTCGATGAAGAGATGCTCGCCATTGCTATGACCTTCGACCTGGCCTATTTCTTTGATGATATTGCAGATAATAACATAACCAAGATGTAATGGACCCCTTCAATGACTAATTCGAGATAGTCAATCTCTAAGAAGTATAGAGAGAGAGAGAGAGAGAGAGAGAGAGATTGAGGATGAATATCAAATTTCTGTTGCTTTCCCTCTAGATTTCATATGTTTAATACATCCCTTATGTACAAATGACATCGTATGATCTTCTACAATTATTCACAATTAAAATGACACCCGTCCCACTAATACAATAACACCCTTCTACTAACGCACACGACGTCGTTCTAACACTACACAACTTACAACTTTTCTACCAAAGTAAACGACAACAATTACATCCCAACTAATAAAATCGTCATTCCTCTGCAACTCATTCAACTCCTTCATGGCTGCTTAACAGTAGCTTCTACTAACTCTTAAGCCATGACATACCCTTTTCCTTTTAAAACACATTACCCACAAGGTGTGGAAACTTCTGACGAATTCTCCAATAAGGTTCTCGTGTGGCATCTGTTATTCACTCTTCTATTGCAGCGTTGTAAAATCTCTTCTGGTTCTGGTATCAATTCTCCATGTACATCAACTGGAGGTAAAGTTGATAGTGGGGAAACATGCTGGCCAAGTTTCTTCTTTAAAGATGATACATGGAAAACTGGGTGAAGTTGAGCTTGTGGTGGATGATCCAACTTGTATGCTACCTTGCCAATTCTGCTGAGTACTTAATATGGCCCAAAAAACCTTGGAGCTAACTTCATATTGTGTTTTACTGCCAGAGATTGTTGCCTATAAGGTTGAAGCCTCAAATATACCCAACCACCCACTACAAACTCCCTTTCTGTCACGTGCTTATCATATTACAACTTCATCCTCTCCTATGCAGGAACCAAGTTGGCCTTTAGTATAGAAATAATATGATCCATTGTCTTTAAAACCTCATCCACAACTTGATTAGTTGTGACCCCTAGAATGTATGCCTGAAGCTTAGTTGGAGGAACCCCATAAACTGCTTCATAAGGTGTTAGCTTTGTAGATGAGTGAAAGGTGGTGTTATACCACCATTCAGCTAAAGCCAGCCAATCTAACCAAAACTTTGGTTTGTCACCAGAAAAACATCTCATTAATTGTTCTAAGCACTTATTAACAGCTATAGTTTGGCCATCAATTTGGGGGTGGTAGGCAAAAGAATAAGACAGGTTAATACCCTGTAGTTTAAACAATTCTCTCCAAAAAATGCTAGTGAATGTAGCCCCTCGATCAGAAACAATACTTCTTGGCATACCATGAAGCTTGAAAACATTATTAAGGAACAAGGAAGTTACCTGAAATGATGTAAAAGTATGCTTCAATGCTATGAAATGAGCATACTTAGATAGTCTGTCCACAACAACCATGATCACATAATATCCTTTTGGCAGTGGTAACCCTTCCACAAAATCCATTGAAATGTCAGTCCAAATGGTTTGTGGAATGGGCAAGGGCTACAATAAACCTAGAGGATGGATGTTTTCAACCTTGTTCTGCTGACAAACCTAACATTCCCGAATAAATCTCTTCATCTTAGCCTTCAACCTAGGCCAATAAAAATTTGCTCTTGCCCTCTGTAAAGATTTATACAACCCAGAATGACCAGCCATAGGGCTAGAATGTACAAAGTTCAATATTCTCAACTTTAATCCAAAACAATTGGGAATATAAATTCCATCTTTCTTGAACAGTACTCCATGACTCCGAGTGAAAGAAGGACTAGAAGTTGAACCCTCTTGAAGTTGGTTCAATAGCTATTGAGTCACTAGATCTTCAGAATATGCAGCCTTAAGTTCTAAAAGCCAAGTGGGAATGGGAAAGGATATGGTTGCTAAAGCACCAGATTCTTTACCATCATCAGAATCTCTTCTAGACAAGGCATCTACCACCTTGTTTTCTACCCCCTTCTTATACTCAATAGAAAATTCATATCAAAGCAACTTCAACACCTGTTTCTATTGGGCAAAAGTACATACTTTATGTTCTAGTAGGTACTTGAGACTGTGATGATCAGTCCTTACCACAAATGACCTACCAAGTAAGTAAGGTTTCCATTTCTTAACTGTCAGGACTAATGCTAATGGTTCCTTCTCATAGGTTGAGAGCTGCAAATTTCTACCCTTCAAAGCCTAACTGAGAAAGGCCAAAGATCTGTGATCCTGCATCAAAATAGCTCTTATACCAGTCCCACATGGATCACATTCGATTACAAAGACTTTTGAAAAGTTAGGTAAGGCCAACATTAGTGATGTTGTGATTGCTAACTTAAGTTGATTAAATGCTTCAGTTGCTGACTCTCACTCCATTAAAAAAAAAAAAACTTTCTTCAACAAAACAATTAAGGGTGGAGCTAACTGTCCATAATTCTTAATGGACTTTCTATAATAACATGTTAGTCCTAAGAATCCTCTCAAAGACTTAATATTCTTAGGAACTGGTTAGCTTATCATAGACTCCAATTTCTTAGGATCACATCTCACCCCATCTTTACTGATCAAGTGACCCAAGTATTCAATCTCATAACTTGCAAACCTACACTTCGACATCTTTGAAAAAAAAGCTGATGTTTGCCCAAAGTTTCCAAAATAGTCTGCAGATGAATCAAGTGAGAATAAAAATTCTTGTTATAAACAAGGATATCATCAAAGAACACAATAAAAAAAATGTCATAAAAAAGGCTTAAATACATCATTCATAAGGCATTAAAATGTAGAGGGTGCATTAGTGAGTCCAAGTGGCATCACAATGAACTCATAATAACTCTCATGTGTTCTAAATGTTGTCATATGAATATCTTCTTCCTTCATTTGAATCTGGTGGTATCCAAACCTGAGGTCCAACTTAGAAAACACAATAGAGCCATAAAGCTCGTCCAACAGCTCATCCACCATAGGTATAGGGTATTTATCCTTCACAGTAACTTCATTCAATACCCTATAATCTATGCACATTCTCCATGTGCCATCAGCCTTCCTCACTAATAAAATGGGAGAAGAAAATGGAGACTGACTTGGCCTTATAACCCCAAATTCTTGTAATTCTTTTACAATATTCTCTATTTCACATTTTTTATAAAAGAGGTATATATAGGGTCTTAAACTCATTGGCATAGTTTCCTGTTTTAAAGGAATATGATGGTCATGAGTTCTTTTTGGAGGCAAACCCTTAGATTTCTAAAAAACTCCACTATACTGTTTTAACAATCTAGATATTTCTTTAGAATCAATAGAAATAGGTTGTTTGGGCTCACCAGAAATTAGCTGTAATAACAGCCATTTGTGTTCCATAGCAGAAACTCTAGAAAATCCCTTATCATCAATCAATTTACCCCTAGTAGCTGAGATACCCTTCAAGATGTGCCTACCCTTGTACGTAAACTCCATTCTTAACTCCCTAAAGTCCCACAGAATAGGGCCCAACGACAGCAACCATTGAACCCCCAATACTACATCAAAGCCCCCATAGCAAGTGTGAAAAAGTCAGTGACAAATGTAGTACCTTGCATCTGTACTAACATTGAGTTGCATCTTCTCTCTGTTGACAGCACCTCTCCATTTGCCACCTTCACCTTGATTGTATTGGCTTTTGTAATCAACATGTTGCATTTAGTAGCTACTGAAGTATCCACAAAATATCACTACCTTCCAGCAATTGAAGAAATTGTAGATACTTGCAGCATCTATTAATACCACTACCTTCTTGTTCTTCAACTGCCCCACTTTCTTCAAGAACCTGTAACTCTTGTTCTTGGTCTTCCTCCCCAGCAATGCTCTCAGATACCTCCATACCTTCCACCAAATGCAATTTTGGTCTCACAGATTTATGCACTTGATGCCACTTCTCATCACAGAAATAGCACAAGCCATTTTTCCTCCTCTCCAGCATTTTTGCCTCATTAACTTTTTGATAAGGCATTTTAGTAACTGATTGAGGTTTTGGAACTCCCAAAATAGAACCCATTTGACCAGGTTTGTTCCCATTCATCCCTGATCCTGTTGATTGAATTCAAAAGATCCATTCCTCCATGATTTTTTTGTATTCCACACATACTACTCTTGGATCTTAACTAACCCAAACACATCATTCAAGTTTGTAGGATTCATCATCCTAACAGGTAGACGAATTTCGTCTCTCAACACACTCAGAAAATAACTGAGTTTATTTTTCTCAGAAATACCTCTAAATCTATTAGAGAGTAATTCAAACTCAGCTTTGTAATGTGTTACTGTACTGACCTGCTTCAACCTCGTGAGGGCTTCCATTGGATCATCATAGGGAGATGACCCAAATCTAACTTGGATAGCCTGCACAAAATCTTCCCACGTATGAAAGACCCCAGCCTCACTAGCATCCTGGAACCAAATGAGAGCCTCGTCGTTTGTGTGAAATGAAGCAAGAAAAATTATTTGACTTGGAGGTACTTGGTGATGTAAAAAATACTGATTTGCTCTGTAAACCCAACTAGCAGGATTCTTGCCAGCAAATCTTGGAAATTCAAGTTTAATTCCCTTCATAAAACTTTTGTTATAATTGTCTCTCCAATGAATTTCGCCCACCCCTTCATTTATATCACCAACTGCATCATTACCCATCGACCCATTTTCTGAAACTCTAGAAATTTGTTGTGGCAATTCATTAAACTTCTTATCCTTATTCTCCTTGTCTACATTAGCAGCTTCTTGCTATTGCACCAACACCGCAATGGTATCTTCTAGTTGTTTCTACTGTCTTTCATGTTGTTGCCTCAAATGATTTAAAGAATTTGTAATCTGAGAAAAAGATCTAGTCCTTTTCAATGACTAATTCGAGATAGTCAATTTCCAAGAAGTAGAGAGAGAAAGATAGGGAGAGAGGGAGATTGAGGATGAATATCAAATTTCTGTTGCTTTCCCTCTAGATTTCATATGTTTTATACATCCCTTCGACATCGTATGATCTTCTACAATTATTTCCAATTAAAACGACATCGTCCCACTAATACAATAACACCCTTCTACTAACACACATGATGTCGAAAACACTACACAACTTACAGCTTTTCTACCAAAGTAAACAACAACAATTACATCCCAACTAACAAAACCATCATTCCTCTGCACTCATCAACTCCTTCATGCCTGCTTGATAGCAGCTTCTACTAACTCTTAAGCCATGACACAAGAAGAAGAAGAAGAACAAAAAGAGAAGGCAAAACCCATCGTCTCACCACGAGACTAGTAAACAGATGAAGAGGCTCAAACAAGTTCTCAAGCCAAATCATATATGTTGGAAGGAATTCAGCTCTAATAACGATACATATCATGAGATTTCAGAACCTAACTTTGAGGATGATTATCAGTACAAGGCAGGAATTTTAGAGTTGAAACTTGAGTCGGCGAAGAGAAAACTTCGTCTAGCCTATGAAAAGGTGTTTGAGACTAATGCCAATGAAAAGGAAACTTCAAGAGATTGATTTTTCGTTGAGATGTACTACAGTTATAAAGAGATTTTATAAAAATAAACTCATAAATTAACGTAACTTTATATGCTACGTTAGATTTACTTGGTAGATTTAATGTATAATATGAAGTACTACTCGTGTCTATTTGTGAATTTACTTTTATGATATCTTTTTTAAACTAAAATATTTATCTTTG
The DNA here is from genome assembly GCF_001411555.2 of Juglans regia. Classification (NCBI taxonomy): domain Eukaryota; kingdom Viridiplantae; phylum Streptophyta; class Magnoliopsida; order Fagales; family Juglandaceae; genus Juglans; species Juglans regia. Next base: position 5,718,559 of record NC_049906.1, on the reverse strand, counting down.
ATCTCGATTACATATAGTATATTTTATTCCTTTATTTGCCCTTTTGAGATTTATTTTTACTTAATATTGTGTCTCACAGTTATTTTATTTTTTTAGAATTATGTATTCTCCAATTTCTTTTTAGAAAAATATAACGATATCTTACAATAATTATAAGATCATAAGATAGAGTCTTTAGCAGTGTTTAGAGGATCGTTGGATGCTTCCCATCGTTGGAGGGAAGATCCTTCCCATTGTCAATATCAATCAAAAGGAAGAGAATAAGTGTTTAATTAAGGGAATATTTTCTAAGGTAACAGTTGGAGCGACCAATGAGACATGTTGTGTACGACAAATTGTGATGGAATTCAAAGTTGAAAGGAGTTTTTGGGTCATTGTACTTTGAGTGAAGTGATCATTTTCTTTAGAATAATTCTTCTTGCAGTCCCCGATTCGGGACTGCAATGCAGTCCTTTAATGAAACGTAACGTTTCATTAAAGGAACGAAACGGGGCGTTTTATCATTTTGTTGAAACCAACCCCCAAAGGCAGGACTCGGCTCCCAGCATTGATTCGTTCCCCCTTCATCGCCCAGACGAAGCCAATCGCGCACGAAGCCCCTCATCGCGCACGAAGCCCCCCATCGCGCACGCACAAGAGCAGCGCCGTCGTCGTGCCCAACGCCCACTATCGCGCACGAACAGCGCCGTCGCCGTGCCCAGTGCAGCGCCGTCGCCATCTCCGTCTACATCGCGCAGCGTGGCCATCTCCATCTTGGTGAGGATTTCCCCGAATGCGATTTGAGCGTGAATTTTTCTGGTCTGAGTGTGAATCTTGATTATATTCTGTTCGTAATTCTTCTCATTTTTTATCTGTAAGATTGGTTTTACTTGGTTGTAAATTTGTGTTAAGATATTTACTTGTTAGTTGAAAATACCTCTGGTTTAGAAATGCACTCTACGTGTTTGTTGAAATTTGTGAATGGCTTCTGGCTTTGAGTTGGCTTCTCTAAAATTATGTCGAAAATGAATTTTAAGCAAAGCTACTAATGTTTTAATATTTTCTATTAATTGATCACCAGTCAACAATGTTACTAGATATTACCATCCTCAATGATTTGTTCAATAGAAGAAATTGAATTAGTCTTAATCTTGTATGTAAGAGTTAACCAGAATCATTCAACAATACAACTTGCCTGCGCATTGGTTGCATTCTCCTGGATAGGTTAAAAAGAGAAGTTAAATCACAACCGGTATATACCAGTAAGATTTTATTTCCTGATTGGGATATTAGTATAATACCCGCAAATAGAATTCTCAGAAATAGCATGTCAAATATTGCATTGACATATAAATATTGCCATTTTTCTAACTTCAAAATTATATATGCACACATTATTTGGAATCTCATGTAAGGCAGTCACCTAGAAATAACAGAGAAATTGACCTTCTAGTGCTCGGAAGATCATGCAGGTATGAGCATTTTGAAGTCAAGCTATATATCAAGAATTTTCTTACCAAACAAAAGCCACAGACTGATGTGAAAAAGTAACACAAATGTATGATATTGCACAAATGATAAAAAAAAAAAAAACACCACCAGAAGTGCTTAATCAGTTTTCCATAAAACAGGATGAATTTGTCATCTAACATAAAATAGTGATAGTTGCATAAAAGAACTATGAATAAATGCTCTTCTATTTATTATATAATAATTGATAGCAATAGGTTAGTTCACCAATAAACTTGTATCACTTGACAATGAACCAGGATACATACTTGCATGGTTGTCATTGAGGTCATCACACCATTAGAATCAGGTCGGCTTAGCACACTTGAATCTTGATAGAATCTATAGATATTAACTTTTATCTTAACTTTTATCTATTTTCTATGTAGGCATAACACATTTCCAGTATTACACAGCTTCAAGAACTTTGTAAAATTTTTGATACGCAATGTCTTCATCGCGATCTTCATCTTCTTCGAATCATGCTCCAAAATGTCTATGCGGAGAGATGGCACGTTTAAAATTATCGAAAACAACCAAAAATCCAAGCCGACCTTTTTATTCTTGTCCAAATTACAACAGAGAGGTAACACTAACAAATTTCAAACAATACAAAGGTTACCTTTATAAGATATTGTTGTATTAATTGTACTTTCTTACACTAATTAGGTGTTTGCTGCAGGGAAGGCCATACTGCGAGTACTTTTTATGGGCAGATATTGAAATAGAAAATGAAGGAAAAGTTGTGTGCGAAAGAGAGCGTCGTCTCCAAAAGAGAGAGAAAGAACTCCAAAAATGGGAGGAAGAACTCCGAAAGAGGGAGGAAGAACTCCGAAAGAGGGAGGAAGAACTCCAACGTAAGAGGGTACAGATGCAAAAATTGGAAGATGACATCCAAAATGAAGAGGATGAGCTTCATGGTGTAATGAAAGATATTAATCATACAAGCATGCGACCCTGCGTGTATTGGGGACTTGCAATTTTAATATTTTGTTGTTGGATAGGATCAAGAACAGTTACAAATTAGTAGCAGTGTATATCAAACTGTGTAATGTTGTTAAGTATGTTGTAATAGATATGTTTACAACCTTTATCAATATTGTAATATTCAAACCCATCAGACTTGTGAACATTATGAATGGTTATGAGAAGTATTTTTCTTCCACTATATTTCATGTATTTTGTTCTACATTGAATAAAACCCATGAGCATGGGATTATAACTTTGAACCAACACTTTTATCAACACTTTAATAATAACATATCTCATACCCAAAACATAATTCATACTCTTAAAACGATATAAATATCCAATCTTACAACAATACCCCAAGTTTACAACAATGCAAATTAGAGTTATACAACTGAAGTTATGAGCTTTTGTCAACATAACAGTCTACAACGTCTTCAACTCTCAAATACTTTGATGGGGCCAGCAGTCTACCATGTCTTTCATCAATCATCGAGAGGGTCAGGACATGCGAAGTTCGCCTGCAAGTAATTTGAAATATTCTGTAAAACATCATGCAAAACTCAACATTATTTGTTCAAAATATAGAGAAAAATGAATATTATTTAACATTTACCTGAGAAATAACGCTTTGTTGTGTACCAGGTAGTTGCGAAACAATAGCTTCTGGTGTGTCGTGCAGTATGACCGATTCTGTGGGATTTAATACATCTTCCGTCCGCAATGGGGCCTACATTTGAATACATAAACAAATGACAAAATCATATTATTTAAATCTTCCATACATTTGTTAAAACTATATCAAAATCATATTATTTAAATCTTCCATACATTCTTTCTTTGTCGCTTGCCACTAGCCTTTTTATTTTTGGTTTGTAACTTCTCTATTGTAGGTTGTCTCCTCTTTGATGGCGGCCTACCTTTGCCTCTGACAACACGAGGGCTCAACACTTTCTTCGAACTTCCAGTTTCAGCGTCAATGGAAGCATGAGTGCTTGCAACTGTGGCTTGAGGCTTCAATTTAGTGTAAATTTCATTCATCGCCTTTAGCTTCTGTGTCATGTCCAGAGAATTATCTTCGCTTTCACATGCATTTGTAGCTACTTGGAAACATAATTTTATCAAACCAGAGTACCGACTAGCAGCTGGTTTACCACTCAAGTCATCGTAACTGCTTCGGATGAGAGCATATCTACGTTTAATGTCCTTCCTCCACCTCTCCATAATGTATTTTTCTGGCAACACTTGGACATCCCTTGCAGCAAAAATTGAGAGAATGTGCCTACATATAATCCCTCTCATCTCAAATAGTCCACACATGCACTTTGCCTCACACTCATCTTCATTGAAGTACGCCTGCAAAGTTGACTTCTTGATGCCGTCTTCAACTACCCTTTGGTCATTAACTTGATACGTGGTAATTGCCCCTTCTGTTTTTATGACAACACAATGAGAGTAGATAATTCCCATTACTTCTGACTGCACTTCCTTAAATTTAGAATTCGTGTATACTGCTTGGAATTTTTTCTCCACGGGTAAATGAGTTATACAAGGGACTGTGCAATTGAATGAGTGGAAATCCGCTGCCATCTCATTCTCTACTTTCTTCCTCAGTGCATTGTCGAATTGATCAACGAATTCTTTCAACGTAGTCCCTGAATGAACATATCCATCAAAAAAGGCATTCATGCTCTCACTCCTCTGAGTTGTGCTCATCCCAGCCCAAAATGTATTTTTCAAATATACGGGAACCCAATACATTCGCTCACTATAGAGACTTTGAAGCCATGCATTTTCCTTCAAATTGTACGTGTTAATAAACACCTCCCAAGACTTCTCAAACTCGTCAGAAGTCTGAGAATCATAAACACATCTCTGCAATGCACTTTTCAACCCATACTTAAATTCAGTATGTGAGCCCAACTTCTCTGGTAGTTTTCTCATTATGTGCCACAAACAGTATCTATGCCGGGTATTTGGAAAGACTATTGCAATAGCATTTTTCATGGCCCTGTCTTGATCAGTGATGATAGCTTTTGGCGCCCTCCCATCCATACATTTCAACCAAGTGTCAAATAACCAGGCAAATGTTTCAGTATTTTCACTTGATATCAAGCCTGCTCCCAAAAGTATTGACTGTCCATGGTGGTTAACACCAACAAACGGAGCAAATGGCATGCCATATCTATTTGTTAGGTATGTTGTATCAAATGTCACAACATCTCCAAAATAATCATATGCTGCTCTGCTGCGTGCATCGGCCCAAAAGACATTTTTTAATCGACCATCATCATCCAAATCCATCGATGAGTAAAACCCATCATTCTTGTACTGCATCCTCTCAAAATAACCACGAAGTGCATCAGCACCTCCTTTGCCAAGTCTAAGGTGGCGAGCCTTGTCTATATAATTTCTTGCATCTTTTTCAATAAATGGAAGTTTCTCAAAACCACCAGCCTCGACAACCAATGCGTTAAAACTTTTGGCCATACCTATGCCTGCCTTGTCGTTAATATCTAACTGTCTCTTCACGGAATCATCAATTGCGCGATTACATCTAAAAAATCTTGCCTTTTGTGGACTTAACCCATGGTTATGTGCATTGCAAACAGTAGTTATACGTAAGACACCATCAGCCAAAACTGCATTAATTCTCGCCTTACAATCAGTTTTTGTTGTCGGGCGTGGTTTAGAAATGTTGGTAATACGTTTTCTTGCCTTACCACCACGAGCACACCCAAGTGTTACATATCTAACACTCCCATCATCTTCCCTTTTACTTCTTTGGGTCATTATGCCAAATCCAGCCTGTCTCCCATATTGCTTGTAGTAGTAAATAAGTTCTTTCTCAGTTTTAAAAAACATCCCCGGCGTTGGTTCTGAAACCCCATCATCATCATTTCCTGGTGTTGGTTCTGAAACCCCATCATCATCATTTCCCGGTGTTGGTTCTGAAACCCCATCATCATCATTTCCCGACATTGGCTCTGAAACCCCATCATCATTATTTCCTACCGTTGGCTCTAAAACCACATCATCATCATCATTCCCCAGCATTACACCATGATTATCAATCACTACCTCATCATCTCTCACATTTGGGGGATCCATATAATTACTACTTTTGGAAAAAAACAATGATCGCCTAGTAGATGTGCATTCTTCCCCTTTCTCCATCAACAACAATCTTCATATATTTAAAGCACAACATGGAAGTAAAAAAAAAAAAAAATTAAAATTAAAGCACAACAAATTAGCAACATTTACATAAAAATCTAACCACAGCATATGATAAATTTAGCTGGTGCACCAGAAAAAACACGCTGCAAGTTCATAGTCTATATAAGTTCAGAAATCGATCTATAAGATCCATCTGTATATTGACCATTGCAAATTATTGTGCTACATAGGTCCTAAATTAACACCAAAAAATAAACATATCCAATGTATTCGAAATTAACCATATGCACACCAAAAGGGAATCCAGAAGTCTTGATGATATCCAGCACTTGTGTAGATAGAGAATGTGCAAAACCAAAAATGCTGCTATCTATGTCAGAAGCCAAAGGTCAGAGCTTGGACTCTTTCTGCATATCAGGTGGGTTATATCCATGGCTGAAGGCACTCACTATTCATCATTAGTGTACTGGTAGCTGCCAAAGTTATTTTCGTACTACTGTAGTTGAACTGTACATTTATTATACGTTATGGCTCTTGATAATCTCAACATTATCAAACAATCAAACATAATTTCAGTATTAGATATTTATGCAGGCGTTTATTTCTTCTCAAAATTGAACTTTCCATTCAGCCACCAGGTAAGATGTTTTGCCGGCCATAAACTATCTGTTCCATATATATATGTAGATGTAGCACATGATCACTGATGAAAAATGGCCACTCGCATGCATTCATATGTATAAAAATGCAGGACCCATCCAAAAGTCAAAGATTATATGTTAGAGAAAGAACATCTACAAATGATATTTTCAGGAAATGATAAAAATGCTAAAAAATGGAGAAGCTATTAACAGAGATAAGAGTGCAGCTGAAACTTGCCTCTTGATTTTGTTCATTTACTCTGTATTTATACAAACTAATTCACCAATAAAAAATCAGATCCCTAAAAATCAGATTGTCCATCCTAAAACATGATTATTCTATATTTATACAGCCTAATTCAGCAAACAAAATTCAGCAAACAACCAAAACCCAGCACCAGCAGTAGGTAAAACAACCCATGATATGTATGTAAATAAACAAGTGCAGATCAAGATTTTTACCAAGGAGCTCGTCGGCAATCGGCAGTCGATGGTGCAGAAGGCGTTCCGTCCGTTGGTGGAGAATCGTCCGTCGATGGTGCAGGAAATAATGAAGGTTATTAACAGAGGGAGGGATTCGTTCGGATTGCTGATGCGCGGCGCAGAGGGAAACGCAAGAGCAGGGGTGCTGGGGTGCGAGATTTGAAATTGTTTCTAATTTCCGTGCAGAGGAGTAGTTCTGGATAAGGAAGGTTAATTTGGTCAATTCATAAATTAAAATGGGGATAAGATAGACATTTTACAGACCAGGACTGCAATACAGTCCTCTTTAGAGGACTGTATATAGAACTACTCTTTTCTTTAAGGGTCAACTCAGGTTTTTGGAATTTGGACTGAGTCTGATGTTAAGCTAAATTTAATATCTAAATATTTAAATTTTAAATTATTAAATTCATCTTAGTTTAAAATATTTTTATACTTTCAACTTTCCATAAATATATATAAATTCATCTTAACATCCAAACACACATCTAAACAAAATTTATTATACCATCTCAACTCACTACTATTTATAAAGATCTCAACTCAATTTAACATCCAAACGCAGTCGTTTGCATGGCATATAAATAGCTATTTAATTAACTTTACATTTATTGGGTTGATACTTATTTGAGTTAAGGTTAATTTGCTTGAGAATCCGGATTGCCTTGATAAGCTATAAGATTAATCAAATTCTAAATATATCGAAGAACTATATATGATCTTTCTCGAACAATGTATGATTTTTCTCGACTAATCAATTGATAGTGAAAAACGTACGAACGAGATGATATATATTCTTACTAGTCTATCATATGATGAAAGGAAATAATCAGTTAGTGATTATCTTGCTCGAAAAGAAAACTCTATCTTTCAATTGTTTTCGTTTATTTTCCAATCTATCTACCTTCTTCGATGATGACTATAAGTATGTCAAGGACTAGTTTGGATGTTTTGAGAATTAAGAGGGCTGTCTTTGTCGTTCATCTTATACTTGTGATTGACTCGGTCCATGCATGGAGAATTGATCCTTTTAACTTCTTTGCACACTCAACTTGGAGATAATGGCCCACACAGATTGAAGAACTTGGACGTAAAAAAAATATTGAGCTTTTTTAAGGTTACTTTTGCTGGGTAAACGCATGAGTGGATAACCTGTGTACGTTGCTTTGTGGATTTGCAAGCTCTCAAGTGCATTCCACTAAAACCTCCTCCTTCTTCTTCTTCTTCTTCTTCTTCTTTTTTAATGTTGGTTGCTAGTTGGATTGCACTAATTGGGGTGATTTGGTCATGGATCTTCTTGTATCTTTCCATCCACATTAGATCTATTTCATTGGCTGCCATAAATCATCTTTTATTTATTTATTTATTTATTTTGTTCTCACCAAATGTAATGGTTTGATTAAAATTATAAATTAATACAAGAGTCCATCTATAGTTGGCTGAGCAAGATATCACGTTAAAGGACTAGGATAGAGCGAATCTCTCAATCACCTTGGAAAAGGGGGATGATCGAAGAGTGCTGATGTGAAATAATCTTCTTGCATGGGTTATGGACAATGCATGACAGATATGATGAGGTAAGATGATGAGGTGGTGGTAATGGTGAGAGTCACGAAAGAGTTCTTGTAATGGGCAACATAAGAATAAAGGGTGCAATGGGAGATTTGGACGGTGAGTTGAGTTGAGAAGAAATGAAAATTGAAAATTAAATAAAATATTGTTACAATATTATTTTTTAATATTATTTTTATTTTTAAACTTGAACAAGTTGAATTGTTTATTATATTTTATTTAAAAATTTGAAAAAATTGTAAAAATTAGATGAGATGAGTTGAGATCAACTCATTATCCAAACAACCCTTAAGATGCCCCCACTAAGAGTGTAGAATAGATCTTCATATCTTTATAACTCGATGGGAGATTTGGACAGTGAGTTGAGTTGAGTTGAGATGAAATGAGAGTTGAAAGTTAAATAAAATATTGTTAGAATCTAATTTTTTAATATTATTTTTATTTTGAGATTTGAGAAAGTTGAATTGTTTATTATATTTTATTTGAAAATTTTGAAAAGTTGTAATGATTAGATGAGATGAGTTGATATTAACTCATTATCCAAACAACCCTTAAGATGCCCCCACTTTTTTTTTTTTTTTGAAAAAGAAAGACTAACTCTATTGATAAAAGAGCTTACAACATCTCAATGTTTATAATGGATTGAATGCCGAATGGATTGACATTCTTCAATATCATATACATCCTCTGATAAATTTAAACCAGATTTTGCTAAGAAGTGAGCTGCCTTGTTGGCCTTCTTGTATGCGTGATTAGCTGTCCATTTGCTACAGGAATTCATTAGGTTTCGGGCATCTTCAATCAGCAAACCTCCCAGGCTCCAATTTGAAACCTGATTCTGCAACAAATCAACCACTTGTTTTGAGTCACCTTCCAAGAGGACTTGCTTGAGCCCCATTTCTTTACAAAAAAATTGCAGCTAGTAGAAGGTCATATGCTTCAGCATCAAAAGGGCTGCCTTTAAACCATCTGGAAGCTTTGAGTGTCCCTATGACCTGACCATTATGATCTCGAATTATCACACCCACCCCACTAGGGTAGGTTTAGGGGCTGAGATGAGAATTTTGTGTTTTGTTTTGAAATTTAAAATATTAAGTTTTAATATTATTATTGTTTTGGAATTTGAAAAATGTGTATTGAGATTTGAAAAAGTTGAATTGTTTATTATATTTTGTATGGAAATTTGAAAAATGTGTAATGATGAGATGAGATGAGATGAGAATTTTGTGTTTTGATTTTGGCCCCAAACCTGCCCTAAGAGTATAGAATAGATTTTCATATCTTTATAACTAACTCTTTTACAGTCAATTAATATGATGTTACCATCTCATTAAAAGGATAGAAGTTTTCTTAATTTGAGTATTTCAATTTTACATAACTGCTCTTGAAATTGTAAAATATTGGTATGCATATCATTACTCTAGTTGAATTTTCAAATCCAGTCCAAGTGTCCATAAAATTATTAAAAAATAACACATGCTAAAAGACATTCACTCTATCTTGCTACAAATATTTTTATGAAACTTTCATAACTTATTAACATGTCAATATCTTTGAAATATGATAAGCTTTAAAATTTATAAGCCAAACTACGATTTGGAAGGAAAAGAACTATATTTTTCTTCAAAAATATCTTCTTAAGTTCGTAGCATATATAGTATTTTCTGTGTAACAATGTTGGAGATGAAACTATATCCCCATACAAAGGCATAATTAGTTTCTTTTTTCTTGAGGTAAATAACATTTAAATGCAAAAACAGTACAATAATCACACTTAAGTTGTATATATATAAAACACAATTAAAGGGTTGTTGAACATTAAAAATAAAATGAGTAATACTATACACCACACTCTCATCCTATTTTGATCATACTTAGTAACATGTGACATATTTATCACTATTAGATGATAAAAAAAAAATGAAATAAATAATCATTTAATAGTGATAAATGTGTCACATCTTACTTAGTGGGATGAAAGTGAAATAATAGTATGATGTATAAAATTTTCCAAAATAAAATGAAGCAAACGGTGCGGTTTCAAAGGTGAGAAGTGAAAACCAATCTTCTTCACTAAGAAATGCCACCCCTACCAAAAAGTACTCAGTCCAACCAAAAAAATTGAGAAAGACAACATATATTCAAAAGGTATTGATTCTCCAGAAACTTATCAACATATGAATATACTGTATAACAGGTCACTACACTTAACAAGAAAAAAAAAAAGAAAGGAAAAAAACTAGGTCACGACACTGAAATATAGAGAAGCCCATTACAAATATCATAACAAAAAACTACAGAGGAAATGACCAAGCACCACACCAGCTTAAGATGAGCCCAAGATCATTAACTCGCAGGTGATTAGCAAAAATGAGCTACGCTGAGTCATACTGCTTTCTCTCTTCTTGAATGGATTGGAAAATTCGAGCTGCTGACTCAGTAGCAGTTCTAGGATTATGTGGCACAACTTTGATCACTCGCGCTGTTTGGTCAGTCTCATGAAGCTGAGGAGCTGCCTCTGGGACTACTGAAGCCATAGGAAAAAGTGGAAGTGCATCTTCCCCCTTGGAAGTGTAACCTGTCCCAACACCTTGCGGTCTCTCGCATGGACTACTTGCTGTGCTTCCTTGCAATTCACCGTCTTTTGCAGCCTGAAACTTACCAACTTGTGGACTAGCTCCATTTGTACTATTTGGCATGTTACATGAGCTCTGATGCTGCATGTTAGAGTTGGCTCCGCCAACAGAGACCTGAGTTTGACCATGTAAGCCAGGTCCAGCATATTGGTTAACTTGTTCAACACCTGAACCTGGCATGGCCGGGTGCATGACTGGCATGCCATATGTAGGGAAGTAAGTCTGACCAACTAGAGAAGTATTGGGAAGATTACCAATTCCTTGATGATAAGGATGAGTTGGAACCCCCCCATATGCTGAATTCATAAAGTTTCCCGTCAAGGGAGCCGGGCTGAAAGGTCCATATCCCCCACAAGCAGTTCCCATAAACCCAGGCCCAGGATATGGCTTGTATATGAGTCCTTCAGATGGAGAGACTACAGGGATTAACCATTGATTTCCAGGTGACTGATGGAAGGACCATGAACCCATTTTATTATCAGTAGCCACAGGAACTGGCTGCGAGTTTCCAAGAAAATGCCCACAATTTGAAGGCTGATTGCCATTTTTAGCGGAAGAAACAGATGTCTTCCCAACTGCATTTTCTGCAGAACGTTCCATTTTATGGTTTTCCTTCTCGGAATTGTCTTTGCACTTTGAAATGTATGATGGCGGTTTTACAACATACTTGGATGGAAGTTTCTTTGCAGGACAGTCCTTCAATGAAGGTTTGCCAAGAAAAGCACCATTTTCAAGCAAAACATGCGGTGATCCAGCAATCAGTTGTTGGACCTGTTTGAATATAAATAATTAAGCTGCATTCTTCTCATGTGAATAATATATATAATCAAAGCGTTTTAAGATCATAAAAAGCTACCCAACAGAGTCAAAGACCACCTTACCTTTATCAGTCTATGCAGCTCAAATACTTGCACTGCAAACACTCTTTGCTGACTGTGGAGAGTAACAGGAGTGTATCAAGAACTAACTCGCAGAATATTCATCAAATGAAGCCTCCATAAACATATAACCAACCAAGGGTAATACAAGAAAATAAGCCAGACAATAGAGCAGAATGAAGCACCAGATGGCATCAACTTAAGGACCATCACATAGATCAAAGCAACCCACACAAATGGAGGTGCAATTAGAGACTAAGGCCTTGTTTGGTTACACAAACCATTTCAACTCACCTCATCTCATCTAATCATTACAACTTTCCTAAACTCCCACACAAAATACAATAAACAATTCAACTTTTTCAAATCTTAAAACAAAAACAATATTAAAAAATTATATTCTAACAATATTTTATTCAATTTTCAACTTTCATCTCATCTCATTTGTATAACCAAACGGGGCCTAAGTGGTTAGTGGGTTGAGTTGTAGTTTAAGAAGTCCCTCACATATCCTCACTCAAAACACAAAGCTTAGTGTGTATTTATTTTAGAGGAATGCCTTACTTTAATCCATATGTCACACATGACCATATCACAACCCGCACCATTTATTTTATAAGTATCCCAACCTGCACCATTTGCTGAAAAAGAAAGAAAAAGGCAGAAAGAGAGGCAAGGTTCTCTGAACACAAAGTATCTGTGTGCTACTGACTAAAGTAAATAGGAAGCTATATAAAAGATTTAGTGCAAACAAATGAAATAGGAAGCTATATAAAAGATTTAGTGCAAACAAATGAAATAGGAAGCTATATGAAAGATGCAGCTTCTAGCATAACCAATTTGCAACTCAAACAAGGTACACGATTTACACTTCTTTCTTCCAAAGAAATAAAGCATCAAAGTTATCACAACAAGAATGTCTAAATCACTTGTTAGTCACTCAGATACAATCTTTTGATCAGATTCAATCCTCAGTACAATGAAACCAAACAAGATGAGCTAGGTGAAGCTCAACAATTTGCATGATTTTTCTTTCCATGGACAGAACATCTAAGAATGTATGCTCAGAGTGCAGGTAAAAAGAATATGAATGGAAACCCCAGAAAAACCTCCAATGCAGAACACCAAAATACTACATATGAGAAATTCGCCTGTCACCATGTCTACTAACAATCTTACAATTTCAACATTATCCAAAATTCACCCAACAACAGCTCCAAGGATCATGCCCATCACTTGCTCCTCCTCTTGCTCCATGCCCTCGATTTCCATCATAGTAATAGTTCCCCAGTGTTCAGTAGGATTTTAAGCAATAGTAACCCGAGACAGGTATATATCCGAAAATGAAGACGCAAATGGACAATAAATAATCAGATGATCCACTGTCTCGGGGATCGCCTTGTGCAAAGTAACTCTATTAGGATCGCACATCTCCCTGTTGTAAGATAATCCAGCACTGTTAAAATGTTATCGAGGGCATTTGTACACAAAAAATGCCACTTTAGTTGGGATCTTGGAACAGCACACTGAGCTCTCGCTCCTTCAAAGCCATAATTGCAACTCTACAGTTTAAATAGATACACCTATACTCCTATTTAGTTTTTTATACTGCACTCAAAAATCTTTTGCAGATTTAAGTTGAGGGAAAAGGACAAATTCGAAACTCCTAAAATATTAAATGTCAGCAGCTTCCAATATAACACTTCAGATTTTCCAGAATGATGATCACTTCACTTCTCCAATAGAAAGTAAGAGTAAGACATTCCTTAATTTACATAATGAACATAGACATAGAAGAGGGCCAACATAAGTTCTTAAGTTAAACTCAGTAGTATTGAGAGAGAAAAGTTAATCACGTTTCAATAGATAATCTACAAGAAATTCATTTTCATAATTTTCTCAAAATTCATTGTTGTGCTTGACCTTGTAACCCAAAAACAAAAAACGCAAGGGGGGGGGGGGGTACGCGATGCTTCAGTACCCTAACTTCGTCTTTTGTCTGGCTGTTTCTCCACATCATATGAGATAGCATGAGGATGCTACAGTTATTAGTGATACAAGCATATATGATCATTCTGTATATTTTAACTTTAACAACAAACAGGAAAGGAAAGTTTCACATGGTATCCTTGGATTTAAGACCACCAGGAGGCAACACATTTGAGTAGATATCAATAAGAATTCACACTTACTTGACAATAGCTTTTCTCGCTTTCCAGAAATGTTTCTGACCTATTATCCCCACAACATCATCTGGAGAGATATCAAAGCCTGTTATCGAATCTACCATTGAGGTCTCCGAAACATCATCACTTCTGTCTACATTTCCCACTTGTAGTGACACATTTGTCCTGTCTCTACAATATTCATTGCCATTATTAGGCTCATTGGGACTGCTATTCACCTCCCCCAAGTGAGTGATGCTCCTTGGGTGGGCAACTTTTCCATCGTCTTCATCCCTTACAGAATCAGCAAATCCAGTGTCAACCAGCTGTGACCTGGTTCTGAACTCTTGTTGTAAAGAAGCATCAATATCATATGAACTGCTTATGTTAGTCACAGGGAAATCTCGATACTCCTGATCTGGAGCTGCCTTAGTTTCCTTTACGAGCCCTTCAAACTTTTCTCTGGTTGACAGATCTGTTGCAGATAGTACAGAATGACTTGAAACTCTCAATCTTGGGTCCCCTTCACTCTCACATCTTACTTCTTGTCCCAAATTTATATGTGGGGAGGTAATCAACTTGGGATTCTTACCACAATCTTTTGGGTGTTTTGTGGAACAACCATAATAGGTAGGGCTGAAGGAGGCAATTTTTTCCCTATCATTACTGTTCAGAGTTTTACTATGGGATTGCCCAGTCCCTGATTGAACAAATATAGGAACAATAAAATCATCTTCATCTCCTACCTTCTTTCTCTGCTCAAGTTGTGCCAATGAATTATTCAAACCTGATCCTTCAGAACGGTGAACAGGCAATTTCTCACCCTGATGTGTGGGTATTGATGGAGGTACATGAAGTGGAAAGTTGTAATTTCTTTCAAGGCCATTTCCCTGAAAAACAATATTTATTGCTCCTAGTAATCAGTTGCAGAAATATGAGAACCAATGGTACTACCCTAGAGTTGGTAAATGCAAATATGCTTGCTCCCTTCACAGATGCAAGTATGCTATGTGTTAAAAAAAATGCAAGAGCAAGAACTTAGAATAGCATCCAAATACAACTATAAACACTCCCTAATGGTAAGGCAATTTCCCATTCGAGTGGAGAAGAAAACAGGAACAATTTATAAGCATGTTAAACAATCTGCTCCCACCTAGCATTCCCCGAACAATCCAAGCACATGAAAAACCTAAATCATAAGCTATTCAATGAATAACGACTCCGCCCAATTACTCACACACTCTGATTTTACAGTCCACTATCATTCTACCATATATTTACGATTGAGTCATCAACTAATACACAAAGACTTCACAATCTATCTCCAGCCTATTAACTTAAAACCGAGGCATATGTCAGAGATTTTAGAAATTAGAAAGTACTACTCTACATGAAACCGTACGTAACAAAGCAAAGACACAAGTTGTTGGTTCTAAGAATTACCTGGCTTGACGATGCTGGGTATACCGGGCTGCTAGTGTTATCTGTGTGGTTAAGAGGCAAGACCCCGGGATTGAACCGCTGAGAGGGAATACTTAGCCGTTCATAGAGAGCCATTTTATTCCTTGGAGGTGCTCTTGGCCCTCCTTTCTCCGTATCATTGACATGAAGCCTTGGGAACATAGGCCCCATGATCTTCTCGTCATCTCTCCCTCTTTTCATCCTCTCTCCGTCTCTACAATTCAACAAATCCCCCAAAATAAAAAAATAAAAAATAAAAAATAAAAAAACCTAGTCTTTTATGTTCTGCAGCTCTAATTCCAAAATCCAATATTAATCAAGTCCAGAAACCACCAACCTTTACTTTCTCGGAAATTGACCGACTTCTCGGAAACCCAGAATCGAATCAGACCTCTTAGATCAAAACGCACTTGCAGAAAATTGAAAATCCCGGAGTCAACCGACGTTTCCAGAAGAACAAAGTGAAAATCTTTCTTCAGAACAAGAAGCGATTCCGGAATAATCTTTTCCGGAAGCTGAGGGATTTACGAGAGAAGTCAGGGTTCAGAGAAAAAGTTGCTTTTGATGTGGACCTGAAATTGATGGAGGAAAGAGCAATAAAGCGTGGATTAAGGAACAAGTATAGGATTACAAGTGAAGAAGAGAGCAAGAGAGAGATTTGTGAAGAGAAGGATGAGGTGGTGTTGAGAACTTGAGAGAGAGAGAGAGATTCGTAGTGAGAAGGATGTGGTGGGCTTGTGTTTAGGGATTTCCTGTGAAGATAGAGCTGGAAAAAGGGAAAAGCGCGGAGTTGTGGGCCCTCTTTGGACAGAGCTGGAAGCTCTTTTTCCATTATAGAATGACCTGCTTTTTGCGAGTGGTGCTATATGCACGGACTAGAGCACAAAATCCTGCACAGAATAGGAAAATGTGATTAGAGGAGATTTAGATCTAAAAATTAAATAAAATAATGTAGAATATTATTTTTAATATTATTTTTTTTAAAATATTTTAAAAAATAAAATTATTTATTATAATTTATGTAAAATTTTAAAAAAATTATAATAATTAGATAATATAAAATAAATTAAAAGACTTCTCGTATTCAAACAATTCTCACTAAAAGCATATATCTTTAGAAGTGAATTTTATTTTTTTCGGACGCACGTTCTACATCAATACAAATTATTTTTTTTCTTATATAATTATCTTAATTTTAATTGTTGATCATATTTAATTTAGTTTTGGAGTAGTAATGATATTTAAGTATTTTTATACTCCACATTATCAAATTAAATTTTTATTTATAAAATTAAATTTTTATCTTTTAAATTAAATTATATCATGTCAATAGTGTGTAATATAAAAAAACTTTTAAATAAAATTATTTTTTAAAAGATATTTATTTAGCTCAAAATTTAACTCTTTTTATAGTGTTATGCTCGTGACTTTAAGAATATTCATGTTTCACACGTATTATTAGTATGATTAGAGATAATAAAATTTAAAATAATATATTTTTTTGTGACGTTGTATTATGAGCTAAGTGTTTAACATCTTGCACTTTCGATTTCAACACAAATATTATCCATTTATTAAAAAGTTTAGAGAGAAAAGGAGATAAAAGGTATAAAATAGTTTTTATTGTTGGCCCACATAAATTAAAATTGGTCACATGGTTTGTTCTTTTCTGCTATACAAATAATATACTATTTTTTTTAACAAATTTTTTATTCTCTATTGAAAAAGTTGGTCACTTTGTCTTTACTTCAAGGTTTTGGATCTCGCAAGTTTAAAAAGTGGAATGAGAATTTTTAATTATAAATAAAAATTTAAAATATTATTTTTTAATATTATTATTGTTTTAAAATTTAAAAATAATAAAATTTAAATTTTTTATAATATTTTATAATAAAATTTAAAAAAATAATAAGATAAAATGAGATTTTTGTATTTTTTTCATATTTGAAAAACAGTAAATACTTTGCAATATGAGGTAAAAACCAGTGTACTTTTGTTACCAAATACAGCTGGATTCACTTGAAAGCAACAAAAAAGGTGGGCCCAGATCATGATTCTACCTGCTTCACAAGGCCATCAGGTCTATTCGGATGAGGCAATGCTTGGAAGTTGGAACCCCCTGCAGTTGAATATTGAGGCCCGTGGAGCTCATATTTGAGCCCAAGCATGGCCTCTATTAGGTTTCAAACAACGTTATTCTTTTTAGATATTTTAAATGTTTTATCCAAATTTTAAGATTTCAAATAAAATAGACACAAAAATATCTATAATTTATTCGGTTCACCTAATACATTAGCTTAAATGCTTAATTTATATTTATATTTCTTCTTTTAACTCTTAAAATTAAAATAATATTTTGACAATAAATTACGAATATCAAGATATTACGCACGTATTTAATAAAAGGATGTGCTACATGCATTTTTTAATTATGTTCGGAATTATTTAAAAAATGAGAGATTCATGCACCATATATATTAATATTAATGGAACTGGTTTTATAATTTTAAGTTTCATCGAGATAGAACATTAATACATGTTCAAATTGTTAAAACAAGCCTAGCCATGCATATATGCATATCCAACCATAACCTTTTCCAACGTGTTTGCTCCACCTCATGGACATTGAGGGTTCCGACCAGGCCCTCCATAGTAGAAAACAACCTCCGATTTAGGAGTCGAAGTTGGCGGCGGTGTAGCAATTGGGTTCTTCGGCGAAAACATCTACCTATTCAGGGTTCTTCAACCTTAGGTACTGCCATGTGCCCGACTGCAAAATCCACATTCTCCATGGTTGTTGTAGTGTGAGGGTTGTTTCCCTTCACCTTCTTGCTACAAACATCTCATCTACATGCAATTGTGGTGATACTTTTTTTTTAAATAAGACAGGATAGGTCTAGGCCAATACTCTATTATATTGTGACCAGAGTGTAGCCACCAATTTCCGAACTTGGATCCTAAAACAAAAAACACATAGGCCGGTAAGGTGTAAGAAAAACTCTATTCAACAGCTCTATACTATACACATATTAAGCAAAAAAATCCACTATTTGTGATAAAATTATCATCATTGTAGTCACGTTCTTTGCTCCCAAAATTATCATCGATTTTATGTCATGTCATGCAAAATCATGGGTTTAGATGCAAAATATTTGTATAGATAACTCTGATCATCATGCAAAAGCGAGGGAGAGAATTTTTATCGTGAGGTCGATCTGATACTGCGGTCCATTTTTCTGTGACAAAGGTTGAAGAATTCCTCCTAATAAGATGGTCTTGCTAGTTTGTACAAACCCAGGGCAAACGAGGTTAATGCAACCTGTCTTTTCGTACCCATCCAACTGACCAAAAATGAACAAAACAAGAAGAAACCAATTAATTCTCATAAATTCGTAGCTAATTACCGTTCGTTCCAAGAAGAAAGTATACTCACAGTCCTACGTGCAAAACATCGAGGTTCTGCACCACCAAATAATTTCGGGTTGACCTGAAAAAAAATTGTTAGATACAATATTAAAATATGTAAGTTTCACACGTTTTACTTGAATACAAGTGGAGTTTGTCATTAAAAAATAATTTTTTCATATGGTCTATAAATTTATCTATTTTTTTTATAAAAAATACATAAAATTTACACATTCTAAAACTGTAAATATAATTTCCAATTTGAGGTCAATTAATTTGCTTGGGTTGGTGCACAAACCATCCAGCCTGTTTCTACACTTTCAAAATTGATGCTGGGGGGTCCGTTCTAATCCAAATTTGGCCAGTAGTATACTCATCGGCAGATTCAACTCTTGGACCCCAAGCATTTATTCCCCCTCTAGCTCCAACATAATTGTATCCCTTTGTGCCCAGAAATGCAGTCTGGTTCAAATTTATGGTTGAGAATTTGAACAAATTAATGAGCATGTATATCATGTATTTGATTATATTTTCAAGACAAATTATCAACAAGTCTTGCTTTCGTATCCTGCGAATGGGAACGGTTCCCTCTGGACAACTTCCACTCTTTTGCCACGTCTGAGACAGCGCCGGTGCCGGAGAGGAGTCACCTTTTGTGCTTGAAGTCTCATCTTGGATAGTAAAGCTGGGTCTCATCTACACTTGACATGGAACATTTGTTACGCTGAGTTTAGTTGAAATGAATTCAGTTCTTTGTGAATAGTTGTGAGTTGAGATGGTGGATTGAATTTTGTAGAACCCATCTAAGATAAGTTTAGATGTGTTTGGATGTTAAAATGAGTTTAGATATATTTATAGGAAGTTGAAAAAATTGTCGATCCCATGTGTAAAAAGATATTGAGTTGAAAAATATTATAGATTTTACGTGTAAAGAGTTTTTTAGTTAATATGAGTTTAATGATTTGAGAGTTGAATTTTTAAATGTTAAACTCAGTTTAAAATTAGACTGAACTGAATAGTTCAATCCAAATTTCAAACGGAACTCAATGACATGGTTGATAGTACTCTTATGGAATCCGGAACTATTTGATAATTAGTCGGATAATTCAACTACGATTTGAGTAAAAGAGACAAAAGGGTTATGATCATGAAAGCAAATGCACCTGAATGGTGTGGTTCCTTAATGCAGGATGATCAAAAGCAGGTTGTTTGTAGATATCTAATAATCATTTAGTGATTCTCTTGCTCGAAAAGAAAATCCAATCTTTCAATTGTTTTCGTTTCTTTTCCAATCTAACTTCTTCGATGATGACTAAAGTATGTCAAGGACTAGTCAAGGAGAATTGATCCTTTTAACTTCTTTGCACACTCAACTTGGAGATAATGGCCCACACAGATTGAAGAACTTGGAAGTATAAAAAATATTGAGCTTTTTTAAGGTTACTTTTGCTGGGTAAACGCTCGAGAGCATTGGTATTGATTTCATTAAAAGTTTAATCAAATATAAAATATGATGAATTTTATTAAAAGAGAGCTGTATTGGATTAGTCAAAGAGATAAATGTAAAACTTTGAGTTACAATAAATTTATACGTTTTTTTAAATTTGAAGAGCTACTGTTCACTAATCAAATTTATTTTTTATTTACTTTTAATTTCCATTAGTCATTTTTATTCACGTTTAATCTCTAACTATCTTGTCATAATAACGTAAGATTTAAATTAAATTTTTAATTAATATATGATAAGTGTAATTATAAAATATGAAAAAAAAATATTATTATTAAAAAAATAATATTATATTATTATTTTGATGAATTCAATAGTTAATTCAATGTGAAGTTATGGATAAAAAAGTTTTAGATATATATAAAAAATATGTATTTTTTATTAAAATTTAAAGATAAATTTACTCAATGCTGATGCTATGAGTGGATAACCCGTGTACGTTGCTTTGTGGATTTGCAAGCTCTCAAGTGCATTCCACTAAACCCTTTTTTATTTATTTATTTATTTTCATGTTGGTTGCTAGTTGGATTGCACTAATTGGGGTGAATTGCTCATGGATCTTTTTGTTTCTTTCCATCCTCATTAGATCTATTTCAATGGCTGCCATAAATCATCTTTATTTTTTATTTTTTATTTTGTTCTCACCAAATGTAATGGTATGATTAAAATTAGAAATAAATACAAGAGTCCTTCTATGGTTGGCTGAGCAAGATATCCCGTGAAAGGACCAGGACAGAGCGAATCTCTTAAAATTGAATTGTTTTAATAGATGAGATGTGATAAATTGATATTAAAATTAAAAAATTGAATAAAATATTATTAGAATATATTTTTTAATATTATTTTTATTTTGAGATTTAAAAAATTGAATTGTTTATTTTATTTTATATAAAAATTTAAAAAAATTATAATAATAAGATGAGAGGCTTTTCAAAATTTTTAAAATTTTAAATTTTAATCTTAAAAACAAACTAGACCTTAATCACCTAGGAAAATGGTACGATCGAAGAGTGCTAATGTGAATATCTTTTTGCATGGGTTAAGGACAATGCATGACGGATATGATGAGGTAAGATGATGAGGTGGTGACAATGGTGAGAGTCACGGAAGAGTTTTTTAAATGATATTTGAATAGTGAATTAAGTTGAGTTGAGATGATATTAGAGTTAAAAGTTAAATAAAATATTATTATAATATAATTTTTATTTTGAGATTTAAAAAAATTATATTTTATTTAAAAATTTTAAAAAATTATAATAATTAAATGAAATGGATTGAGATCACTCATTATCTAAACAATCCGAAGGTGCCCCCAATAATAGAATAGATTAGATCTTCGTATATGTATAACTAACTCTTTTACAATCAACCAATATGAAGATACCATCTCATTAAAATGATTAAAGTTTTCTTAATTTGAGTATTTTAATTTTACATAATTGCTCATGAAATTGTAAAATAATTGTTCGCATATCATTACTTTAGTTGAATTTTCAATTCCAATTTAGGGGTGGGCAAAATTTTCAAGTACTGGACTCTGCCCAAGTTTCGGCAAGTTTCGATTAGTATTTTTAATTTCGTACTATACTGGTCGGTACAGTTGAAATCTTCCGTACCGGCCCAGTGGCCGGTATATGTATCATATGTATTTCATACTTGTCCAAACAGCCGTACCGGCCTGTATTTTGATCTGTACCAGCCGATATTTCAGCTTTTAATTTTTTTTTTTCATTTTTTCAAACTATAAACTTATTTTTTGACCCCCAATTCAGATTAAGCTATTTATAATTTATATATATATATTTATATATAATGTATTTATCTATAGACTATTATTTTAGAATATAATTTATTCATAAATCGACTATCCCGAAACGATACACAAAATGGTACCGGTATCGAAATATTTCGTTTCAGTACTTTGACCGGTACGGTATCCGGTACGATATTCAAAACATTGGTTCCGACTCCAATGGAGTTTGAGGAATTTAAAGTCGGATTCAGAGTAACTCCAACTCCAGTATTCGAAGTTCGAAGTCAGAGTCAAAGCCTATGTGGGCTTTGAACTTCGACTTTTTTGTAAATTTTTTTTTTTTTTTTTGAAGTGATGTTTGCTCGAGTGGCGTTTGAGTATGGCTTGAGCGAACGTCACATTTATTGTTCGCTCGAGTATGGCTCTAGCGAATGTTACACAGATTGCTCACTCGAGTCCATTTTCTACTCCGATCAGAGCTTTGACTCCGAGCTGGAGGGAGTTTTGACCTCAAAGGTCGGCATTTCAACTCCGTCAGAGTCAGAGTCCACCCCTAATCCAATCCAAGTGTCCATAAAATCATTAAAAAAACACATGCTAAAAGACATTCACTCAATCTTGCTACAAATAATTTTATGAAACTTTCATGACTTGGTAACATGTCAATATCTTTGAAATATAATCAGCTTTAAAATTTATAAGCCAAACCTACGATTTGGCAGGAAAAGCGCTATATTTTTCTTCAATAAATCTTCTTAAGTTGGTAGCATATATAGTATTTTCTGTGTAACAATGTTGGAGATGAAACTATATCCCAATACTGAGGCATAATTAGTTTCATTTTTCTTGAGGTAAATAACATTTAACTACAAAAACAGTACAATAATCACACTTGAGTTGTATATATAAAACACAATTATAAAGGGTTGTTGAACATTAAAAAGAAAATGAAGCGAACGATGCGGTTTCAAAGGTGAGAAGTAAAAACCAATCTTCTGCACTAAGAAATGCCACCCCCACACAAAAGTACTCAGTCCAACCAAAAAAATTGAGAAAGACAACATATATTCAAAAGGTATTAATTCTCCAGAAACTTAACATATGAATATACTGTATAACAGGTCACTATACTTAACAAAAAAAAAAAAGGGAAAAAAACTAGGTCACAACACTGAAATATAGAGAAGCCCATTACAAATATCATAACAAAAAACTACAGAGGAAATGACAAACTGGAGAATTATTGGAAAGATTACCAATTCCTTGAGGAAAAGGATGAGTTGGAACCCCATATGCTGAATTCATAAAGTTTCCCGTCAAGGGAGCCGGGATGAAAGGTCTATATCCCCCACAAGCAGTTCCCATAAACCCAGGCCCAGGATATGGCTTGTATATGAGTCCTTCAGATGGAGAGACTACAGGGATTAGGGATTAACCATTGATTATCAGGTGACTGATGGAAGTACCACGAACCCATTTTATTATCAGTAGCCACAGGAGCTGGCTGCGAGTTTCCAAGATAAGGCCCACAATTTGAAGGCTGATTGCCATTTTTAGCGGAAGAAACAGATGTCTTCCCAACTGTATTTTCTGCAGAACGTTCCATTTTATGGTTTTCCTTCTCGGAATCGTCTTTGCACTTTGAAATGTATGATGGCAGTTTTACAACATACTTGGATGGAAGTTTCTTTGCAGGAGAATCCTTCAACGAAGGTTTGCCAAGAAAAGCATCATTTTCAAGCAAAACATGCGGTGATCCAGCAATCAGTTGTTGGACCTGTTTGAATATAAATAACTAAGTTGCATTCTTCTCATGTGAATAATATATATAATCAAAGCGTTTTAAGATCATAAAAAGCTAAGCAACAGAGTCAAAGGCCACCTTACCTTTATCAGTCTATGCAACTCAAATACTTGCAAGGCAAACACTCTTCATCAAATGAAGCCTCCATAAACATATAACCAACCAAGGGTAATACAAGAAAATAAGCCAGACAATAGAGCAGAATGAAGCACCAGATAGCATCAACTCAAGGACCATCACATAGACCAAAGCAACCCACACAAATGGAGGTGCAATTAGAGACTAAGGGCAGGTTTGGGGGGTGAGATGAGAATTTTGTGTTTTGTTTTAGTGTTTAAAATATTATGTTTTAGTATTATTATTGTATTGGGATTTGAAAAAGTTGAATTTGAATTTGAAAAAGTTAAATTTTTTATTATATTTTATATGAGGATTTGAAAAAGGTGTAATGATGAAATGAGATGAGATGAGATGAGAATTTTGTGTCTCATCCCATCCCCCAAACCTGTCCTAAGGCCTTGTTTGGTTACACAAACCATCTCAACTCACCTCATCTCATCTAATCATTACAACTTTCTCAAACTCTCACACAAAATACGATAAACAATTCAATTTTTACAAATCTCAAAACAAAAATAATATTAAAAAATTATATTCTAACAATATTTTATTCAACTTTCAACTTCCATCTTATCTCATTTGTATAACCAAACGAGGCTTAAGTGGTTAGTGGGTTGAATTGTAGTTTAAGAAGTCCCTCACATATCCTCACTCAAAACACAAAGCTTAGTGTGTATTTATTTTAGAGGAATGCCTTACTATAATCCATATGTCACACATGACTATATCACAACCTATGCCATTTATTTTATAAGTATCACAACCTGCACCATTTGCTGAAAAAGAAAGAACAAAGCAGAAAGAGAGACAAGGTTCTCGGAACACAAAGTATCTGTGTGCTACTAACTAAAGTAAATAGGAAGCTATATAAAAGATTTAGTGCAGACAAATGAAATAGGAAGCTATATGAAAGATGCAGCTTCTAGCATAAACAATTTGCAATTCAAACAAGGTACATGATTTACACTTCTTTCTTCCGAAGAAATAAAGCATTAAAATTATTACAACAAGAATGTCTAAATCACTTGTTAGTCACTCAGATACAATCTTTTGATTAGATTCAATCCTCAGTACAATGAAACCAAACAAGATGAGCAAGGTGAAGCTCAACAATTTGCATGTACACATGTACAGTTTAGTTTTCTTTGCACGGACAGAACATCTAAGAATGTATGCTCAGAGTGCAGATAAAAAGAATATGAATGGAAACCCCAGAAAAACCTCCAATGCAGAACACCAAAATACTACATATGAGAAATTCGCCTGTCGCCATGTCTACTAACAATCTTACAATTTCAACATTATCCAAAATTCACCCAACAACAGCTCCAAGGATCATGCCCATCGCTTGCTCCTCCTCTTGCTCCATGCCCTTGATTGCCATTATAGGAATAGTTCCTCTGTGTTCAGTAGGATTTGAAGCAATAATAACCCGAGACAGGTATATATCCGAAAATGCAGACGCAAATGGACAATAAATAATCAGATGATCCACTGTCTCGGGGGTCAGCTAGTGAAAAGTAACTCTATTAGGATCGCACATCTCCCTATTGTAAGATAATCCAGCACTGTTAAAATGTTATCGAGGGTATTTGTACACAAAAAATGCCACTTTCGTTGGGATCTTGGAACAGCACACTGAGCTCTCGCTCCTTCAAAGCCATAATTGCAACTCTACAGTTTAAATAGATACACCTATACTCCTATTTAGTTTTTTATACTGCACTCAAAAATCTTTGCTGCAATTTTATTCTTTGTTTTTCTACAGTAGCTTCATCTCATTACAAACAAAGCCCAACTTTCATTACATTGCAACAGACTACCGTAACACTAGATTTCAAGAGGGTTCATAACACTAATAAACAAAGCCATTTTTCACAGACAAACAAACAAAAAAGAAAAAAGCAACCTAGAGCAACAACCCAGCTAAATGTTTTATGAAAGAAAAATCCAAAAAGCCAACAACAAGCCATTCTCTTACTCAGAAATGCAGATGACAGACTACACTTAAAACTCAGATGAGAAAATGCACGTAGGCACCAAAGACTGCAAGAGAAATTGACAAGGGATCGAAGACCGCAAGAGAAGATTCTCTGGTTTGGGGCTCGGAAGACTGCAGCAAAAAAAGATCTGGTTTGGGGCTCGGAAGACGGCAAGCGAAATGCTCTGGTTTGGGGCTCAGTTTCTTCTTCGAAATGTAAATTTCTCCCTCCCTCCCGCGTTATGTTTCTGGGTTATTTTTCTTTTGTTTTTTTTTTATTTTTTTCTTTAATATTAACGGCTGTGCCACATCAGCCGCGAGACCGCAAAGGGAATACGAGTCAGTGGTATATAGCAGTGCTGATTCAACAAATCTCCCAAAATAAAAAAATGTACTATAAAGAGATTTTTAAATAAAATTATGTCACGTAAATAAAATATAGTATAAAAAGGCTTTTAAATAAAATTATTTTTTTTAAAATATTTATTTATCTCAAAATTTAACTCTTTTTCCCATGTTATGCTCGTGACTTTAAGAATATTCATGTTTCACACGTGTCATTGGTATGATTAGAGATAATAAAATTTAAAATAATATAAATAATATACTATTTTTTTAACAAGTTTTTTATACTCTTTTGAAAAAGTTGGTCACTTTGTCTTTACTTCAAGGTTTTGGACCTTTGGACCAAAAACAGTGAATACTTTGCAAGATGAGGTAAAAACCAGTGTACTTTTGTTACCAAATACAGCTGGATTCACTTGTGAGCCACAAAAAGGTGGGCCCAGATCATGATTCGACCTACTTCACAAGGCCATCAGGCCTATTCGGATGAGGCAATGCTGGGAAGTTGGGAACACCCTGAAGTTGAATGATGAGGCCCGTGGACAAGCATAGCTATTTTTTTTTCAAAAAATCTAATCAATTTTTTACTATTCACACAACCTCCACGTTCCACGTTATTTTTAATTTTTATTTTTTTTTATTAAATATTTATTATATGAATAATGAATAAAAAATTTAAAATAATTTAAAAAAAATAAACTCAAAAAAAAAATTTTTTAAAAATATTAAAAATTTAAAAATTTTAAAAAAGTGTAGAGTGTGAAGTGTGGTGGAGGTTGTGTAGCAAATCTTTTTTTTTTTTTTTTATGGGTCGATTAGATTACAAACAACGTTACACTTTTTAGATATTTTAAATGTTTTATCCAAATTTTAGGATTGCAAAGAAATTAGGCATATAAAAAAATCTATAATTTCTACGGTTCACCAAATAATTAGCTTAGATGCTTAAATTATATGTTTATTTCTTCTTTTAAGTCTTAAAATTTAAATAATATTTTTGACAATAAATCATGGATATTAAGGGCAGGTTTGGAGGGTAGGATGAGACACAAAATTCTCATCTCATCTCATTTCATCATTATACCCTTTTTAAATCCTCATACAAAATATAATTAACAATTTAACTTTTTCAAATCTCAATTTAACTTTTTTAAATCTCAATACAATACTAATACCAAAACATAATATTTTAAACACTAAAATAAAACACAAAATTTTCATCTCACTCTCCAAACCTACCTTAACATTGCGCACGCCTTTTAGGGAGTATACATCCAGTCAGATTTTTTTTAGTCTAGTTTGAAACTCAGAAATCCAGGTATTTTTTTTTTTTAAAAAAAAAAAATTGAATTTTTGTTTCAAAATGACATTATTTTGTATGTACAAAAGCTAGAGTTAAAAAAAAAATAGAGTTGAAACCAAATATCGGTTACAATCCTGATATCCAATTCTAAAAGATACCTGACTAGATTGAAACGGGTTTTACGGGTATCTGCTCAGTTTTAAAAGTCCAAGTTTGGATCTGAATACACATCCCATCGCACTTAATGAAAGAGTTCTATCTTTAAATAGAATTATTATTCCTTCTTTAGCACCATTATGTCTTTAACCTTCATAATTTCTGCGCAAACTTGGTGCACATAACCCATGGTTTTCATCCTCTTACTTACGAACTCTCATATGTTAGATGGGAAAAAAAACTCCTCACCACAAAGTGTTCGTTCAACAAGGTAGTGGCCGCAGCCAAATGTTAACATGATATGAGCTGGCTAAGCTAACAAGCTCAACAGGGAAAAATATGAACTCTCATCTCACAAAGGCTTGGTTAATGGCAGTGGATCAATAACATGATAGTTTCAACAAACACTACTTTATTTGTGAGTTATGCGAAAGTATCATTAGCAAAAGTATCAATAGCAGATTTTTGCACCATATATATTAATGAAACTAGTTTTATAATTTTAAGTTTCATCGAGATAGAACATTATTAATACATGCTTAAATTGCTAAAACAAGCCTAGCCATGCATATATGCATATATGCATATCCAACCATAACCTTTTTCCAACATGGTTGATTGACCTCATGGACATTGAGGGTTTCGACCAGGCCCTCCATAGTAGAAAATAGCCTCCGATTTAGGAGTTGCCGGGAAGTTGGTGGCGGTGTAGCAGTTGGGTTCCTCGGCAAAAACATCTACCCATTCAGGATTCTTCAACCTTAGGTAACTATCCACAATCATGTACTGCCCAACATAAGCTGCTGATCCCCAGCGCCCGGCTGCAAAATCCCCACTCCCCATGGCTGTTGCAGTGTGGGGGTTGTTTCCCTTCACCTTCTTGCTATAAACATCTCCTCCCCATTCAATTGTGGTTGCACTTTTTTTCAAATAAGACAGGATAGATCCCGGCCAATACCCTATTATATCCTGACTAGTGTGTAGCCACCAATTTCCAGTACTTGGATCCTAAAACAAAAAACACATAAGTCGATGCGGTGTAAGAAAAATTCTATTCAACAGCCTTACACTATACACATATTAAGAAAAAAATAAAAAATATCTACTATTTGCGATGAAATTATCGTCGTTGTAGTCACATTCTTTACTCCCAAAATTGTCATCGATTTTATGTCATGTCATGCACAATCAAGGGTTTAGATGCAAATTATTTGTATAGATAACTCCGATCATCATGCAAAAGAGAGGGAGAGAATTTTTACATGGTCCATCATGAGGTTGATCTGATATTGCGGTCCATTTCTCTGTGACAAAGGTCGGAGAATTGCTCCTAATAAGATGGTTTTGCTAGTTTGTACGAACCCAGGGCAAACGAGGTTAATGCAACCTGTCTTTTCGTACCCATCCAACTGACCAAAAATGAACAAAACAAGAAGAAACCAATAAATTCTCATAAATTCGTAGCTAATTACCATTTGTTCCAAGAAGAAAGTATACTCACAGTCCAACGTGCAAAAAGCCGAGGTTCTGCACCACCAAATAATTCTGGGTTGACCTGAAAAAAAAAATAAAAAAAAATAAATAAATAGTGCACAGAATGTTAAGCAGATTCATCGACAATCTTAGAATATATAATTTTTACATTTTTTTTTTTAAAAAAAGTAGAGTCTACCGTTAAAAAATTAATTTTTTCATGTAATCTTCTACTTTTTTTCATAGAAAATGCACAGAACTTTATATCTTAAAGAATAAATATAGATAGAAATTACTATTGGAAGCATCCATTTTACATATATGATGTGACATTATGTAGACCACACATCTCTCCAAGTGAGTGTTGGAAATAATCAATTAGAAGCAACCACGCGGTGACTGCAAAATGTGCATTGTTATAGTGACTTCTCTCTAGCATTACTCTATCTTAAAACTAGCCAATTTGATAGGTCAATTGATTTGCTTGGGTCAGTGCACAAACCATCCAGCCTGCTTCTACACTTTCAAAATTGATGCCGGGGGGTCCGTTCTTAATCCAAATTTGGCCAGTAGTATACTCATCGGCAGATTCAACTCTTGGACTCCAAGCATTTATTCCCCCTCTAGCTCCAACGTAATTGTATCCCTTCGTGACCAGAAATGCAGTCTGGTTCAATAAACAAAATCGCCAAACAAATCAGCACTAGATCAAGCTAAAAGGATCCATAGATATATATATATATATATATAGGACACTTCAAATTTATGGTTGAGAATTTGAACAAATTAATGAGCATGTATGTATATCATGTATTTGATTATATTTTCAAGACAAATTAGGTATAAACATTTGATTCGTTGGCAGCATGTGAAAATTACCGAATGATCGGGCATGGGAAAAATTGGGATTTTGGAGCCATTAAGATGAACAAAATGCCTACTTTGGCCATTTGCTGCTGCTTTCACTGCCCAAGAAGTCCGAGGGCCATCTCTTCCGAAGTGCTCAAGCGAAGCAGCCCTCAACAAGTCTTGCTTTCGTATTCTGCGAATGGGAACGGTTCCCTCTGGACAACTTCCACTCTTTTGCCACGTCTGAGACAGCGCCGGTGCCGGAGAGGAGTCACCTTTCGTGCTTGAAGTCTCATCTTGGATAGTAAAGCTGGGTCTCATCTGCATTTGACTTGGAACATTTGTTACGAGACTCAATGACATAGTAATCTTATGGAATCACATATCCATATATTCCGGAACTATTTGATAATTAGTCGGATAATTCAACTATGATTTGAGTAAAAGAGACAAAAGGGTTATGATCAAGAAAGCAAATGCACCTGAATGGTGTGGTTCCTTAATGCAGGATGATCAAAAGCAGGTTGTTTGTAGATATCCACGCAGTCGATAATCTCTCCATCTTCAGTCTGCAATAACCATTAAAGCATTGGTAGAAATCTTTGGATCATGATAATTGAATTGAGAACAATCTTGGCACGAAAATTGGTAACACCATGAATGATAAAGGAAAAGAACACACATACCTTAATGCTCTTGAGTGCAGGTTTATTGAGAAGCTTCAGTTTCCTATTAACTTCTGATAAAGTTTTTGTAGCTTCAGCTTTCGCATCAACTACACAACTCAAGACAAGCAAAGCCATTGAAAACAACAAAATCATTATCTTTCTTTTCCCCATTCTCTCTCTCTCTCTCTCTCTCTCTCTCCCTCTCTCTCACAAACAAACAAACAGAATGTAATGAGAGTGGCGTTTAAGCTTGAGAGATGGAGATATATAGAAGGTCAGGATAGTTAAACTCTTGCCATTATTTGTAGATATACACAATTAATTAGATGGAACAATTCTGAAAAGAAAGAGGTGGCTCATTAATTACACAAAAACATAATATGTTTAATTGAGTTGACTAGTCATTAAAACTTAGTGTCAATAATTGGTTCAGCTGACCAATCTTACATCTGTTTCCATATAAAAACAAAAATATTAGCTGCAAAATTAAACTTTTTTTTTTTCTAAGCAAGATTGGATGGATATTTTCTGCTATCAAGAAACAACAAACATCTAGATAAAAGGTTTGTTGATATATAACCAAAAATAAGGTTAGTTGTTGCCCATTACACCACAGAATATGCACATCGATTTATAGATCGATGAATTTTGACAAAATTCCAAAACCTTTGAGGGACATAGATGTGCTTGATGTCTTCAATGATGGGGTCAATGTGCCATTAAGTAGAGGTTTCTCTATTGTTTATGACTTCTATTACCAGTTGCAAATCTCCTTCAAAGCTGCAAAATTAAACTATACTAATTGAAACCAAACAAAAAAATGATGTACGAATTCATTTTGAAAATAAATTTTTTCAATTTTTTTCATTCTTGAGACAAAAAAGTCTTTAGCCAATACATTTTAATATTCGGGTCGATCCGTAAACTAGATATGAATACAACAAACGACTTGACCTGACAAGATACAATAAATAAGCATGTTAATTGTGAGTTAATCCGCAAAATTCGTATAACATGAATAAATTTTATTTTTAAATTTTATAAATGTTTTGTCTTAAATGTCTTTTTTTGTTGTTGGGAGTATGCGATATTGATACTAATATTTGACTATGTAATATCTCAAACTATAAACTTGTTTTGTTAATATGTAATTTTATTTTATAAAAATATTAGTTTTTTTTATATATTAATGGTTTGGATATTGATAATAAAATATTTTACCATGAATCCAATTCCAATTATAAATTTTTTTTCAAGCATTGTAAATTATTTATATATAGTTATTCTTGTATTATATATGAAATTATATTGATTGAGTTAAAAAATAAATATACGAGTCAACTCAATATTTTTATATGAAGCTAGTTGGAGTGGGCTAAACAGGTTGGAACGAGTTCATGTTCGAGTTAATCCAATAAAATTAGTTAATATACTAAACGGATCGTGTTGAGTCATCTGTTAATTAAACAGGTTGGATTTGAGTTTTTAGGATCTAACCTATTTAATTAAATTGGTTGGCTTTGAGTAAACTCATAAAGTCTAATACTCATGATTTGACACGATACGAACATGATTCACAAATACGAATTAATTGACACATCTACATGAATGTTTTTTTTTTTTTACCAAAATGGGTTGGATTATAGAGTTTTTTTTTCCTTTTAATTTAGGTCAACTCTAGGATTTAGTTATTAAGATTTTAGCTATTCATTTTTCAACTGAAAAAAGCTCAAAGTCTGAATACTCGAGACGGGGAACTAAAGAGATACCTTTAACCCATATTAGTTAGTCCAACTCTACTATCTCAATAGGACTAATGCATACTTCTTTTAGCTGCTAGAGTTTAGAATGTGAGGGATTTATTAGATAAATAAATTGCAGTTTTATTAAATATTTAATATTATCCAAAAAACTCAAATAAGTAACAATAAATAAATATTATAGAACCATCTCTCAGTGTATGCCCAATAATTCGAATAAAACTAAACTCCAAAATATTTAATCCTTGGTATCATGATACTAATCAACATTTTAAACTCGTCAGCCATATTTGGAAACTGTCTTTAGCAGTCAATATCATTTTTGGGGTTTCTAATTAAGACTTGATGAGTTTATAACTTTAATAAATATATAGTTAGAGAAATGCTACAAGAAAGTCTTACACCATACACCTCCATCAAATCAACATATAATTTGTTATTTTTACCCTTCTATTTTAGCACACAAATATTTAAGCATTAAGATAAAACAACAAACATGAAAAATCAAATATTGATTAAGTGGAGGTATGTGGTGGATTCCATATAAAATTTTTCGTATAGTTAACAAGTCATTAAGGTTGCGTTTGGATGTTAAACTGAGTTGAGTTGAGATGATAAAATATTGTTAGAATTTTATTTTTTAATAATATTATTATTTTTAGATTTGAAAAAGTTGAATTGTTTATTATATTTTGTGTTAAAATTTGAAAAAAATTGTAATGATGAGTTGAGATGAGTTTGATAACCAAACGTACTGTGTTTTTTTTTTTTTAATTTTTGTAGTTTATCGATATGTACTTAATCAAGCAGGATAAAATTGATCAAAACAAAAAGATGACAATGAAAATAAAAATATCAAGTACGTGGTGGAGCAAAACTAGATTAATCAAAGACTGAAGAGAAAGAGATAATGAAAAAAAAAAAATTAACAGTGAAAATAAAAAGGGAGTAGTTTAGAATTTTTAACAAAATATAAAGGATATTATGCAGGTTTTGGTCAAGTTCTCATTAATCCCCACTCTTCATCTCATTTCTCCCTAAAGTTTGTACTATCCGATGAAGTAAACTCTACAACATTTATTACTAATAGTGTGAATTTTTTCGAACATGTACTATTGAAATAAGTCTCACTTCACATGTCTATCTCATGTATCTTATTGAAGAGCTCGAGTTTGGACAAGAACTTAATGCCAAAGTATCTTTTTCCATTCCCTCCTATCTATTACATTCCAACTGTAAAAAGGGATTATAATTGGTAGTTAAGTTTGGTACATTTATTTAACAAAAATGAGTCGTACTACACAGAAGTCTCACACTCTGCACACCACTTAAAAATATGTAATTTTATTTTTTTATCTTCATATTTCATATTTTATGAGATGTGAGAGTAAAAGAGTAAAATCAAATATTTTTAAGTGATGTGCAAGAGTGTGGAGTTTATGTTTAGAATTTTTCAACAAAAATATAACAAGCCCCAGAAATAACTTTTCATCAAATTACCATCCTAGCAGACATTATAAGTCCTTAATTATGGGCATATAAAATTTTTTCCAGGCCCTCCAAAATAAAACTCAGGATCTTCAACATAATCACTCACATAATAAGCATCATAACAGTTGTACTCATCCTTGTAAGTTTCAACCCAATCTGGGAACTTCAAGGCAGCAGAATTGTCATGAATTCGCATTCTTTTTATCCAACCTGAATTGCCCCAGTTAGGGTCTGGGAAGTTTCCATTACCCATTGCTGTTGCAGTGTGGGGAGCATGACCCAGTTTGGAGCTGTATACTTCACCTCCCCACTCCACAGCTACTGCTTGGTAGCTCAAAGCTCTGAATAATTCAGGTGGCCAATAACCAATGTTGATTCCATCTCCATACTGCAGCCACCAATTCCCCGTTCTCGGATCCTAAAGTCAAAAGGTAAGATAGTAAATAGCAAGATGGTTATACGAATGATGAATAACATTACTCGAAAAGAAAAAAAAAAAAAAAGGTAGAAGTAGTGAAGTTCATTTCCTCACCTTAAAGATGTAAATGGTTATTTGATATGGAAGTTGATCAAGCAATGAGATTGGATGAACTGCTGCTCCAAGAGCAATTATATGGCTGGTTTGAACAAAACCAGGACAAGTGAGATCAAAGCAACCTGTTGTCTTCGAAGCATCAGCCTAAAAGAACAGAATTATCATATTTTTTACGTGTCTGTCTCCAAAGAAACTACTACAAAATCGTTAAATGGGGTGAAGTGTGGAGTCCTGCATATTCAAACTCAAGAACTCTAAACAAAAACACTCATCATTACATCTGATTTAGAGCTTTATGGTATTTTAACATATGGTTGCTGTAATTTACCGTCCAATATGCAAATAAACGACTCTGTCTGTCCCCATATATGCTTGGATTTACCTGAAGAGTAACAAATGGTTACATATTAAAGATATATACTGAGTTGAAAAGGCTAAAATACTTGAGGATTCATCATGATACACAAGTAAATACAACTATATTAGCAGTAGTGCAGCAACTCAAGGAACCCTTAGATGCTCAAGTAACTCTAGAGTGGTTATGCTAATTACCGCCCATCCAGCTTCAATGCTCTCAAAATCATGGTTAGGGCCACTGAGAAGACGAACTTGAGAAGTACTGTACTCATCATCCGACTCAACGTAGGGGTTCCAAACTTTGATATCTCCTTTTGCTCCCAAGTATCTGTAACCATCTGTCACCAATATTGCCTTCTGATTCACGTAACCCTGAGTCAGACTATCGAAAGAGCAATATTGCAGAAGTATTCTAGAATAAAAAAAATATGTTTGTGGGGCACAGAAAGAAATTGTAATTCTCAAAATTGAGAGTAAGGCTTAGTACCGAGTGATTCATTTGTAGAAGGTTTGAGTTCTGACTGCCATTTAGCTGAGCAACTTGATGCAGAAAGCTTGGTTTCTTCCTTCCATAGTTCTCAACTGAATTGCCAGCTTTAAATTGATCACTTCTTCGAATCCTTCTAATGGGGATTGTTCCCTTGGGACAGCTTCCACTTTTCTGCCATAGTTGTGATGTAACAGTCACGGAAGAGACTTCATGATCCCATTTTGACTTTGTTTTGGTCTCGCTTGGATCATAGCTAGGTGTCATCTACAAGAAGAGGCAATGCTGTGAGTCCAAGTAATGCTACCTAATCTTACAAAAGAGCTTTTTTACTTGTATATCTGGAAAGAAAACACACTCTACACTGTTAATATGAAAGGATTTGATTTGCAGGATAATTTAATTTTTAATTTCTTTTACAAATTAAATCTTGTCATGCTAGCAGTGTAGAGAATGATATGTATATACACACATGAGCACACACCCAAGAAAGGTAATAGGGGGGGGACCTGAATGGTGTGATTCCTTAAAGCAGGATGCTCAAAGGCTGGCTGCTTATAGATGTCTATGCAATCAATAGTATCTCCATCTGCACTCTATACACCAGTATAATTAAGCATACTTTCCAGATTCCACCAAAAATTGAAGCAAAAGTTAAAACCAATAAGTCCATTTTGGAATGCTGGTGATGAGCTTTCAAATAGTATTTTTTCAAACAATATTTTTCAAACCCCGTTTTTCAAAAGCTGTATCAATTTTTCTCAAGCCTTTTAACCTCTGGCCATGAGCTTAACAAATCATTCCAACAAGGGAAGAAAAAGAAAAGGAAGGAAGAGTTAACAAGAACAAAAGTACATGTATACTTGTTACTGCATGCCTATTGATGCGATTTAATTATTTTCCTTTCAACTTCCAAAACTTTCTGCCTTGAGACTGTCTTACCATTCACAACACCCTGAAAAACTTGACCATGTCTTTGAACTTCAAACTATGAGAACAGAACCTTTTTCCCATTTTTTTTATCTATCCCCACAAGAAACTTCTTCAATTTGACACTAACTTCAAAAAAACATTGATCCTTGAAACTCTTCTAATGGAAAATTTATGAAAGTATCTTTCAAAGTAGCTTAATGTCCTGGCATCCAACATGGTACATTTTATGAACTTGTCAGTGCTGGCAGTACTTAGTCATTCTAAAACCAAATACCGTATGTAGTTCGGATTACAGTTTAGACGTTCAAATGTATTGGTGATATGGAGGGACGATATCATCAAAGTTTGCATGATTCACCTTTCCAATCATCAGATTTTCATTTACATCTTCGAATTTCAAAATGCAATATGGATCATAGAAGAACACATGAATGAATCTCAGTCGTCATAGAAATGGTGCTGTGTTGTATTTTTTTTTTTTTAAAAAAAAGGTCTCTGAAAAGGTTAGTATCAATATAATGTTATTAAAATTGAGCTTTGCTTATATTTCTATGTTAAAATATTATGTAAAATTAGAAGAAAAAAATGATCTCAAATAAATAATGAAACAAAAACTATACCCTTTATATGGTTCAATGGGCGATATCATTAATCATAACAAGCTACAACATAAAGCCTCAGAGTTACAAAGAACAAATTACAACATAAAATCGCAGAGTTACATGAAACAAGTTACACCATACAGAGTTACTTGCTACAAAAATGATATTTTTTGGGACAAAAACAGTATTTATGTTGTAGTGAGAGGTAGATATAGTTGGATTGAGAACAATCTTGGCATGGAAATAGGTAACACAATGAATGATAAAGGAAAAGAACACACATACCTTAATGCTCTTGAGTGCAGGTTTATTGAGTAGCTTCAGTTTCCTATTAACTTCTGATAAAGTTTTTGTAGCTTCAGCTTTCGCATCAACTACACAACTCAAGACAAGCAAAGCCATTGAAAACAACAAAATCATTATCTTTCTTTTCCCCATTCTCTCTCTCTCTCTCTCTCACAAACAAACAAACAGAATGTAATGAGAGTGACGTTTAAGCTTGAGAGATGGAGATATATAGAAGGTCAGGATAGTTAAACTCTTGCCATTATTTGTAGATTATTGGATATACACAATTAATTAGATGGAACAATTCTGGAAAGAGAGATGTCACCAAAACTGATATAATTACGAGCCTGGCTCAGTAATCAATTAACATGAAGGATTGGAGGTGGCTCATTAATTACACAAAAACATAATATGTTTAATTGAGTTGACTAAGTCATTAAAACTGAGTATCAATAATTGGTTCTCCTGAGTAATCTTACATCTGTTTCCTTCTAAAAACAAAAATATGAGCTGCAAAATTTAAACTATACTAATTGAAACCAAACAAAAAAAATGCTGTACGAATTCATTTTGTAAATAAATTTTTTTAATTTTTTTCATTCTTGAGACAAAAAAGTCTTTCTTTATTGGCCAATACATTTTAATATTCGCGTCGACTCGTGAACCAGATACAAACACGATACAAACTAAGCGGGTTTGAATTTGATAAAAATAGATTTGTATCAAAACAAATTGACTTGACAAGATACGAGAAATGAGCGTGTCAATTGCGGTTCAACCCGCAGAACCCGAATAACATGAATAAATTATATTTTTAAATTTTATAAATGTTTAGTCTTAAATGTCTTTTTCCCTTAATCAAGCAGGATAAAATTGATAAATCCAAATTGATCAAAACCAAAAGATGACAATAAAAATAAAAATATCAAATATGTGGTGGAGCAAAATATGTCCTTAATTATGGGCATATATAATTTTTTCCAGGCCCTCCATAATAAAACTCAGGATCTTCAACATAATCACTCGCATAATAAGCATCATAACAGTTGTACTCATCCGAGTAAGCTTCAACCCAATCTGGGAACTTCAAGGCAACAAAATTGTCATGAATTTGCATTCTTTTTATCCAACCTGAATTGCCCCAATCAGGCTCTGGGAAGTTTCCACTACCCATTGCTGTTGCAGTGTGGGGAGCATGACCAGTTTGGAGCTGTATACTTCACCTCCCCGCTCCACAGCTACTGCTTGGGAGCTCAAATCTCTGGATAATTCAGGTGGCCAATAACCAATGTTGGTTCTTTCTCCATACTGCAGCCACCAATTACCCGTGTTCGGATCCTAAGTCAAAAGGTAAGATAGTAAATAGCAAGATGGTTAAAAGAATGATGAATAACATTACTCGAAAAGAAAAAAAAGGTAGAAGTAGTGAAGCTCATTTCCTCACCTTAAAGATGTAAATGGTTATTTGATGTAGAAGTTGACCGGGCAATGAGATTGGATGAATTGCTGCTCCAAGAGAAATTATATGGCTGGTTTGAACAAAACCAGGACAAGTGAGATCAAAGCAACCTGTTGTCTTCGAAGCATCAGCCTAAAAGAACAGAATTATCATATTTTTTACGTGTCTGTCTCCAAAGAAACTACTACAAAATCATTAAATGGGGTGGAGTGTGGAGTCCATATTCAAACTCAAGTACTCTGAACAAAAACACTCATCATTACATCTGATTTAGAGCTTTATGGTATTTTAACATATGATTGCTGTAATTTACCATCCAATATGCAAATAAACGACTCTGTCTGTCCCCATATATGCTTGGATTTACCTGAAGAGTAACAAATGGTTACATACTAAAGATATACACTGAGCTGAAAAGGCTAAAATACTTAAGGATTCATCATGATACACAAGTAAATACAACTATATTAGCAGTAGTGCAGCAACTCAAGGAACCCTTAGATGCTCAAGTAATCCTAGAGTGGTTATGCTAATTACCGCCCATCCAGCTTCAATGCTCTCAAAATCATGGTTAGGGCCACTGACAAGACATACTCCAGACTCAACGTAGGGGTTCCAAACTTTGATATCTCCTTTTGCTCCCAAGTATCTGTAACCATATGCTTATAGATGTCTATGTAATAATCAATAGTATCTCCATCTGCTAATTAAGCATACTTTCCAGATTCCACCAAAAATCGAAGCAAAAGTTAAAATCAATAAGTCCATTTTGCAATGCTGGTGATGAGCTTTCAAATGGTATACTTTTTCAAACAATATTTTTCAACTCCCCTTTTTCAAAAGCTATCAAATTTTCTCAAGCCTTTTAACCTCTGGTATTCTACTCATATTACTTTCTGGCCATGAGCTTAACAAATCATTCCAACAAGGGAAGAAAAAGAAAAGGAAGGAAGAGTTAACAAGAACAAAAGTACCTGTAGTATACTTTTTACCGCATGCCTTCTGATGCGATTTATTCTCCTTTCAACTTCCAAAACCTTCTGCCTAGAGACTGTCTTACCATTCACAACCCCATAACAGATTAGTAACACCCTGAAAAACTTAACCATGTCTTTCAACTTTAAACCATGAGAAGAGAACCTTTTTCCCATTTTTTTTTTTAATCTATCCCCACAAGAAACTTCTTCAATTTGACACTAACTTCAGAAAAACATTGATCCTTGAAACTCTTCTAATGGAAAATTTATGAAAGTATCTTTCAAAGTAGCTTAATGTCCTGGCATCCAAGAAGGTACATTTTATGAAGCTTTCACAGGCAGTACTTAGTCATTCTAAAACCAAATTCTATATGTAGTTTGGATTACAGTTTAGACATTCAAATTTATTGGTGATATGGAGGGACAGTATCATCAAAGTTTGCATGATTCACCTTTCCAATCATCAGATTTCCATTTACATCTTCGAATTTCATGTAATATGGATCTTACAAGAACACATGAATGAATCTCAGTCGTCATAGAAATGGTGCTGTGTTGTTTTTTTTTTTTTTTAAAGGTCTCTGAAAAGGTTAGTATCAATATAATATAATGTTATTAAAATTGAACTTTGCTTATATTTCTATGTTAAAATATTATGTAAAATTAGAAGAAAAAATGATCTCAAATAAATAACGAAACAAAAACTATGCCCTTTATATGGTTCAACATATATATTTATATAGCTTTTTTTAATTTATCCATATTTTTCTATTTTATTTTACTATCTTATATATCTATTAGAATCTTCCTGAAGTCATCAATTCAGGACAGAGATATGAGATTGAGAAGGACACACAAATTTCATTGACGTGGAATATTACCAAAGTGGTTTCCCACGTCGACCATTTCCGACTCAATAGCTCAAAGACCGCCGCAAAACGTTAACAGCTTAATGAGATTTGATAAGACGAAAACGATGACGATTTCGTGATTTTGATAGAATTCTGTGCATTTTTGCTTGGGGATGTATATATTCTCCGATGCCAAAGCCGAAAGTCATCCTTCAGTACCCAGCAGAGAGCTTGGAATATTTGAAGCCCAAAAATGGTGAACTACCTCCTGATGATAGCTGCGGAGCTCGAGAACCTCACCAACCTTGAGCCCCAAGGTGGCTGCGACGACCCCAACTTTTCCTACCTCTTTAAGGTCTCCATTTTTTTCTTCAGATTTTACGTTTCTTGCTTCATATCCAAAATCATTTTTGCTGAATCTTCCTCTTTAGCTTTCTGTGTAGAAATCGACTGGCATTGGTACACTTATCATTTTATTTTATTTTATTTTTGTTTTTATTTCTGATGGATTTTAGTTTTTACTGTTTTAGGAGTAATTAGCCTTGCCTCTTGCATCGTTTTGTGTATGCAAATGTTTATATTATAGGGGTTTCGATTACGTGGTTTATTTCTGGTTCTTGATTTTTGTTATTGATGATGCTGATGATATTTTTGCCGATGGTCGATTATTGTTATGATTTAAGAGTTTTCTTTTACTATATTTCTCTCAGTTTTGTTACTAATAGATTTTTATTCTTCAAATCGTGTTCATTTATGTGTTATTTTTGTGCATTTGTGGGTATAATGGTTGATTATGGTTATGATTTACTTATCAAAAAAAAATAATGGTTGATTATAGTTATGATTTAAGAGTTTTCTTTTACTGTATTTCTCACTCAGTGTTGTTACTAATAGATTGTTATTCTTCAAATCGTGTCATTTATGTGTGAGGTAACATTTTGTTTAATATTTTTGTGCATGTGTGGGTATATAAGCATGTGTTCTTGTAGCGTTTGTGATGCTTTTTTATTAGCTTATTTTTATTTGGAACTGTTCTTTGTTCTGTTTTATGAGTAAGCTTTTAACTTTTGTAGTTGAAATGTGGGAGGTGTGGAGAGGTAAGCCAGAAAGAAACTAGTGTGACCTTGAGTGAGACCGTTGCTCTCCCAGCTGGTAAAGCAACCACTAATCTCATTCAGAAGGTAATTTATCTTTCTCAATTTATTGTTCACTCTTCTAATGCATCGGTGGGTTATCTTGTTGAATGGGTTTATTGAGATTCTTGGCATATTTTCTCTCAATCGGTTGTTGATAATGAAGGGAAAGAAAATGAAATTTCTAGGTATAAAATTCTGAAAATTTCTCATTCTCTATCATTTCTTTAGTTTTTAATTCTGAAACTATCATGAACTCTGTTGAGTGGAATGCTTTAGATTTTGTTGTGTCTTAAAGATCGATAATGTTAATTTTCTTTTCTTCATACCCAAAAAAGTATTAATTTTCTATATTTTTTTTTCCATGTTACTCTCAAACCCCTTTGATGCAACAAATTTTGTTGGTTGGTATATTTGTTGATATTATGACAAAGCATTGGAGAGGGAACCAAATTGATTCCATTTATAACCACTCAACTATTATTGTGAAAGATGGGATTCATTCTGTCCATTGAACTTTTGGAGACTGTAGTTTTCCTTAGCAGCCTCTTGTTTTACTCTTTTTGACTTGGTGGAATCAACTTCGTAAATTAATGAGATAACAGAAATTAAACCAACTTGATACTATCAGACTTGTGCTTGTGTCATGAAAGATGAATGATTGGATCTAGTCTGGTGGCTATAAATTACTTTTATTGTGTAGCTTCAATTTGTGATTGTCTCTCTCTTCTTTATTATGTATTCTTTTGAGTGATTGTCATCTGGCATTCGGATATTTTACTTTTTTACACTTTCTTTTTTCTACAGTGCAAGTTTTGTGGAAGGGATGGTACTGTAACAATGATCCCAGGCCGTGGTAAACCACTGACTCAAGAAGTAAGTGAATCTGGGAAGCATGCCCCCTTGATGTTGTTTGACTGCAGGGGTTATGAGCCTATTGGATATGTATTCAGCGGTGACTGGAAAGCTGAATCAGTAAGTTTGTCCCTCTCCCCACCCTCTTTCAGCCTCCATTTTTTCCATTCTTTTCTTATTGAACATGACAAATTGAGAATATTTTGGTGTATACAAGACTGTTATATGCTTTCCTATTGAACTTGAAAGAGACCATGTGAGTGGGTGAATATTCCCTTGCATTTGATTTGGAGTTGCCATTTAAGGGCTAATTGCTTCTTCTTGTTCTCTCCTCGTCTTGTCCCCTATCTATTATTATGCTGAGCATATTATTCCATTTCTTACCATATTTCATATTCCATTGTAATGTCGCATTTGATTTGGAGTTACAGTATTGTTGTTGCATTTGCATTTTTTCTTGCATAAGAATGGGAACCTATACTTCTGGTACATTTTCACAAATGGCTTCATAAATGTGTTCCACTTCTTATCAGTTCATGTGTGTGGGAGTCAACTTCTTCAATCTAGATTTTTTTTTATTAAGGTTTTGAGTTAATGTCTTTGGGTTCTTTTTTTTAAAAAAAATATATATATATATTCTACACAGATTCCTTATGAAGTTGCATGCATTGTTTCAAAGTCTTGATATCCTTCATTGTTCATAAGCATTCCAGATATTTTAAGAAAGGTCTGATTATTTATCAGTAAGTCACTAATGGATAAGAAAACAGAAATTATGTTGCAGGAGTCACTTCAAGAATTTATAGATATTCTTCAGTGTATGCAATAAATTTTTTCTCTATGATTCCTATGGACCATGGTGAGTTTTCTCAAATGCAGAAAACTTTTCTCTGAGAAAGTCACATCTATGTTTGATGGTCTTGCGTAATGAATGTGTTGAATAACGTAGATTTTCATTATTTTAAGCTAAAGTTACTGTATATTCTATCACGCTGCTCCTAGACATACATTTCTCTTGGAAATGTTACTTCCTGATATGATTACCAGTGGCTGACAATTTAATGTCTTCCAAGTTTGGATGATCATGTCCTGTTGTTTTATAACCCTATAATGTGTCAGATCTTTGCATATTCGATTCTGCACTAAAATTGAATGGTTATGTCAGTATATTTGTTTTGATGACTAAATGATTTCAGCTGTTGCTGGAGTGCACTCCCCTTGCGCAATTTAGTATACCTGTATACAATCTTTTATATATTCCTATGTACCCTCCATTTGAAAGTACGCATCTTGTTGTTGCTTGATGTCAATTTACAGTGCTATTCATTTTGTAGATTGCAGGAACTAAATTTCACAGCATTGACTTGTCAGAAGGGGAATATGCAGAATATGATGAGAAGGGAGAGTGCCCAGTTATGATATCTAATCTTCGTTCTACTTTTGATGTGGTGAGGTAGAGAGTAGTACTCTCTTATCAGCATTATGTCTTCGTATATATGAATAACACTTTTTCTCTGGATGAGGTAGAAAGCATTCAGATACTTTATATAATCTATGGATCGGTTTATCACTGAAATTGGCTGAATGTGACATGTTTGACTTGGATTTGTTCATGAAATTTCTGACTAGAGCTATCAACTGATTATGTTGATAATTATGTTTTGCGGGTAGCATGCATGTGATATATTGATGGTGACATATAGGCAACAGGAGTAATGGATTTCTTTGCATAACATAGAAAATGCCTGAATGGTTGAGGATGACCTAGATCTGTTAAGATCACGCTAACCCTTGTAACTCCAGCCCTTCTGGGAAAGGGTTTCTACCAGCAGGATTTCACGACTGCTCCAAAGGGGCTAATTTGGACATAGCGTGTAAATGTGTTCAGCTTGTGCTCATGTAAGCATTATTCTTTGCAACAATCATACTGATGTTATAATGGCATGTAGTATTCATAATGACTAATACAACATATACAACTTCTTTTGCAACTCTTTTTAGGTGTCTAATTTAAATGGCGGACGGTTATTTAAAAAAAAAAAATGGGTATATTGTATGAAGTAGCACTGTAAAATTGGTTGGTTGTAGCCCCTTCCCCTTTTGGATGAAATGTGTAACAACTAAGTGAAAAAAAATTCAAATTTCACCTAGTCAGCTGGGATAAAGTGTGTAGACCAATCTCG
The DNA here is from genome assembly GCF_001411555.2 of Juglans regia. Lineage (NCBI taxonomy): Eukaryota > Viridiplantae > Streptophyta > Magnoliopsida > Fagales > Juglandaceae > Juglans > Juglans regia. Next base: position 5,673,811 of record NC_049906.1, on the reverse strand, counting down.
TCAGGTGGTCTGGGTATAAAAAATCTGAGAACATTCAATCAGGCTTTACTTGGGAAGTGGCTATGGAGGTATAACAAGGAGCCCGAAGCCCTTTGGAAATTGGCGATGGATTGTAAATATGAAAGCATGTGGGGAGAGGCTGGTGCACTGAAGAGATATATGGGCTCAGCAGTGTGGCGGTTTGAAAACACATTAGGAAGGGGTGGGGGGTATTTAGTAGCCATTCTAAATTGGTGTTAGGGAGAGGTTCTCGCATTAAGTTTTGGAGAGACATATGGTGTGAGAATGAGGCTCTAAACGATGCATTTCCAGCTATTTTCCGAGTGGCACGTAACCAGGATGCTTCAATAGAGGACCTTATGACTCTATTAGGAGACCAAGTGGAATGTTACGTTTAGTAGAGCAGCGCAAGATTGGGGAGTGGACACCTTTGAGGCTTTTTTCAGCCTTCTATATTCTGTGAAGCCCAATAGACTGCAAGGTGATAGGATGTGGTGGACTCCCCCGGGTAAGGGCATTTTCTCAGTTCGATCTTTTTATAAGTCTCTTTCCCAAGCCGCAAACATTCCCTTCCTGTGGAGGAGAATTTGGAGAAATAAGGTGCTGTCTAAAGCGGTCTTCTTTACTTAGACAACAACGTTGGGGAGGATCCTGACTACCGACAATCTGAGGAAGCGTCGAATAGTTATACTTGACTGGTGTTGTATGTGTAAGAGATCTGGCAAGACAGTAGGACACCTCTTGCTACATTGCGAGACATCTAGAGCCTTGGGAGTGGAAGTATTTAGTTGGATTGAACTATCTTTTGTTATGCCTGCTTCTATGGTAGATCTTTTGGCTAGCTGGACACTTCCAAGTGGAGTTCAACAAATCAAGGCGATGTGGAAAATCATCCCGATCTGTATTATGTGGTGTATATGGCAAGAGCGCAATGATCGGACTTTCGAAAACAAGGAGCGGTCTCCAGAGGAACTTCGAACCCTATTTTTTAGCACGTTATTTCTATGGGTCATTGCTTTAGATTTTAATGACTTGAATTTTCATGACTATTTAGTTTCCCTTACTTCGACCTAGATAGGTCTTATCTCTTGTATACTATATTGTGTACTTGGGATTTACCTATCTTTATTAATATATTCTTAATTACATATAATAATAAAATAAAATAAAAACTAAGTGAAAATTTCTCTCTCAAATATGGTTCTCTCTCTCTCTAGTCCCAGTATTTAGGTTATGGAATATGTGGTGTTGTTTTGGTTTTACCACATAGCACATTCTACTATCGATACATGAAAATTTCGGATGACCAAAGATGATGGAAAATTCTTGAAACAATTGTACTAGATTCAAGATATTTTTGACAAGGTAATATCGCTTTTGCTGTGTATTATGGTCTAATATTTCTAACAATATGTACTATTGATTTTACGCACATCGGCGACAAGCCATGTGTATAAAGGTGGGGGAGTTGCGGGTTCTACGGAGAATGGTAGAATATGAAAGTATTTTAATGTGGGTGTTGGAAGAAAATGCAGAACCTTTTCCACGATAGACAAATAAGATATGGCTGTGGAATATGCTGTATGCATGCATATCAGTGTTCCCATGGATGAGCTGCACTAGTCAGTTTTGTTTTTTGTTTTGTCTTTAATTTTGGAGGGTGGTGAAAAGGAGAGCATCTATGCAAAACATGTGGGAGGTCCTCGTGTTTCCAAAAATACTTGGGTCGACAAATGAAATGATCAAAACACCTCATGAGATAATTATACGGCATATGATCGAGAAAAAGTACTACAGTTATAAATAGATCTCATAAAAGTTAATTTAAACTGACATAATTTCATATAATACGTTAAATTTATTTTATAATAAAAAATAGTTTTACCATTTAACATATCACATTAAATCACGTCGATTTATGAGTTTATTTTCATTAATTTTAACATTTATGCCACCATACACTGATAAATGCATATTAAAAAATGAGCATTGCTATTCATAAGCCCATACACCACACACCAAAAATTTTTTATTTTTTTAAAATTTTTTTTAAGTTTTTTTTGGTTTTATTATTCTTAAAATAATTGAATTATTCTACTCATAATCCATATACTACACATTTAATAAGAAAATAAAATTAAAGAAATGATAAAAAGGTTGGTGTGTGGTGTATGAGGCTTAGGAATAGAATTTTTCTTAAAAAATATGAGTAACAAATATGGGTTTGGTAACTAAATTATGCCCTATGAAATTGCTAGCAATAGTCCAAGCGCCGCTGTTTGTTGGATGCCAAGATAGAAGGAAGCATTCGCATTAATGGTTTACATTTTTTCTTGTTAAGGTTGATGATAAAAAAAAAAAAAAAGATCGATCTTGAGGGTGTCGTCGTTCTATCATCTCATCAATAAAAGCTATCGATGATTCCAATATATATATATATATATATATGATCGATGATGTAAAAGATCGTCCTTTCTTCTCGTTCTATCATATTCTCAATAAACTTATTGATGATTACAATGTATATCAGTGTATATGATAATCGTTTTTTCCCTTTCAATTATTCTTTTCCTTTTTTTGGTTGAAATTTTTATTATTTTATAAAATGAGATTAAATATATATATTAATTATTATGGCTTGAATTTTTTTCTTAATTAAGTGCGGTTTGGATAATGAGATGAGATGTGATGGTTTTAGATGAAAGTTAAAAATTGAATAAAATATTACTAGAATATTATTTTTTAATATTATTATTATTTTAATATTTAAAAATGTTAAATTATTTATTATATTTTATGTAAAAATTTAAAAAATTATAATTATAAAATAAAATAAAGTGAAATGAAATACTTCCATCATTCAGACAAGAATGATGCAGTGAATATTGGACCTTAGGGCTCTCTTGGGTTTGCTATGGGAAAGGTGACAGTACGAACCAAGTAGCACAGAGTGAGGAGAAGAGGGAAAAGGATTTGTGCGGAAAACGTAGTAGATTGAAAAATAGGAAAATAATAAAATTATATTATTGATTCTGTATATATTTAGTAAACTTAATATTTATAGATATAATTTAATTTAAAAGATAAAATTTAGATTTTAAATTTTACAAAACAAATTAAATCCTAACATTTAAATGATGCAAATGGTATGTTTTGTACACTTATTTAAAAATAGAACAATTCATTACATAATTATTATATATTATTTAATATAAAATTATTATTTTTTGAATCTGAACTTATTAAAATCAAATAAATTATATAAAAAAAAAGGTTATATATATTGAGAAAAGATACTTACAACCGTGAATTGCGTAACCGCCGAGTAATCTGAAAAAAATGAATAAAACATGAGACCCACATGAAAAAAATTAATTTTTTAATAGTAGACCCCACTCTTTTTCAAAGCGATTACGCGACAGTTACGCACTTTACGGTTGTACGTAGAATTACTCATATATATTATCCATGAGTTATGTAAAAAATGTGTAATAGTTATGCCTATATCTTTAAAGGAAAGAGTGAGGAATGATAAATATTTGGTAGGATGGGGAAGAGTGTCCTCCCCCTGAAGAATTTGTACAATGAGTGTAGGGTGGTTGAAGATCAATGTGTCTAAACAACCGCGATCAACGAGGCATGAATAGTGATTTTTCTTGTTTTTTATGTGTTTTTTTCGTGTACTTATCACTAATCTCAAGCAATTTTTTTTTTTGTCTTCAAATCTACTATTGAATTATACCATTCCAATTATGGATAAAGATAAATATTTTAGCTATAAATAAATTTTATAAAAATAAAGTTATAAATTGATGTAATTTGATTAATATATTAGATTGTAAAATTATTTTTATTTTGAGATAAATCTAACGTACTACATTAAGACACGTTAATTTATAGATTTATTTTTATATATTTTTTTTATAATTGTAACACTTTTTTTACATCATACATGCACAGTTATTTTATAATTCTTACAATTTTAATAAAGTTTTTTTTAGTTTTTTTAAATTAAAAAAATAAATTAGATTTTATTTTTACTGTTAAATAATTAAAGCTTTGCTGGGAGATGAATTGAAAAAATGAGTTTTAATTATAGAATATTCCGGATTTCAAAAATTAATTATTTCTGAGGGGATTAATATTCCAATGTGATTGACTTTTTAATTTGTATTGGCATGATCAAATGCTTCTAGAATTTGAAGAATTTATGGAGAGGTGCCGTGGCAGTTTTTTATTAGAGGAATTAGTGAATAAAAAAAGGAAATTACAAAACCAAAAGGAAAGCAAACTAACAGCGAAAGAAAAACCAAGGCATTGCGGTTGCCGGACCGAACATGGCAACCAAAGGCAATAAAAGGAAACCAAAACGCACGCCCTTCTCTCTCTATATCTTCCTCTCGTTACACTCCCCGCACTTTTGGGTTCTCTCTCTCTCTCTCTCTCGCCCCCTATATTTCTGTAGCAGCAGAGGCAGAGCCATTACCGGACTTTGTTATCTTCTTCTCACATACGATCAGGGTCTCTGTGACAGTTTTAGTTTTGGATAACACAATTTACAGCGCTCGGTTAACTGTCAGAATCGTGAACCTTCGTGATCTGCAGTTCATGGTACATCAACTGCCACTTGGTACGTTACGCTAACCCCTTGTTGGATTCGACACTGTCCCTTACCTCAAGAGAATATGTATTCATTAAATACCCATGATATTTGTATGCTTGGTTTTCAATTAATTTAAAGGTTTAAAAATCGGTTCTGGGTTCTGTAGTATCAGCTCTAGATCTGCAACAGTCTCTGCTGCCGAGAACGGTTCTTGGTTGAAGACCCCTGTTGTATAACTCAGAGTGCTTTTGAGTTTTATAATCTAAAATGCAATTTAGGACTTAGGATTTCCAGTTTTACTGGAAAAGTTGGTAATTATCCTAAATTTTGGAGCTTTTGAAGCTTGTTTGACCCAAAAGGCTGTTTTCGATTCGGTTTTAGAGAAAACAGAAGACTCAGAAGTTGAGTTGTAGTGTACTTTTGGTATCACTATGCAGTCGCGGGTTGTGCCGTTAGAGGAAGGCGAGGAACCCACGCCTATAAACAGGACAAACCAATCTAAGCCCTCAACGCTAAGGCCAATTCGGGTACTTGTGCTGTTTCTGGTTCTGTGTATTGCCTTTTCTATCATTAGTATACACACAATTCGGTACTTCGGAATGAATAGTGTGGTAACAACGGCTAAGTCCACGTTCCGGCCGTGCTATGAGGAACCGAGAAGTTTGGAGCAATGGATTACGCCACCATCGAATTTAATGCATAACATGACTGATACGGAACTGTTATGGAGGGCCTCTCTTGTGCCTCGGATAAAGAAGTATCCTTTCCAAAGAGTTCGTAAGATTGCATTTATGTTCTTGACTAAGGGGCCATTGCCACTGGCACCGATATGGGAGAGGTTTTTGAAGAGCCATGAAGGGTTTTACTCAATATATGTTCACTCGCTGCCATCTTTCCAGGCCAACTTCCCACCTTCATCAGTTTTTTATAGGAGACAGATCCCTAGCCAGGTATCAATATTTATGTTAAACTTCCTTTTTATGAGGTTACATAGTTAAATTCTGCATTTGGTACCAGATTCTTGCATATTTGTTTCCATTTCATTTTTTTATAGAATGATTTTGTTTGGCTGCACCATTTTTGGTTTGATCTATCATCAATTTCTTCACTAAAGTGGTGGCTGAATATACGATTCTGGTTTAGAGATTTTCAGCAAATTTTTAAATTGTCTCTGTAAGACTTGCTTGTATAGATCCAAAGTTGATGCGAAAATGACTCTTGAATATAGCGCGTAATTGAAAGAAAAAGGGAAAAAGGAAAAGAAAGAAATAAAAAAAATATTATTACAAACTGGACCCGAATTAATTTCAAAAGAGATGCTGACAAAACATGATAATAAGATTTAGGCTGTGTTTGCTTTGGGGTAAAATGAGGAAAACTGAAAAAAAAAACATTTGAAAATATTTTCAAAGTGAACCACTCGGTTTTCATTATTTGGTAAAGATCTCCCGTTGTTTGGCTGACCAGGAAATCATTTGCATCTTACCACTGGTGTCCATAAAAAATCTACCCTATAAACATAATATTCTCTCAACAATTCGTTATGTCCCAAAAAACCATTATTTTGTTCCTGATTGAACTCTAGAACCTAGAGTTGGAGAGAGAGAGACTCAAAGCATGGGTCCTTCAACATTTTTTGAGTTAGTGTTGCCTTGGGAGATTCACACGAGCAATAAAAGCTGTAAGACCTTCACAATCCTTGGCCTGCAGGAACTCTAGAGGATCCTAATCCCTCCTCCATCTTTGTATTAGGACCATAATTTATGTCCATTAAATTCTTTCTCCAATTATTCCATATTCGACTCCACATTTATTTAGATTTTCTTTTCATGATAGTTCTTCTATGTTGGGTCTAAAAAGGGCTCACCTCCTTAAGAAGGGGTTAGCCATTTTCTGCTTTAGAAGCTTTATTTCTTGTTGACCATGTAGTCCATTTTCCATTAATCAGCATTTTCTGACCCTACCAAACGCTGAAAAATACGGAAACTTTTCTGCAAAGCAGTTTCCATTAAAACAAACAGCCTAAGAACACATGATTGGATAAATGCATTGATAGAAAAGTACGATGGATTAGGCATTTGATCAAAGATTGAGGTGCTAGTAAGTTGCTCTGTACAGAACTGAGATAGGGAATATCTGTATTTGTGAGACTTAGAGAGAAAGTTGACTTACTCCAAGTATCAGTTCCCCATCACATTATCATAAAGAGCTATGATTGTCGCTGAAAGATTCCGTATAAAGGAGCTCCATTTTTAAATGCTTCAGGGAAACCAGACACTGTTTTTTTAATTAGTAAATAATTGCTTTATTAAATATGCATAGCCAAGTACAGGGGACATATACAAGAGCAACAACTATGCATGAGTATTGAAAGATACAAGGAAATCATGTACGTTCATGCCATTAAAGTCTATTCCAATGGGGACCCTAATACCATTGGAGAGAACCAATGGAGTTGCTGAAGAGGTATGGGATTTGAATATGGGTTTGGTGTTGGTGCCTTGTGTAGACGGATGTCTAGAGTCGGGAGTGTAGCTGAATATTGTGTCTGGGGATAATGTTGCTCCCCTGGTCTCCCTTCCTCCAATAGCGGATTGGATTCTGCCTAAAGTTAACGAGATTCAGCAGTTCATGAGAATTTCACATGGAGGATGTGAAGTCCAATTTAAAGAACTAATCACTGCAATTAAGACAAGACACATGCTTGAAACCAAATCAAGTTTCAAGAAAAGCAGGGAGTTACAGTGTCTTTCTTGGGCAATCAACTATGTCGCTAAGGGTGGTAGCTTAACTAGAGGGAAGTTTAAAAGGAGGGCATTGTGAAGATGGGAAAACAAGGGGTTGGGGTTGGGTTTTCAGGTAGAGTTTTAGTTCTACGGGAACGAGGGGTTGGGGTCGGGTTTGGTGTATTTTGGGTTGTTTTTCACTGGCTTTTTGGGTCATTAGGGCTTTTTAATATGGGCAAGGTGTTTTCTTGTATACATTCAGTGTACTTGGTTATTCCTATTGATATATATAACATTTTTACTTATCAAAAAAATAAAAAATAAAAAGTCTATTACAATTGACCAATCGAATAAAGTATTAAGAAAAAATGTTCTAAACCCGTCCATTGTTCATTCACGATCCACAAAACTCTGATCATTCCTCTCCATACATATGCACCACCATAAATAGATCGAAATCATCTTCCACATAGTTGCTATTTGAGAGTTGTTGTGAAAAACAATGATAGAAAAGTAAAGCGGAATGAGAAATCAACCACACGATACAAAGATTTACATGGTTCGGCAACGTGCCTACATCCACGGAGCTGCAGAGGATTTTATTCTCTTGAGGAATGTCAAATTACATTGTGGGGCGAAATTACAATGCTCAGAACCGGCCATATTGTTCATAATAAGCATATATGTAAGGTTACACGGAGGAAGCCCTAATTTTTCAATTATCGTATTATTCGCTGGAGCGAGGTGTCGAACGAACTCTTTGTTTGATGTTCGCTTGAGCGACTTGTTGAGCGAACGCCTAGCGAACTCTTTGTTTGAGCTTTGCTCGAGTGACCTATCGCATGGACGTCAAGCGAACTTTCTGCCTGAGCTTTGCTCGAGCGACCTATCACACGAATGTCGAGCAAACTTTCTGTTTGGCGTATCTCTAGTCAAAAAATCTTCCATTAGCCCAAGTCTCATTGAAACTCCACCAAAAGAAAAGACGTGACGAATCATTGTCGGGTTGGGTCATCAATTCGGGCCATCACAAGAATAAACCAAGCTCCACAAACCCAACAAGAGTTACCTCGGATGCCTCACTAGCTGGCCAGAAAATCAACTACCCTTCGTGGCGTCACCCAATGGAGCCCCACTCTAGCAAAGATATCATTCCACAAGCTCATGGCTACATCATAATGCAAGGACTCCCTGCTTTTCTTACACATATAACACCAATCCAACATAATGATTCGGCATTTCCTTGGGCTGTTTAAAGTGAGAATATTCCCTAATGAAGCTGTCCATACAAAGAAAGAAGCTTTTATGGGGGACTTAGTCTTCCATATGTTCTTCCATGGGAATGGACTTGTAGATTGTTTCATAAAGGACTTCTAGTATGACTGTACAGTGAACCTCCCCTTCTTGGACAGAGACCACAAGATCTTATTAGCTCCTTCATTCACTCTACAACTATACAAGGTTGAAGAAATATGTAAATGTGTCAATTTCCCAATCTTGGGCAGCTCTAAGGAAGATAACATTCGATTGTGGAGAGCCACTAGATTGATCCATGAGCTCTGCTATTGAGCTCTATTTATTCTAATTCTCACAAATACATATATTCCCTATCTCAGTTATGTACAGAGCAACATTCCATGGAGAAGAGCCACTAGGAAGATCCATTAGCTCTATCTATTCTACCTCAATGGAATTTATTAGTATCACATCCTTATCATAAAACTGATTGAAACAAGGATCAGGCCCAAGTGGATCCTACCTTTATAGAACACATTAAACAGAAAAGACTAAAGGCATGTTTGAACACTTGGAGTATCTCAGAATTTTGTAACTAGTTGTGAAATTGTTGAGTGAAAATGTTTTATTAGGTTTGGGAAAGGAGAAAAAAAAGGTTGAATAAAAATATTAAAAAATTGTTTGAATATTATTTTTTAATATTATTTTTGTTTTGAAGTTTGTAAAAGTTGTATTGACTTTTGTGTTTGAATAATTGATTAGATGAAAAATTTGAAAATTTGAAATTGAAAAGTATTTTGTTTGAGTGATGTGTGATAATGAGATTATGAGAAGTTTTGAGAATTCTCAGTGTCCAAGCATGCCCAGCCTTCACTGGGTTTAAACACATGCTAGAAGAACATCATTGTAAGATCTCATTTTTAGATGAGACTTTCTTAGAGCTCCATTAATCCGATTGCATACCACTGAGGGTAGTGATTTTACATTTGGGAAATGGATTGTAGATGTGGGATAGCAGGAGTATCGCAATTTTTTATTGGGTATTGTTAGAACTTCACTCTAATTGTTATTGCTGGCTACTGGATTGAGGCCTTTTCAAGTCACTGTATGAGTGTCTGTCCATGCAATTTGAGCTAACTGCTAAGAAGGCTTGATGTTTTTACCAATCTTTCCTAGAAATCCTTATGATCCGGATTTTTAGGTGAAATGATATGTCCTGGTTTGTTTTCTCAATAATATATAGCGCTCTGTTCTGAGAAAGAATGAAGTTTAGCCATATAAAGATGTAGGAATATGGGCTTATAGCTTTTCTGCAAGTTTCGATACTTGCATTACCTGAGTCGTGTTTGCTTCTGAAGAACAAAACAAGATCACACCTCTTGTAGGATTATATCAGAATGTAGCTTTGCATATGTGAGCTGGATGTATATGACGTTGACTAATGGTTATGAAATTTTCCATTGTTTAGGAAAACAAGTTATGTTATGAGCACACGCATGCGGCGTGCCAACACAAATATTATTGAGCTTGCTTTGTAGGATACCTAGGAATGAATGCTATGCTGTGCCCGTGCTGCAGTAGACAGTCCACGACATAGTTAAGGAGTGGTGGTTTGATGGTCGTGTTCAGCTATAGATGCTGCTTGTCCTTGTAAGCTGCTATGGGAAGCACTTTAACAATTGACACATCCCTATATCAAGCAGCAATTAGATACTACTTAGAGGCAACTGACTGCAAGGGCAATGGTGTAGCAAGTGAATGGTAACCGTACTGTCATTATTGAATGGGGTAGGCAGGTAGCAATTTGAGGTCCCACTTCAACAGAGAGCACCAGTATCAACGCCATAAGTTAGAGGCTTAATTCTACTATTATTTACTTTTAAATTGGTCTCAACAATATCCAACCAACAGACTCTTGAATGCTTATCTTCGTTTTAAGTGGTCATCAAACATTTTTGTCCAGCTCATTCCTCCATTGGGATTTTAGGAGTTAATGAGTTTGTTATTTTTCATCTGCAGGTCTCTGAGTGGGGAAGGATGAGTATGTGTGATGCTGAGAGAAGACTCCTTGCTAATGCTTTGCTTGATATCTCCAACGAATGGTTCATTCTCCTGTCTGAATCATGCATTCCTGTCTATAATTTCAGTGTCATCTACCGCTATGTAATGAAATCCAGATATAGCTACATGGGTGCGTTCGATGATCATGGGCCATTTGGGAGAGGGCGGTATAATCCGAACATGGCACCAGAGGTACATATTAACCAGTGGCGTAAAGGATCTCAATGGTTCGAAGTTAACCGGAATCTTGCCATCAATATTGTGGAAGATACCATATTTTACCCCAAATTCGAACAATTTTGCAGACCAGCATGTTACGTAGATGAGCATTATTTCCCCACCATGCTAACCATCCGAGCAGGGAATCTATTAGCAAATAGAAGCATCACTTGGGTGGATTGGTCGAGGGGTGGTGCTCACCCAGCTACATTCGGACGATCAGATATCACAAAGGAGTTCTTCAAGAGAATTTTAGAAGGTCACAACTGCACATACAATCATGGAACCTCTTCAATTTGTTTCCTATTTGCAAGAAAATTTGCTCCAAGTGCCTTGCAACCTCTATTACAATTATTACCAAAGCTTTTGGCCTTCTGACAACAAAATCCACAAGGAATGCTTAATCTTGAAGTGAATAATGGATTAGATCCGAAAAGGTTCTCCAACAGAGACTGCAAGACTAAATTCTGTGTCATACATGTTGAATAGTATCATAAATTTGAACTTTATTTGTAATAATATGTTTTCTTTTTCTCCTTCATCCATTGAGCTCTTTAGCAATGCCACAGTGTAGAACAATTTTAGATGTACAAAGACTAGCATTTAGCAGAATATATACATTTTTGTATAGTTATACTTTGTTTTTGTGTGTTTTGATCTTACCAGTGATCTTCTAGTCTCTACTGTACATAGCTTCAAGTCCAAGTTCTTTCAGCAGTCCAAACAAATGTGGTGTTCTAATTTGCACTCAAGCGGAGCCGACTTCCCAAAGAAGAGAAATGAAAAGTGTACTCATTTTGTCATCTCAGTCAAAAGTCATTTTCGAACTCACAAAGTCTTGAATTCATAGTTATTCAGACGAATCGTGATCTTTTAGATGTTTTAAAATGATACAGATTGTTTACAATTAACTTCAGATTGTATTAAAGATTTAATTGAAGTATTTTCAGTTAAGTCTAACCGGTTTTCTGTTTTTACTAGTTACTTTACTTCGATTACCTTGATTTTACCTTTATAGTCTTTAGACTTATACATGTATAAAAACAGAGTCCTCTTTTAACTTCAGAACATATTGAATACAATATAAAAATTCTCTTCTCAGTCGAAGGTTTTACATCATCTTTCTCTAATTTGCAACATGGTATCAGAGCAAAAACTCTAGGGGATTTCGTCTCTTTCTTCGCTGCGATGGCTGCTACGATGCCAAACTCAAATTATATTCAAATGCATGGTGATGATCAATCAGCGAATCCCTATCATTTACAAAATAGAGATTCAACTGGCTTGTGTTGGTTTCTCAAGTCCTCACGGGGGGATAATTACAACATATGATGTAGGCCGATGCAAATTGCTTTGAAGGCAAAGAACAATATAGGGTTTATCAATGGAGTAATAAATCAACTAGTTGATTCTAATCTTTTGTATAAAGCATGGGAAAGGTGTAACAACATGATATTGTCTTGGATCTTGAATTCAGTATCGAAGGACATTGCAGAGACGATTGTATATGTAACAACTGCAAAAGAAATGTGGGAAAAGTTAAAGAGTAGGTTTTCTCAAGGAAATGGGCCACGAATTTTCCGATTGCAAAAGGATCTTGCTTCACTGTCACAAGATCAATTGTCAGTAAGTGTTTACTATAGAAAATTTAAGGCCACATTTGTTTTCAGAAAACATCTCATCTCATCTTATTTCATATAATCATTACAACTTTCTCAACTTCCAATACAAAATAAAATAAACAATTCAACTTTTTCATATCCCAAAATAAAAATAATATTAAAAAATATATTATAACAATACTTTATTTAATTTTTTAACTTTAATTTCAACTCATCTCACCTCATCTGCTAAAACAAACGAGTCCTAAATACTTATGGGATGAATTTCTTAACTACAATCAAATTCCCACTTATACGTGTGGAGCAATGAAATCTTGTAGTTGTGGTGCTATAAAGATTTTGGAATATCAACATGGATAGCACGTTATTCAATTTCTTATAGGGTTGAATGAAAAATTTTCCCAAATTAGAGGATAGATTTTGCTCATGGATCCACTGCCACTGATTGCCAAAGTATTTTCTCTAGTAATTCAAGAAGAAAAGCAACAAGAAGTTGGATCTGTACGTAGTTCTACAGTTGAAACTGCAGCATTCTTGAGTAAAAAAAAGAATCCAAGATAGAATTTTGGGAGGTAGCAAGGAAGAAAAGAAAAATTGATGTGTACTTATTATGGCATGACCAACCATACGGTTGATAAATGTTACAAGATCTATGGGTACCCTCCAAACTATAGGCAACAAAAAGGGAAATTCTTCAAAACCAATCAAGTCGTGGCTCAACCTACAAGTACTCCTTTTGAATCCAAAAATTCACTGTCTCTCTCTCAAGAAAAATGTCAGCAATTACTTGCTTTAATCCACAGTAAACAATCATCCAATGGTAATCATCAAGTAGCAACTGTCTCTTCCATTCCAAACTTGTTATCTTCTTTGCCAGGTATATATTCATCACATATATGTCTTTCTAACCTTACTTCTAGTGATAGCATGCCAAATAATTCAATTCAAAACACCTGGATCATGGATACAGGTGCCACAGACCATATAATACATTCTATTGATTTTTTCACAAGCATTACTCAAAAACTAAATTCGTATGTAAAACTTCCAAATGAGTGTTCCAATCACACATCTTGAAAGTGTTCAAATATATTATCACTTAATTCTAAAAGATGTGTTGTGTATGTGCCATCTTTCTCATACAATCAGATTTTTATTAGCAAATTAACTAGAGGTGGCAATATGTGACATAACTTGTTAACCCAATACGAATATAACACGATAATAGCAGATTTGGATTTAGTCTTAACAAGTTTGAGTCAAAACGGGTTGACCCGTTAAGACACGATTGCTTAACGGGTCAACCCGTTATGGCCCGTTAAGAAAGTTAAAGTTACAATTATACCCTTATACCTAAAAATAAAATTGTTGAGGTTTTAATTTCGATATTTTTATTGTTTGGATTGTAATTTTAGATTTGTAGTTAGTTTTATATTTTTATAGATATTGTGATTTTAACATTTATATAAAATTATGTTAAACTTAATCAGGTCAAACGAGTTAATTTCGGGTTTGTTCAACCCATTTATATAAACGAGTTGAAACGGATCGACTTGTGTTGTGTTAATCTATTTCATAGTATTCACTAACAGGTCAAAACGGGTCATGTCCTGTCAACTTGTTATGTTAATGGGTCATGTTAGAGTTTGAGATTTTGACACAATAAGCTTAACGGGTTATGTTCAGGTTGACCTACATAGTATAATATACATGTCTTGACACGACATGAACACGACCAGTTAACATGATTTGACACCCCTAAAATTAACATCTAATTAGTATTGTTGTTTTATTTTCATTTCTAATGATTGCTACATTCAACGCTTTATCCCATGGAGGATGATTGAGAAGGATAGAAGAATTGCTGGTCTATATCTACTGCAACAACCATAAACTAATGTTGTTGACAGTTTTTCTAGCTTGCCAAACATCAACTCGGTGATAGACTCAAAACTTCATCTTTGGCATTGTAGACTTAGCCATCCATCTTTAGCTAGGTTACTAGTTCTTTCTAAGTCAATTTCAGATGTTACTTTTCCAAATAAAGATGTACATATGAACCATTGTTATGTATGTCCCTTAGCAAAACAGAAAAGATTGACATTTCCTACTTATACTTATAATGCTATCTTTCCTTTCCATTTAATGCATTGTGATATAGGGCCCTTTCTCAATTCCTACTCATGATGAATTTAGATATTTTTTTACAAAAGTTGATGATCATTCTTGATCAACATGGGTGTATTTGATGGTGTAAATCAAATGTGAGGAACATATTCATCTCCTTTTACAGTTTAGTTTTTACACAATTCCAAACAAAAATTCAATATGTAAGAACTGATAATAGTCTAGAATTTAACATGCTAGATTTTTTTTCTTCAAAAAGTATTATTCATAAAAAAATATTATGTGGAAACACAACAACAAAATGCAAACACCAACATCTCTGATGATGTTTTGTAACACATCTCCAACATCTCTACCTATAACGCATCTCCTGAAGGTATGTTTTGTAAGCAATCAGGTACTCCTTAAACATTTATGATTGTGTATCTTACTCAAAATTGTCATCCTCTCATCATGTCTTTAGCGTATCCATCTCATCTCAAATAGAACCTGAATTTTGCCATCAAGTTGTACATCATCCTTATTAGATAGAAGCTATGTGTCTTGAGCTAACTGCTCTAGAATCAAATCATACCTGGAAACTTACTAAACTTCCACCCAATAAAGTCCCTATGGTTGTAAGTAGGTTTATAAAATCAAATATAATGCTGATGGTTCAATTGAGAGCTACAAGGTAAGGCTAGTAGCAAAATGGTATAATCAAAAGGAAGGTCTTGATTTTTTTTAAACCTTCTCTCTTGTTGCTAAAATGGTGACAATAAGGTGTCTTTTGTCACTAGCTGCAGTCCATGGTTGGCATCTTATTCATCTTGATGTCAACAATACATTTCTATATGGAGGCTTAGATGATGATGTTTACAAGTAGTTACCACCAGGGTATTTTCGAAAGGGGGACACTCGAGTGCGTAAATTGCAGAAGTTACTCTATGGCCTGAAACAGGCCTCTAAACAATGGAATTCGAAATTTACAACAGTTTTACTTCAACTTGGGTTTCAACAGTCCAAGTCAGATTATTCCTCATTCACAAGGCAAGAAGGAACTGTATTTGTTGCCTTATTAGTATATGTATGATATACTTTTAGCTAGTGGTGACATGGCAATTGTGGAATCAATTAAAACTACTCTCAATGATCAGTTTAAATTGAAGGATCTTGAACCTGTCAAGTATTTCTTGGATATGGAGATTGCTAGAACAAAAAGAGACATTTCTATATGTCAAAGAAAGTATGCTTTAGAATTGTTAGATGGTGCTGGTTTACTTGGTTCTAAATCAGTAAACTTTTCGATGGATATTCGCTGTAAACTCAACAAGGAAGATGGGGAATTATTTAAAGATAGCACAAGTTATAGAATACTTATTAGCAGATTATTGTATCTTACAAACACATGACCAGACATCACTTTTATTTGCATCATCTAAGTTGGTTTCTTGATCAACCTAGAGTACCACACATGCAAGCTGCTTTGAGATTTTTGAAGTACATCAAAAAGGCTCTAGGACAAGGACTTTTTTTCAGCATCCTCTTCCATTCATATAAAGGAATTTGCAGACCTAGATTGGGCTAACTGCCTTGACATAAGAAGATCAGTTTTCGGTTTCTATGTATTTATTGGAGATTCACTTGTGTCTTGGAAGTCAAAGAAGCGAAAAATTGTATCCAGGTCATATGCTGAAGTTGAGTACATGTCCATGACATGTGGAGTGTATGAAATCACATGGATTCTCTCTCTATTTTCAGACTTTTATCAACCACATTCTAAGTCTTCATTATTGTACTGTGTTAATCAAGTTGCATTACATATTGCTGCCAATTCTGTGTTTCATGGAAGAACAAAACATATTGTGTTTGATTGTCACATCATAAGGGAGAAAATACAAGCTAGAATTATTCAAACTCCACATGTGTCTTCAGCCCATCAGTTTCCAATATTCTAACAACACCATTGGGATCTAGTTCTTTCTTTTCTCTTTTGTCCAAGATGAATATATACACATCATCTTGAGGGGGGCTATTGGAGATTTAATTAGGCTATTTTCAATTAAGTCTAACTGATTTTCTGTTTTTACTAGTTAGTTACTTTACTTCGGTTACCTTGATTTTACCTTTATAGCCTTTAGTCTTTTACATGTATAAAAATAGAGTTCTATTGTAACTTCAGAACACATTGAATACAGAATAAAAATTATCTTCTCAGTTGAAGGTTTTACATCATCTTTCTCTAATTTGTAACAAAATGTAAAATTACTAAAAATGAAAAGTTGTAAATATGACAAAATATGCATCACTGAATTTGAAAGCGAAAATCCGTATTTGGACCCCAAATAACATGTACTAATCTCGATCATAGTATTGCCACATGCATTAAAGTTAAATTTTTAGAAAGCAAATAAAACAAATAACAAATAAATGTTAAAGAAATGATAATTGCAGTCGTGAGTATATAAGTATTGTACAATCAGTTTAAAAAAAGTAAATAAATACGGGATGCACATGAAAAAAATTAATTTTTTAATAATAGACCCTGCTCTTTTTCAAAACGACCGCACAATACTTATACACTTTACGATTACATATAATATTACTCTAAATGTTATGGGTTTAATTAGTACCAACAAATAGATAAATGAAACATAATCAAACTTTTTTTTTTTTTTTTTTGTATACAAAATAAACTCACCTTCAAACAAAAGTACATTAAATTGAAAGGCAACATTGTTTTGGGTGGGGGGACTCAAGCTATGCAATGAATGCTCATATACATTATGAACTTTTGTACTTAATAAAACAAAATGAATGACACATTTGACATATGTGTAAAATTGTTCCACCACATCATTATTGGCAGTCCTGGTGACTCCCCAGCGCATTGATTGAGAGATATTTGGTGGTCAGTTACTTCAATGACAACCATAGCATACCTTCTCAGGGCAGTCCAATATCATTCAGGCAATAAATTTTAGAATCAGAAATTTTTGTACTACAAGCCGTGTGGACTAGACTGACTTGTTCTTTCCTTTCATTTTTGTTAATATATATATTTATATATATATATATATATAAATTAAAAAATAATAATGCTAGATACAATTTTTAGTTATATAACTCTCACACGTTATTTTTGAAAAAGAAAATTATTTTAGATATAAAAATATTTTATAAAAAAAAATTTATAAATTAATGTGATTTAATGTAATATATTAAATTATAAATATACTTTTATTATAAAGTAGAACTAACGTATCATATAAAGTCACGTTAGTTTGTAGAATTATTTTTATGAGATTTCTTTATAATTGTCATATTTCTTTTAAAAAAAGTGAGATCTATTATTAAAAAATTATTATTTTTACATGAATCTTATATTTTTATATTTTTTTTCAAAATAAATATATTAAGACCCTCTTTAGATTGAGAGATGAGATAAAATGAGATAAGATATTTTTTGATGAGTTGAATAAAATATTGTTAGAATATTATTTTTTAATATTATTATTATTTTAAAATTTAAAAAATTTAAATTTTTTATTATATTTTATATAAAAATTTAAAAAAATAAAATAAAATAAATTGATATCACTTCCAGATCTAAACGAATTATTTAATTTAAAACTCATAAATATCTAGTTCAAATATTGCGGACCCTAATATCCAGAAGAGAGACCATCATTCACGACAAGTCCATTATGGTAATTTCATTTATCTTTCCTATAGACTGAAATAAAATGGACCCCATTATACAGATGGCCAGCTGTCTGCCATAACCAATACCACATAGAGAGAAGAGAAGCGAAGCGAAAGAATCAGCAAACCTCAATAACCAGCTCCGAATCCCACACGTACACCTGTCGTATCTTTTCCTCTCAATTTAAAAAAACCTCTCCGTTCCCACCATCCACTTGTCCCATTCTGACTCGCTACCTTCCGCATTACAGGCTGGTCTTCATGGTCCCCACCTTTTTTCTTTCCAGCCAACGGAAACCCCTACCATGCGCTGTGTAGCCGTTTTTCTCCTCCTTTTCTTAACAACCCCACCTTCCACAAAGCACCACACCGGCCCTGTTCCCGTTAATACAACGCGCTCTGGAAACGTGTTCGTTCGTACGCGAGTATTCAAACATGCGCGTCAGGGGCTCCCTACTCCCCCACCCGCATCCTGTTGGCAGATACGGCGCCGTTTGTTCAAAGTTTAAAAACATGTTCTCGGCTTGGAAAATTCGTAAGAACGAGGGGCCCACAAGGAATACAGCTGTCACGGCCCGAATCGCCAGCCTGTGGCTCGTTGCCCTAACCTCCTACGTTTCTATTCCTATATAAATACTCTCCACAATTAATCTCTCTCACACACAACTGCAACAAACCCTCTTCATCGGACTCTCTCTTTCATTCATTCTTTCAAAGATCTAGAGGAAGAGAGGTATTCTCACCAATGGCGGCTATCTCCAAGGCTACGTTGTTGATGACTCTCATGGCCGTTATTCTCGCATTGGTCGGTACCGCTCAAGCTCAAACAGCTGAAGCCCCGGCGCCAAGCCCCACCTCCGCTGCCCTCTCCACCTCCCCGTCCTTGGGGTGGGCTTTACTCTGCTCCGTCGTGGCTCTGGTCTTCGGATCTGCGCGCAGGGTCTAAGAGTCTCTCTCTCTCTCTCGAGGCATGTCATTCTCTTTGTGGATTGTTTCACGGCGTGGATGGATGGATCGTATAGGGTGGATTGGGATTTTATGCTTTAGAGTTTGTTCTACTTTTTTAGGGATGAGAATGGTTCTTAGTGGTGAGCTTTTTGACGAGTAACGCAGTAAACGATACATATATAATGCGTTATGGGTTTTGTTGTGGTTTGAGAAATTATGACTATTATTATTATTATTATTCTTGTCAGTAAATAATGGATTTTTCTTATACAGATCTGCCTTTCTATCTCCATGAATCTTGATCTTGAATGCGCACATGCATTTGTATCTCTTTCTTTTTTTCTCTTCTTATCTTAAAATATATTCAGAGAAAAAAGCACGAGAATGGTGCTACACTGCTAAATGCGTGCGCACTAACATTGTTGGCAAGCGAAGCAAATCCCATGCTTTTCCGCACAGAAGTGCTTACTTGCCAGACACGTTGAAACAGTCACATGGTTTTCCACCGGAAAGTCATACGAGTTTGTCTCTTTACAGAGAGGGGGGGAAGAAAGTGGAATACTTTTATGTCAAAAAGTAATTATTAATAATATATTTCAAGTAATTAATTCCCTTGAGGCTTTAAATCGTTGAGCATTTAAAGAGACATGGAGATCCAACACGATTGAGCCTCTTTCTGACCGTCAGAAAGAAAGAAACCTCAAGATTGGTGGTGGGTACAGGAGAATAACGCTTTGGGGGGCGCACTTTCATGTGGTTGGACTGCGATTCTTTTGGAGATTGGAATCATTGAGTAGAACCTAAGTTATTTTCTTCAATAATTGATTACACTGTTAAGAGTTGGCACATTAGTCATCTTCAAGAATTATTTAGGGAAGACTTTTGGTGATTGATTTAAATTGGTCCATATGTTAGTGTGTGATTCTTCCTTCTCTTTATTTTTTCAAGAAAACTTTATTTAGGCTGCGTTGGTTACATAAAATTAAATTATCTCATCTCATCTTATCTCGTATAATCATTATAATTTTTTTAAACTTCTACATAAAATATAATAAATAATTTAATTTTTTTAAATCTTAAAATAAAAATTATATTAAAATTATATTATAATAATATTTTATTTAATTTTCAACAAAATATCTCATCTTATCTGAACTGTGTAACTAAACGATACCTTAATCTTGTGATTGATCCCAATGTAATTACTTCACAAGAGGGATGTCGAGCTCTTGATGTGTGCCTTGTGAGGTGTTTATTTAGATATGATGCCAAATTGAGTATAAAAAGATGGTGAATGAGATTTCTTATTATCTAATGTCACAAATTTTTTAACAAAATATCTCAATTCACTGTCCAAACTTCTCCTTATGTGCTACTTTGAGTCGTACTACCTATATCGAAAGGTGAGAATGTTAAGAATTTAGAAAAGATAATGTAATATTTAAGCGAGCGGAATATAAGAGTGTAATGATTAGATTCAACATATTTTATTAAATAAAAATTATATTTATGATAATTCTACGATATTACAATTATAAGATTGATTCAATTTTTGAAACATCATATGACATGTAGACTATTTTGGGCGGTTGCTTTTTATTTGTTCCTTGAGCTGCGTTAGGATTTGAAGGTATTGCCGTATTGGTATCCCCCGCTCACTAAAAAGTCGTGATGAAGATTCAGTCAGGCAACTGATAGGACCACGAAAAAAAAAAAAAAAAAAATTTGTTGGGCAAGCTTTTGATGTGGCACTCTAATTTGCTTAACAATTGTTTTTAAAAAAATTTTGTGTATTTATTTTTATGTATTTTTTATGTATTTTATTAATATAATTGGTTGTATAATTTTTTTTAATATAAAATAATTATTTTAACTAATCACATTAATAAAATATATAAAAATAATTATACCTAACGAAACTCAATTCTTTTTGGGAAAGAAACGCGGTTTGCAAACTTTTCTCGGCGTATGGGACCAGACAAAAAAGTAATTAAAGGGCATAAAGTTTGAAAATCAGGAGATTCAAAGTTTTGCTTATTTTATATTTCAAGACCTTGGTCGTCTATTCTATAAGTTATTTATGAGAAATTGTTCGTGTGGGTCCTACTCGAGCCTAACGTGTAAAATATACTAAAAGGATAATACTACTATTTCTTTTCTATTTTACCGCTCATCTTTATCGCTTTATTTATTTAATTTTTTTTTACGTAATGATTAAAAAAATATTTTTTAATAATATTATAATATTTTTTATTTTTTAAAAAAATATTAAAAAATACTAAAAAAATAAAATAAAACTTTATAACTAACAATAGCTCACAGCTGTAACTGGGAGGGGTGAGTGTAGCAGCACTCATACTAAAATAATAACATCTAAGTAGAGACCAATTTCTATTATAAAAAAAAAATTATTTAGTCTCAAAGTGATTATATAAAAATAAATTTATAAATTAATGTAATTTGATGTTGTATATCAAATTGTAAAATTATTTTTATTATAACGTAGATCTAATAGATCCTATAAAATTATATTAATTTATTGTTTTATTTTATATAATTTATTTATATATGCATCAGTTCTTATATATTTATATTTGTTGTGGTTTTTATTTTTTTATATATTTTTTAAAAAAATTTACAGTCGGTAGAAATTTCTTCGGTGGCTATAGCGGCTCCCTTTCTATTAAGTTTGATGTGCGATAAAAGTAGAAAAATAAAAAGTTTCATGTGGACCTGGCCATGTGCCAACCATAAAGAATGTAAAAAAAAAAAAAAGGCCACCCACAACAAAATCATTCATTTTATACTTTATGTACAAGATTTTCAAATAAAGTAAGCTTCTTATGAGCATTTGATATGTGTCTTTCCTTTTGCATTAGACCATCTTGAAATAAGATGAGATAATTTTATTTTTTTTTAATATTGGTACCGGAAGTTAATCCATGAGTGCACAGACTCTTGACAAGAAATGTTTTGCAACAAATAATAAGATGAGATAACTATTCTCAAAAAACTTAACTAATAGATACATATAATAAACCATACAATATTTATTATTATATCAAGCTGTTTAAATATCATTAAATAATACTTGAAAATATTCTAAAATTCAATTTATTTTATCTTTAGACAAAATTGAAGGCAAAGGCCAATGTAAGCTTCGTTCCAACTTTATCATTTGCAACCCAACCAAAACAAGAAAAATAATTAGGAAAAAGATAGAAGTCAAGAATAAAAGGAATAAATAATTAAATTCTTTTCATTCCTTCAACAAGTGAAAGGTGAAGATGATTCACACAGTTCTTACATTTTTCTTTTCTTACATATTTCTCATCATATTAAACACTATCTTCCTCGCACAATCCTACCACAACAATGCTCATTTCCCAAAGGAGAATTTATCTTCTACTCAGAGTCAGAATCCATGTTGCCCATCGCCTTTAACCCTCTTGGTCTCTGCACCAAATAAAGCCAACCCTTTTAGATGATATTGTTTTCTTTCTAAAAGTCTTGATCTTTTGTCATTCAAATTTAAATTCTGTACAGATTGAATAGCAAGTGAATAAATTCAAATTTGGTTTGCACATGAGTCCACTTTGTAAACTCCTCTATTAAAAGAATGAAACTAAGGCCTCGACCGTTTTTACAGATGAGATGAGTTGGAGATAAAAGTTAAATAAAATATTGTTAGAATATATATTTTTTAATATTATTTTTGTTTTAAAATTTAAAAAAGTTGAATTGTTTATTTTATTTTGCATGAAAATTTTAAAAAATTATAATGATTAAATGAGATGAGAATGATTGTGAAAACAAACGAGACCTAAAAATTCAAATGAGTTTCTGTAGAAAAGCAAAATAAGGTTGAATAAATAAAAGAAATGGTACCTTCTTAGATATCTTCTTCTCCCTGACCTCGTATCGTTCCAGAGTCAGATCACACAACCATGCTCCTGGGCTAACCAACTGTGAAGCAAATTGCACCAAACAAAACAGAATGAGATGCCATGTAAGATATCTTGCACCCTTTCATTATAGAGAAACCATAAATAAATAAATAAAACTTCTTCCTCACGCTTCAGCTACGGGACTGACTTCCAAATTCTCAGCTTTTATTTCAAGGGAAAAGAAACTCAATCGACATGGAAGTGATTATCAATCGACATGGAAGTAGTTTCACATTAATGATAACTTTGAGGGGGCAAAACATGGAACTCATTAGTAGCATACAATTAAATAATCCGACAATTATTGGACAAGTAATAGTATTTTATGAGCACCTCACCTTCTACGGGCCTTATTTGTTTTCACACATAAGATAAGAATAGATAAATGAGATAAGATAAATTGAAATAAGATATTTTTAAAATATATATTTTTAATATTATTTTTATTTTAAAATTTGAAAAATTTAAATTATTTATTTTATTTTATATGAAAATTTAAAAAAATTATAATAATTAAATAAGATAAAAAGATAAAGATTGTGAAAACAAGCAAGGCGTTGTATTTCTATTTTAATTCGATGCATCTTTATTTTTTTTTTTAAATACACTCTAATTATTTGCTCTTGCCATTTTTAATTTTTTAGCCTAACAAAACAAACAAAAGACAGCTCTTCCTGTACACTAAATTGAACAGAGGTGAAAGAAAATAATAATAAACAGAGATAACGTGAATAAAAAAAAGGCAATCATGCGCCTCTTCCACTTGTCCACTAGCTAGCTAGTGTGGTCCAACTTGGAAAACAATTCTGCAACCACATGATTAATTAAAGGGTCTGCACAATACCAAATATATCCTCAAAGATAAAAAGGGTTTTTCTACGAAAATGGACAAGAAAGGGCCCCACTGGCTCCTTGGTCGATGTCTTTTAATGTCGGCCACACTCAACCAAAATGACAATACAATTTCCATCAACTTGTAATATAAAATTCAATTATATTGTAACCGTACACCTGGCCCGCTATGCACCGTCTATCCCGGTCCTCTATTCCACTGTTGGGCCAGTGATGACCGGGTGTTATCAGAATTTACCGACACGTGTAGGTTTCCATCTCACCGAACATAACATTTTATATCTATAGCTTCAAATATTTAATAATTTTCTAATTACTTAGAAATAATTATTAAATAATCATAAAATTAATATCATCTTGACTAATATTTATCGTGCAAGATTTCTTAAACTTCAATACTCTAATTTTTAAATTAAAAAACAAAAAATATAGTTAGTCTTAGGACAAGTCTAGCATACTCTTACTTAAAAAAATGAAGTTTTTTTATTAAAAAATAATTTTTTTACGAAACTATTAAATATATAAAAAAAAGTGTGCAAAATTTACAATAAGACGAAAAAATAATTATTTTATATATATATATATATTTTTTTTGTTTTTGTAAACCTAATTTGTCTGACTCGAATGATCTAAACTTTCGGTATCACTATTGGGTACGCATCATGGGACTAAGAGACACGTGTTCGCATCCCAGTTTTTCATGCGAGGATCTTGTCCCCTCACAAACTTTCTCTGCTTTTCCGAGAGCAAAGAATATTAAGCAAAGCAGATCCAAGACTAAAAAAAAATGGACTTATCTTCCTGAATAAAACATCAAAACAAACTCCTCAAAAACCGCATCCTATACTACCAAAAGACGCTCGTTAAAAAAGGAAAATGGCCTTGCAATCGACGGAACCTTTTGCCTTGTGCTCCAAGCGTTGAATCTTGACTTTTTCTCGGTGTGATTAAAAAATATATGTTTTTATTAATAATTTAATAAAAAAGAGAGAGAGAGGAGAAAATTGAAGCTTACATTGAGGGTGCGCTGGATGAATTTTGCTCGCTTCTTGGGTCTTTGAGGCAGTTTGGACCCCTTAATGGCCATGAAATCTTCCTCTTTCTCCTTGTTAGTCAAAGCAATGACGAATTTCGGTGGCCACACCGGGGGTATCGCCTCGCCGCTCCCGGACGACGATCCGCCGCCCTTCTTGCTGTCGTGCGCAGTCTCCGACGACGCCGCAGACTTGTTATTCTCATTGTGATTGTTGTGATGGTGGTGGTGGTGAAGGTTGATGCTATGGTTATTGGCCTGATTCCCTCTCTTATCGTGGGCACCACCCCTGTCGGGCGACGCAATTCCCCTCGCGACTCCGTTGCTCTGTCCTCTCATCGCACCTGATGCCTCCGAGTTCCTATTAGCAACACAAAGAACCAACAACAATTACGAAATTGACCTTCGGACGATCTAGATTGGTGCGGGCAAGCAAAGGGAAGCAGGCATAATCGCGTCGGGTGTTAAGAAAGGGAGTGGTTAAGATAAGATGGGCACGCCTGGTTTTCCCGTAGGTTTTAAGCCGTTGGATTTGAGAGTGAACTTTTTGGTGGTGTTATTGAAAAGTGGACAGTGATGCGGAATGGAGGTGGACCGGTATTCTTAATCGTATTTCATCTGACGGCTAGAAATGGATTAGATGATGGAAAAATGAGATTTTGGAAGGACGCGTGGAATCGGAACTGACCGTTACACGTTTCCAACGAGTCCAGGTCATGAGGCGATGTTGGGCATAGTGGATCAGATGCAGTGGAGATGTGATCAGGTGCGGGTAAGAAAACAATAAAAGACTAAAGCTGTCCTACGTGTAAGTGCCTAATTGGAAACCTAAAGACTGCTTAGAATACTTCTACTTTGCCCGAATATGATCTCTAATTAGTAATGAATGCAAAAAAGAAAAACACGAAAAATAATTGTTAATCATAGGATTATGTCGAGGTCATAAGATAGGGGAATAATAGTAAAAAAATAAAAAATAATAATAAAATAATATCATTTCATTTGTTTTTATAATTCTTTTAAATTCATTTTATTTTATTATTATAATTTTTAAAATTTTTACATATAATAAAATTAACAATTTAATTTTTTTAAATATTAAAATAAATATAATATTAAATAAATATATTTTAATAATATTTTATTTAATTTTTAATTTTAATCTCATCTTATTTAATTTTAAATTAAATGATGCCTAAATGATGTGTTTATTTATTAAAAAAAATCTTTCAAATTTGATCTTCGAGCATTAAATGCTAGAAACTAGAAAGTCTCAATTATAATTAGGACCTAAAGGAGAAGACAGGATAGAACAGAATCATTTCCACGCAAGAGAAGCAACAGAGCACAAGACTATTAGACTTATCATCAACAATATTTGAGTCTTTGACCATACATAATAACACTAGGCAAAATCAAGTACAAGCAAGAAAGAAAATGATAAAGATGTCCAGTTGTGATAAAACCAAAGTCACACTCAAAGAAGAAAATAAAGGCAGCTGAAGATTCCAAAAGCTCAACCTTATCTGATTTCTAAAGATGAGGTTCACACAACAAGCTATAAGGTACAGAGATGAATTAAATATTTGCTTAATATTTCTTTAATTTTCATATTTGCTATCTCAATTAGTAAATAAAAATCTTATTTAATTTAATTTAAAAGAACTCATTAGCCAATATCTAGATAGGTAATCCCAATAACAAAAGCGGGTGAAAATGACTAAACGAGCCTTATGGATATTATCCAGCCCAAAATGTAGCATTGAGGTTAAAAAACTAGTCCATCCAAACTAACTACCCCAAACAAGACGGTTCGTAGCTGAAATCACACGTTAGAGACCTAAATTGTGTCACCACTAAACAGTCCGTCCAAGTTGGCGTGCTTTATGATTGAGCCCATCCTAGGGGGGGGGGAATTGAATTATATCATTCCATAAATATATGAATGTTTGTATTTTGTCTCAAATTCTCAAATATCTTTTTTTGACAAAATTCTATGGCATTATGATTCAAAGTCTCTTAAAACAACACTGTCGATGATTGGGATTAGTATTTTATCATTCATTTTTTTTACCACTTTCCTAACTCTATGCAACAGATCCGGCGGCGATGCTTTTCTTCGGGTCCTCCAATTCGATCCGAACAGGATTTCGACAGTGTTACAGAAAAGGTTTGAAAAGCACGCCCACGAGTCACTTATCTAGATTTCAACAAGTTATATACTCGACAGCCAATGAAAGTGCCTAGCACCCATCCCACCGGCGAGGCAGAGCAGGGCGACTCGGCGTAGCGTGTGCCACACGCGCAGGAAACATCACAGAATTATATGCGTGTTCATGCATTGAAAAGTCAAGAGTGAGAGAGAGTTGTATAGAGTACCTGAGAATTCGCTGCGATGGTGGCGGCGGCGGCGGCTGAGGGGAAGGGTGTCGCTGACGTAGATTCAAATACCCATTACCATGATTACCACCGCCGGGCTGACTCAACGAGTCCTTATCGGCCCTCACGACCCGCCGGTCCACCCGAACCGTGGTCCTTTGAGCCGGGGCGGTCGGGTCGTTGTCCTTGACCTGGACCTTCATGCACCTGAGCCGCTTCCGGTTCCCCCACTGCAACACGAATTCCGACGACGTCGTCGTTTGTGTGATGGTCTCGGAACCAGCTGGTCTCAGCAACGAGGTTCCGTCCGTTCCGGTTGTCTCTCTACCGTTTGTATGGATTGCGTTCGCATTATTAGTAAGATTGCTGCTCCTCAGAGACAGAGAGTCCTTATCCATCTTCTGTACGTTAACGTACAAAGCTGTCCCATTCCATAGAAGATAATTAGTAATTATTGAGGTTAATCTATGTATGAAAAAAGGGTAACGTTCAATTAAAGAAGAAGAAATTGGATTTGGAAATGGCTACCCAGCAACCTCCATAAATAATAAACAAAAAACGAGGGAAGAGCGAAGATTGTGGAAGATGCGCATCGGACGGTCCAGGATTTGTGAAAAAAATGGTGGAAATCTCGCCCTTGGGGTGAGATGGGGGAATCACATAGAAGATATGAAATGGGTGATGAGGAAATTGGAGATAACGAAAAACAGAGCAAGTGCGAGATTTTCAATTGAAGCTCTTTTCGGTCACTATGAAAATGCGTGAAAGTCTTGAGAAAGATTAGAAACCTCAAATCGGTTACAGAAGAATCAAAGGAGTGGCTAGTGTTGGATTTTCCGGACATTAAGATGAACAAGAATTATACTCTCCTTTATTTTTCTCAGGTTTTTCGGAAGCCAAACAGAGGGTCATCGGGTCAGAAATGGCCTTCGCAATTCAGACGCCGTCAAAAGAGAGATCCTAGCAAAAGCTTCACAGATAAATAGAGGAATTTTGACCCACAAGGCTTTTCCTTTCCATTGCAGAAAATTCAAGGGTAGACTAACACTAAAAAAATATGGAGGAAACAACAAAAGACCAAATAAATCCCATATAAGGCCAAGTGGTTGGGAGAACTGAAATTTCTGGAGAAGGCCATAGATGGAGGAAAAGTCTTCAATTCGGGATTTTTTCAGAGAGAAGAGGAACCCAATGCAATCCGATAGTCGCAGAGAGAGAGAGAGAGAGAGAAGAGTTGAGAAAGATAGAGAGGAAAGCCATGGAAATGGTCATTACCGGAGAATTATCAACTCTGATTCAAAAGATAAAAGTCCAAAATCGGAATTATTTTCCCAAAAAAAATCCAGAGTTGGACACGCTGAATACAAAGAACCAAAGAAATCAATGCTTCGTTGAAGGCATTCAAATCCGATTCACCGTATAAAAGCCCCTCAAGAACCAACATCAAATTTCCTAAGCTGAACTTGAAAACCGCCACACAGAAATCCTCGATCTTCTCATTAGATGATGATTTCTCACCTGCACCACACAGATTCTGCCACTGTCACCCAGGGAATTCACAGAAAACGGGCCTTCCTCTCGAGTCTTCAAACTAACAAAAATGCAAATCTATGACCGGGATTCAACAAAACGGTGACATTTCAGAGCCCAAACCTTGGACTCCCATGCAAGAATCCAATATCTCTAAAAGAGATATTATCCTTATTGTTTATAGAAAGGTTCCAGATTTCTTCTAAAAACCACTCAAATCTATCCGAAATGTATCTGCAAAACAGAAATTGAACACAAACAAAGAACGTCTCAGATGATAAATCCCATGAAAACAAGAAGAAATCAAAGTCTGCTTCGAAGTGGAGACCTCTGAACTCGAAATTCTCGACCGTCTCTCTGTAATCTTCAATGAAACGAACCCGATCTTCGCAATCAGCCACGCAAATAAGAACAGAATCCACTTAGAATTCCTTCTAAGGAACCCCGTCCAAAGCTCTTCAAATGTTATCTGCACCAAAAAAGAGAGTTATTCTCAGAAGAATAAATACACGAGACCTCTATAAAATTCCACCCTGTGCTCAATTACAAACCTCCTTCTTCCTCCCTCTTCACAAGCTTCAGATCCTCGACCTTCCTTCAGACTTTCAGTAGAGTTCTCATGAATTCTCTCCCGAATTACCTTCTTTGGCATCTAAAAACACGACAGAAGGAAAAAGAAAATCCGTAGCGAAAATCAGAGAGAAAAGAGCAAAACTTCAGAGAGCTTCTTCCTTCTTGTTCTTCTGATAAAACGAAATACTCTCTCCCCCTTTCAAAACCCAGTTTATATACCCCCTTCTCCCACTCTCCGTTACACTTGAACCGTCCAAGGGTGAGCAAGCCTGACCCTCCGTTGACGATCGTAGGGCTCTCCTAAGCTCCTATCTTAAACCGTCAACCCCGTCTCTTGTAAAATCCCGTTACGGCGTTTTAATGGCTTTCGTTGGCCCTAAAATCAAGTATCACGCCGTCAATCGAACTAACAGAACCCTTAACGTCGTCTGTTTTTTTTTTTTTTTTTCCTTTTGTTAATTTGTTTATTTTTAGAGCGATACTACTCCAACCGTTAAAAGCTCTAACTAGTGTATTTAGAATGTGTTTTTTTTTATATTTTTTTACATATATTTTTTTAACACATTTAAATATATTTAAAAAATAAAAAAATTATAATATTATTAAAAAATACCTACCGAATCATTAAATAAAAAATAATAATAATAAAAAAATTAAAAACTCACAGTAGAAATTAACGATAAAAATTTAATTAGTACTTTGTCGTGGGCGGGTATGAATGACGCGGATCGGGTGTGGAAGGAACTATAGGTGGTAACTACGGTCAGTGGTTCTAACCATGGTGTTTTCTTGGACTTAGATTCTAACCATGGTTGGTTTTGAGACAGTTTTCAAATATCGTAAATAAACCATAATTATCAATTTTCTTTCTTTCTTTTTTCCATTCTTCTTTGATAAAATAGGAACAAACCATAAGGTCTTGTGAGTATGGAGTTGACCAAATTGTTTGAATCTTGGCCCTTAGGAGACGTTTGGATTTGAAGATGATTTGAGATGAATTGAGATGAATTGTAAATAATAATGAGATGAGTTGTGAATAGTAATGAGATTTGTGAATTAAAGTTGTTGAATAGTAATAAATAATAGTGAGATGAGTTGAGATAAATTGAGATGACTTGTGAATCCAAACGTCTCCTTAGTATATCCCTTAGTGCCTTTAGAACACTTGCTCATAGTCTATGACATCCAGAATTGATAGCTTCATATATGTTTATTAACTCTTGTGCAACATTTTATATGCAATCTCAATAGTTTGTGATGATTAAGGAAAAATAAGCAGTGAGTAGTAATTAGTACAACAAGAAGAATTTAACCGGAATTCAAGAAGGTAGAAGAGAGTCAGAAAAAAATAGTATTATATATAATTATAATTTATATTATTATATATTATATATAATATTAAAAATTATTATATATAATATTAAAAAAACATTATTTAAATATATTATAGTAAACTAGTCTGATCCTAAAAATTATAGAACCGGGTCCGATTCCGACCGGTTTTGGCATTTTAGAAATCGGTTTTGGACCGGACTCTTGTTTAGGCCGGTTCGGGCCGATTTTTCGGTTAAAATTTATACCCCTACAAGTCAAACCAGTGTATAGACATATCGTCCACGTTATTTAAATGATAAAATTTAATATATGAGATTCAAATTTTAAAATTTATCTTTTAAATCAAATTATATTATGTAAGAACATTACTAGATGTGCTCTATACACACTTGTTCAAGAATAGAATTTTTCTTTCTATATTGTAGCAGTTAGTTTTTTTAACTCTGGCTTTTCCAAGAGACTTCTACACTTTTTTGTTGGCTTTGGCCCCTGCTTCTCTTACAATTGTTGCTCTAGTTGGGGAGCAGGTTCAGAAAAGTAGTACAAGCACTTTCATATTATTTTTAAACATTTCCCTTAGTACAGAGCAGTCTATCTTATAGGAGCTTGCTTGATTCTATTTACACTGAAGCAATCTTAGGAACTATTATCAAAATACAACAGGATTATGAATATGTATATGTATCAACACATTTCAAGCTCTGGTCTTTCGAAGACAGTGCATTAAACTTTAATCATGCACTGAATCCCTTGTGCAGAGAGCTCCAAGGCCAAGAAGGGATGCTGACACAAGCTTGAGCTGATGCTTCATCCATCTGCTCCTTCTGAATCCCGGCATTACAAATGTTTGCAAAGGCTCTCATGTGTTTCATCCCGTACTGTGAGAGGGATCCGCAATGTGTCTCGAAAGTCCTCACCTACACAGGTAATTGTTCAGGATGCACATTTAATCCATACATATATAGCAGGAGTATCTAGACGAAATTTAAAGAAAAAAAATGTGGGATTTTTGAGTACCAACCTTTTAGCAAGATGTGGGGTTAGTGATCTGGGTTATTTTTTGTTAGAATAAATGAAACAAAATAAGACAGTGTTTACAGAACTGAGCAAGAGGCTGGAAATTGGTAATATTACCAGTGTCTTAAGGCAACCCCAGTCATCAACAAGTGGTTGCCCAGCAGGTCGAACAATATTGAGAACCACAGGACCTTTCTCAATTCCAAATAGGAGCTTCCCAGTAAGTTTCACACTGTCATCTATATGCATTCTATGCGACATTGCTTCAACAAACTGCTTTTGGGCTTCAACTTTCCTAGGAGAGCCTTCTGGAGCCTTGCGGAACTGCCAAAGAGCTACCCATTAAAGAATGAAAGCTTCCAAACAAAAAATGTTGACGTGTTACCACTATATAATGGAGAGCTCTTTATATTTCCAACGAAAGCATGATAATTTGACATCAAGATAGAAACTACAAAGGTTACATCTGATGACCCATGTTCAAAAAGCCACTTGCATTACTAGGAGTTAAGGGTAAAACAACAGATAAATTTCAAAAGGCATAGGAGTTGGGAAACAAACCTTATCCCAAAAATGGATGAGATCAGCATCTCGTTGGTTGATAGCTTTTGTAGATGGCCTCAAGTAATTCTCATTTACATTAGTAAGGTTAACATTTGTAGGATTTGTACCAATATACAGGTAAAGGTGGTCATTGTTAAGATTTGTATCACCATATTGCATGACATGAGAGCCATATGCAGAATTTCCATTTGCAGTCCTACTTTTAACCTGTGAATGCCAGAATAATGAACCCAATAAATGCTATCAGCACTTGATAAGAGCAAGGACAGCAACTAGACACTTTCAATACAACAGACCCTTGAAACACATATTTTTTGTTCTTGTATTTACACCCATTGCTCACGTGAAAGAAATTCAGGCCCACCAAGACTCAAATTAGAATAAAATATTTAAATGGTAATAAACATCAACTCTGAGAGAAATATTAGTAGAAGTGACAGTGGTTTCTCTCAATCTCTCTTCCCCCTTCTCCTAGCCCCAGTAACAGTCTATAACAATGCAATTGGTTCTTACCAGTTCATACTGCTGCTGCAAGGTTTCAGTCCGCAGATTGCTAATGTCACTGGTCACAAACTCAAACTGTTAAGACTTGTAAAAGAAATTATATCGTGAACAAAAACATTTTTATGCAACTAAAATATTGTTCTTTGTAATAAGAGCACAACAACAGTGATCAGATAAAAAAATCAAAATAACTAGAGAGGAAAGCTGCATCTTGTGATACATATAGACCAATGAAAAAGAGAGGCTACAGATTTCAGCAAACATCCAATTACCATGCAAATTTTATATTTTATGAAATTCTCATTTTTAGGTGGTTGTGCACGTACAAAATCTGCTTAGCCAAGTAAATTGACACCAATGCAAAGATAATTGCACATGTATCTAAAGGAAACTAATCATGGTATAACTGACAAGAACCTGACATTATCAAGCTGCTTTGTTTCCCTTATACTATGAGGAATGCTGAGCATACCTGTCTTCCATCCAAGCAACGCTATACAAATCACCCAAACAAGTTTCATATTCAGGGGGAGGACTGGGATCCTCTCCAGGGCAATAAGTTCCCCAACTACTCTCTTCTGCATTTGATGCTGTAGTTGCATAGATGTTCAAACCTTCTGGAAGAAGACCCTCAAAAATGCTTCCGGACTCACAAGCTTCTAGATAAAATACCTATAATTTTACATAGTTAACCTAAAATTTAAGTTCCCACCGGAACATAGTATGCATCAAGGAAATCATAGTTGAATCAATTACGTACCAAACTTTTATAGGTCCCAGAAGCATGCTTCTTCTTCAAGACTTTTATCAGATCGTCAGCATAGAGATAAGGATAAGTAGGCATCCCTAAAAAAATTATAATATGGATAAGAGAGTATTAAATTCATTAATTGGTCAAGTCTTTCAAAATTAGAATTCTGAACAACTTTTATAAACTAATACTGATGAAGTCATGGAACCAGCAAAAGGAAAGTAACACAAAAGTAAGTCATCTGATGAATGCAAACAAAAGCAAGGTACATAATACTAGAAGAAACACAATGCTAGAGGGATACTAACCAAGCACACCAGGACCCCCATGATCACTATAGTATATGAAGATATGATCATTGGGACCACTATCAACAACCTTCCCACTGCCCCCAGTAAGAGCAGTTCTATTTCCAAGGATAACAGCGAAAAAGTTGCCAACAGTAACATCTTCCCCAGTATAATCCTAACATAACAAAATCCACATGAGGGGGATAATTACGACTTACAGAATCACCAGTATTTTAAAGCCTTAAGAAAAGAAACCCAACCTTTGGCACTCCTTTGTACACATCAGAGCCGTTCGGGCTGTTAATGATAACTCCAGGCTTTGGATTCTCTTCATTTAAAGCAATGTCATCATACATGAAAACAATAATGTTCTCATCTTTCAAACCATCTTTCCTTAAGATCTGGTATGCATGACAAATATCAGCCTGGGAAGAAAAATGAGAAAAAAAAAGCGCCCATTAGCAAACTCAATAAAACAATAAGATCAAATTATAAACAAGAGATTATTATTTCTTGCTAAGCTCTAAATAAAACATGAGTATGTCCAAGACATACACTGCAAGAAAAACCAATAACAAAATACTTCACTCAAGCAATAGTAACTCGTTAAACTAGTCAACAGAACTATATATGCTGCAAAGCACATGATTTTCTTGTTAATCCTCTTTCTCCATCTTGTATTATCTTCGTTCATTCACCAATATTATTACTCCATAGCCCAATTACAAGGTAATAAGATTTAATTGGGATATCATCCACAGTGAGACAAATAACTGAAATTCCCATAGAATTTTACCACTCTAGACCATATCTTAATATGTACAACTAGTGGATACAAAATAAAGCGCAAAACTGAAAATAATAAAGAAATTCCAACAATTTGAAATCGGAGAAAATAAACAAGGCGTTATAGTAACTAGAAGGTTAATTTTTGGTGCTTTTAGACACCATAAGAACAGTACAAAGTGAGAGTTAAAAATCAATCTCCGGTTAACCTCACTTTTTCGGAAACCAAATTGAAGTTTCTTAAATCCCAAACCAATAATAAGAAACAAGAGCAATAAAATCTCAAGACACAATTCATAGACAACCGAAAATAAAATTAAGAAAAGGAAACAAGTTAGATAATTGCGAAATACAAGTCAAGAAACATACACCAATCAAGAAAGAGAAATAATTAAAAAATGGAAATTAAACTAACCTGATGCCTGTAATTCCAGTAGCCACTAGAGCCGGCAATCAGTACTGCCCATCTGGTCCCTGATGTGTCGTCATCATCATCATCAACAACACCGCTGACTCTGTCGAAGAATCTAGAGGCTTCTGAGGGCAATCGGAGATGGTCTTCAGTTGGGTACCTCCTGGCCGCAGCCGAACCGTAGAGGCCAAGGAGGAGGAGGACGACGACGATGGAGGATATGCGATTCATGGCATCGAGCAGTGGATTTCAGACTAGTGAAGCGGCTTTAAACAGAGAGCGGGTGATTTCCATGTTTCATTGGTTGGTGGTTGCTTTGACTTTAGTCAATTCCAATTAATTAAGGACAACAAGGAAAATATGTACATGAAAACAACAATGCATTTATTAAATGATATTGACAATAACTTTTTATCCGCACACCTATTTGTATGAAAAATAATTATTACATAGGTGAGTGTTTAAATATTATGTAATCATTTTAAAAAATATATATATATATAATTTATATAAAAATAAATTAATTTTTTAATAATAAATTTAATTAATTACATAATATTTATATATTTTATAATTATAAGTAATATTAATTATTTTTATATTCGCCTCTCTTATTTTTTTATTTTTTTGGATTGACGTTGTTTTCCCTGTAGGGGTAATCTACATTGACTTTTTATGTAACCCGGCCCAGGCCCACGTCCCAAGTCCATCAAACAATCCCCCGATCAAACTCTCTTATGCAAAACAACTTCAACGTGTAACCTAGAGGTGACAATATGCATTGCAATCCGTAAATAATAACAACAATAATTAGTGGATTTTGTTAAATATTTTAACATGAAACAATAATATTGAGATATTTGATTTTCTATAATTAATGAAAATAAATAACAACAATTAGAACATATACCTAATTCTTACAGTTTAATGCAGAATCTGAATGTTTAGTAAAAAAATACTCAACATTTCAATGATTTCATTAACATGTTTATATCATGGATATAAGCATAAGACCCACATTTTCAACATGTTCATTAAATTGCAATCATGAACGCAATATTGATATATTATATGAACATTATTTATTTCTTTACTTTCTTTTTAATATTTAGGTATTTAAAACTTTATTAAATATATTATTCGGAGAAAATAATGTGAATAATTTTTACAATACATTCTTAACAGGATGGCTATAAAGTCAACAATTCTAAGTCTCAAGATAAATTTTATCAGTCGTATACTATACACTGTGGCCTCAAAGCATGCTACAAACTCAACTTCTATTGCACATGAAACAGTAAAAAATTTGCCTCTTACTTTTCCATAAAATAACTATCCTAAATAGCAAAATACATAACTATAACTATATAGAAACATTTGAGCAATCCCACAAAAATAGAGTCTGAATATCCAGTTACCTTAAGAGCATCAGTTTTTCTAAAGGTAACACTAAGTTTTTAATTTTTTACAAATAACATGTCACTCTTTTCACAACTTTTGAGTCAAATATCTTTGAGTTATTTTGACAATAATCAAGGATATCAATTGAAAAATTGATATTCAGCATTATACATATTAATAGGGGTGTAAATTCAAACAGGAAAATCGGACCAGACAGGATCGGTTAACCGGTCCGGTCCGGAACCGGTTTTTAGAATATGAAAACCGGCCGGTTCCGCTTTAAGAATTTTTCGGACCGGATCGGACCGATTAATAAAAAATATATATAAAAAATAATATTTATATTATTGTATATATAAGTTTTATACAAAATATTATATATATTAATATATATAAGTTTTATATATTATGTATAATTATAAATTTTTATGTGAAATTTTTATATATAATATATATAATTATATATTCATATATGAAATAATTTATTATTATAATTTATAAATTATTACGTAAAATGTTAATACTAAATACTAAAAATTTATAACTAATACTAATAGTCTAATATAGACTACTAATAGTCTAATATAGACTAATGATTATAGTTATAATTAATACTACAAGTTTTTACTAAAAGTTTATAACTAATACTAATATATAACTTATAACTATACCAATATATAACTTATAACTATACCAATAGTCTAATATATAAGTCTATAACTAATAGTTGTAGACTATTTAACTAATACTAATAGTCTAATATAGAATATAAACTATAGTTATACTTATAATTAATACTAAAAATTTATAACTAATACTAATATATAGTTTATAACTAATAATCTAATACTAATATATAACTATACTAATAGGCTAATATTAATACTATTATATAGTCTAATATATTATATAACTATACTAATGTACAAGTCTATAACTATTTAACTAATAGTCAAATACTAATAGTTTAATATAGACTATAGACTATAGTTATACTTATACTAATATAGTTATACTAAATCACTATAACTAATACTAATATATAACTATATTAATAGGCTAATATTAATACTATTATATAGTCTAATATATTAATAGGTTATACTAATATATAATTTTATAACTATTTAATTAATATTAATAGTTTAATATAGACTATAGTTATAGTTATACTAATATAGTTATACTAAATCACAATAACTAATACTAATATATAACTATACTAGTAGGCTAATATTAATACTATTAGACTAGTCTAATATATTATATAGCTATACTAATATATAAGTTTATAACTATTTAACTAATACTAATAGTTTAATATAGACTATAGTTATAGTTATACTAATATAATTATACTAAATCACAATAACTAATACTAATATATAACTATATTAATAAGCTAATATTAATACTATTACATTATGGTATATTATATTAAAT
This sequence comes from Juglans regia, assembly GCF_001411555.2. Lineage (NCBI taxonomy): Eukaryota > Viridiplantae > Streptophyta > Magnoliopsida > Fagales > Juglandaceae > Juglans > Juglans regia. The sequence goes on along the minus strand of NC_049906.1, from coordinate 5,635,768 downwards.
CACTATAGTCTATTAAATGTATTATAAATATATATAAATTTTAATTATCATTTAACAAAAAAACACATTGAAAATAATTAAACTTTAATTAAATACTAAAGGGCCAAAGGCCAAACGGCGCCGTTTTCAATTTGAAAACCTAAATCATCTTCATCTCTTTCGGGAATCGTCGTTCCAGACTTCCATTTCCGCCTCTCGTCTCGGTCTCACACAGCAGTCTGCTCTCACCTCTCGCTCTCTCCGTCTCTCGTGCCGTCGTGCGCACTGCGCTCAGTGGCTCACTCTCTCCGTCTCTCGTACCCGTGAGTCGTGACTGACTCTGCTCTCGTCTCTCGCTCTCAGTCTCAACTCTCCCGTCTCTCACTCTCTCGTCTCTCACTCTCAACTCTCCCGCCTCTCACTCTCTCGTCTCTCAACTCTTTCGACTCTCACTCTCTCGTCGCTCTCAATCTCTCTTCTCTCAACTCTCGGCCCCTGTCTCAGTCTCTCTGCCGATCTGCGATTCTGCCCCCACGGTAAGTTTTTTTTTTGAAATTACATACTAGCCTACTATGATTTTTGTGATATTAGAGTTTTTGTGATTGGGTTTTGTGATATTAGGGTTTTTGTGATTGGGTTTTGTGATATTGGGGTTTTTGTGAATCTGTGATTGCCGATTGGGTTGATTGTGTTTTGTGATAATAGGGTAGGGAATTTGAATCCGGAATCATTACAATGTTTTCTTGCATTGTGTGTATTCTCTATTTGAATTTCATCTATTTTGCATTGCATCCATCGGACCATCATCAATTATTTGAAAGTAATAGTAGCCCTTTTCCATTCCATGTATACAGATCAGATCATGATTCATGATCATATGATTCATATATAATTTAGAAGGCTTTATAATTATATTTAAGCGTAAATAAATCATGTTTCTTTGGTGGAACTTATGGTTTATGAAATTATGATGTAGTCCAACCACATGGTGCATGCAATATATTTTTATAGCAGATTTTTCTATAGCAGTTTTTTGTTAAAACCGGAAAACCTAACCGGACTGGTAAAACCGGAAGTACCGGTTTATGAGGGTAACCGGTGTGGAATCGGTTTTGGAAAATACAAAACCGGTACATACCGGTTCGGTCCTAGATTTTGTCCAAAACCGGACTGGTTACACCCCTCATTTAGGGTTTATTTTGTTGTTACAGTTTTTTTTTTTTTTTTTTTTTTTTTTTTTTTTTTTAATATCAGATTTTATATTTTTATAGAAGATTTTTCTATAGCAGCAGATTTTTTATGGCAGCAGATTTTTTACATGGGAGCAGTTTTTTTATGGCAGAATTTTTTTTATGGTAGATGATTAAAACCGGAAAACATGACCGAACCGGTAAAACCGGAAGTACCGGTTTAGGGGGGTAACCGGTGCGTAATCGGTTTTTGAAAATGCAAAACCGGTACATACCGGTTCAGTCCTAAATTTTGTTTAAAACCAGACCGGATTAGACTGGTTACACCCGTACCCACACTCAAGCAAAACGGTGCCGTTTTGACTTTGGCAAGTTTTTTAGAGCTTGACCTCATCCTCACACTTCACTCTTCAGTTTCTCAAAAACCCTAGTCTGATGGAGGGAGGAGACAACATATTGGAAGCCATCTACGAAGAGGATAACCTAGAAGACATCGATGATGTTGAAATGCTTGATGTGGAAGAAGGAGAGTTACTGGAGCCTAATCCCCAAAATGAGAAGGTACTAGGCGGTGGTGGAGATGTGAATTTAGTAAGTCAAGGATCTCAAAATAAAAACCACAAGCGCAGGGCAAGTAAGAAGAAGAATAAGAAAAAGAAGGGTGGCACAGGGCCGAATGTTACAGATATAAACAGGTAACTTTCTGCAGAACTGGGAAGAAACATGCTTGTGCTCTGTATTGACAAGGCTCCTTTCTACAATTTATTACTTATTGGACATGGCTTCTTGGTTCAATGCATAATTCTTTCTGTATTGATAATGTGAATAATTATACTGTTGTTTCAACTTATTCAGATCACTGGTTTAGCGTGTTGTCTTTAATCATGTACATGATGACCAAATAATCTTGGGCACCTTTGTTTAATTTGGTCAATGTTGTCAAGTGTTAAGTGCCAATAGATCTGCAATTCGTTTTCTTTTCTCTCATATCATGGAAGAAAACATCATATTTATTCTATCTCAGTTTCAATTTGTTACCCGAGGTTTCATTTTAGGCAATGAACTTCAAACATCAGGTGACAAATTCATCAGTTGTCTAATTATTTTTTATTTTTTGACAAGTAGTCGTCTAAATCTTTTTCCATTGCAATTATAAGAATTTAGGCACTCATGCTTTTGTACTGAAATTTCCTAGTTTCTCTTCTTTTCAGGTTTGTGTTAGATACATGTAGGTTTCTGAAAGAGAAGAAATCATATATGGTATATGCGGCTGTTGGTTGTCTGGGAATTTCTGCACTAAGCGATCTCGTCAAGGAGGTATTATACCCTTTTGTTCAATTTAGTGTTGGATTCATAGGAAATGCATGCTAGATCAATTAGCTAACCAGCAAAGGGTTCTGAGTAAAGAAAACATTTGTCTTAAATGTTAACTACTCATGGAGAGAAGCTATGTTATATAATATAACCCTGGAAGTAATAATTTTCCCATTCACTATATAATTATTTTCTGCTGCTTTCTTTATCTTCAGAAAATTTGAAATATGAGTCACCTTTCAGATTATTTGCACTACTTATATGCCTTTGCTGTGGTTAATTGTTTTTTTTTTTTAATCAGTAGCCTTCTAAAATATTTATTTGGTTTTTTATATCCTTCTACTCTACCTCTTTGAATACCACTGGGCTTGTGGCCTCAGTATTTGGACCAAGTGATTGTTATTGGGTGAATGGACTGTGGACTTAGAGTTACTTTATGTATACCCTAAAGTTCAATGTGCTTCTTGAACTATCTACCTCTTCTTTCAATCTCCCTTTAAAAGTGATCCTATGGTTTGGAGTCATTGAACATAATGTACGTGCTCATATGAGGAAAGGTGAGAATTTTGGTTGTGCTGGAATTTGGACCGGCCTAGGGCTGAAAATGCTAATCCACTCTATTTAGGGCCATATGTCCTTTCTTAGTTTCTGACGCTCAGTATTGTTTACCTACCCTTGCAGATTTCTCTTACAGAAGCCGTTTTGCTCCTTTCAATCATGTGCTCTGAGCTATGATGTCCTCTGGCTAAACTACCTCGTGATTTGCTATTTGTGTATGTTGATATCATTTGTATGTTTCTTCTAGTTTTATCAGTCAGTATGCATGTAAAAAGCAATTACGTTAGAGTTGAAAACATGCATCATCTATTACTACTTAACACATTCCAATCTTTTTTTTAAATCTCAAAATGTGTCAATCATGTTTGCTATTTTAGATCCGGAAAAAAATTCGGCATAAATCAGAAATTTTTCAAGTGTAGCCAAAGGTTTTTTTTATTTTGGATTTTTAAGTACGCTATTCTATGGCCTTTTCTTTTTAAAATATTTTCTCCGCTAGTGGGCTTTCCACTGGTAATTTATGGGACCATTTGAGTGGGGTTTTCTGCCCCCACCCCCACCCCCTAAGGAAATAATATTCCCGACTGTCCATTGAATCTTCTATTATGCTGTTAGAAGACTTAAGGTCTAAAACAGACCATTAACTTAGACAAAAAGTTATTTAAGAACCTATAGATTCCGGGGCTTGTGTGCTTTTTTCAAGGTTAGCAGTGCATATAAATTTAAATGGGAGTATAATACACATTATGCACATTATACCTTGCTCTCTGCTTAGGCTGTTGCCTAAGCTTAGGTGAACATGTGCGCCTTTTAGAACAATTGCCTGGTTGCACAAGGCCTATTTGGGCAACCATGGTTGAGCTCTACGCAGGGACAACTGACAAGAAATTTTCTGTTGCTAATTTCTTTGGCTTTGTTTACATTGTAGGAAGAGTACATATCTCAATTGAAGTATCTTCTTTCACTAAATCTTTAATATTGTATGTGTTTTCTATGCGTTCAGGAGTTGAAATTCTGATTGCTCATAGGGGAGACGTATTTAATACCTGGAAAGAGTGTCTTTTGATTCTTAATATTGTTTCGGTTCTCTTTTACTTTCCCCCCAGTAGGTACCTTCTGCTGTTGGGATATCTGTAATTATTGTGAGAGTTTCAGGTGGATGCGATTCAAACTTGTGGAGGTCAGATGACTGCAGATGGCAGGCGCTCTCGAACTGGTGGTGGCATATTATGGCGCATCATTAAAGCACGAGAACCAAAAGCCTATAAAGTGATAATGAATAAGGCAAAGGAGTTTGAGGTGTGCAACTATAGTTCATTTATTTTTATTTTTATGTAACATGAATTGCCATGCTTTAGCTTAACTGTATCTTTTCCCTTTCCTAGTTACCTGCACGTAGGTATCATGTTCATGTTTGGGCCTATCTCTAGGCTGTGTTTAATTAAGTAAATGGACCTTGGAAAGACTTGCTGATAATCCCTGCTTTCATATGGAGGGATGGGAGATTGTTTCTTGAAGTAAGCAAATTCCTCAATTCCAATAGGCATAATAAAAAAAGTGAGAACCTCGAACAATATAATGTTAGTCCATCTGAAAATTTAAATTGAAGTGCCTTTCCCATTCAACCATGCTTTTAGTTGCCACTTTGGTGCATTCTCTCTTTCTAGCTCTCCCTCACTGGCAGCATTGCATTGTTGCGGACCTGAAATTATCGGTATCGTTGTATCATTCATGATAATTTTAGAGAATAGAAAGTGCTAGCTAATGTTGCCTTATTGTTGTGCAGAAACAATTCAAACAACCAAATATTAGGCAAGGAACAAAGCAAAAGAAAGACGGTGGTTCAGAAGGAACTGCCAATGCATTTATGAATGGGAATGCAGTCAGTTTGTCCGATGGTTCGCAGCTCATATCCAATGTGCAGAATCAACAAGAGCAGTTGAATACTGGAATTAAACGAGTACCTGTTCATGATAGGTTAAGGATACCTGTCTCATATGATGATGACCTTCTAGGACAAGATACCAAGGATGATGCAGCAGCTTGATTGGAACAAAATGTTCAATCCATTTGGGTGGGGATGGGCCGTGTTCCTTGGAGGCAACAATTAATTTTCCCGTTTGACGGAGGTCGCCAGAGTATTAATGCGTTTTGAATTTTCTTTTTTACAAAATGTGTAATAGAATCTCAATTTAAGAATTCATTTCCTAATCATTAGCTCTTAATGTATTCGTTACTTACATTAGCATTTGTTATCTTTTTAAATGTCAAATCTTGTGAAAGTTGCATGGTAAGCTTGTTGAATTAGAAATTGGAAAAAGAACCTCAAATCCCCCCCCCCCCCCCCCAAAAAAAAAAAAAAAAAATTGTTGATAATTCTCTCTCCTAAACACTTGACTATACGTACACATGCGAAAAACCACGACGATGGTGCTACGTTAATGGCATTTAGAGTATCGTGGTTTCTAGTGCTTTGTTTTCTTTTGGAGTGGTGGTTGGTTGCGATGGGGTTATGTAGAAATGTTATTATTGATTTTAAGTTGTTTGAATTTAAGAGGAAAAATGAAAGGTGGTAGAGAATCACGTAGAGGAGCTGTCGGGTTGTGTAGTATATCTCCATTGATCAAAAAGCTTTTGTATGGTTGGTTGCAAAGGTGAAGGAATGTATAGCAATGTTTTCAATACCGTATCGGAAGTCGTACTGGTCAAGCCACTAGAACGAAATATTTCGGTATCAGTATCGTTTCGTATATCATTTCGGAATAATCGATATATGAATAAATTATATATATAAATATATATAAATTATATTTCAAAATAATAGTATATATATTAATAAATTATATATAAATACATATATATATAAATTATAAATAGTCTAATCTGAATTAGAGGTAAAAAAAAACTTGTAGTTTGAAAAAAAAAAAAATGAAGGCCGAACTATAGGTCGGTACAGGCCGAAATTGAGGCCGGTACGATCGGTATTTGAATCGGTACAAAACGTATGGAGTACATGTACCAGTCTAGCGGCCGATACGAAAAATTTCGACTATACCGGCCTCAATTTCGGCCGTACCAACCTCAATTTCGGCCTGTATCGGCATACATTTCAGCCTTCAGTTTTTTTTTTCGGGTACGGTACAAAATTGAAAACCATGATGTATAGCCTTTGGAGGATCCTTTGATTTTCGTAGAACTCGTAGAAGGGGGAATTAAGTACTTGTGGTGCAGAGACATCTCAACTATCATGGCAGGTTCTTCTCCTTATTGGAGTTTGGACAGGAAAAGAGGCACGATCTGATAGTGGTACTGGTAGGGAGGTAGGGCGAAGGATGGAGGAATTTTGGAGAGAATTTGAAGGAGCTCTTGCCTCATCCTTTGTTTCGGGTGAGAAAGACAGAGGCAAAGGTGGAGTGATTTCATGGCTGCCTCCACCTTCGACGACGTTGCTCAAGTCTTCCACATGGTCGTATGGCTCTCAAGATGCCTCGAGCAATGAAACCAGCAGATAGGGCAGGTCTGCTAAGAACAGGAGGTTCTTACATTTCGGTGATTGCACATAGGGCTGCAAACGGTTCGGTCCGGTCCGGCGGTCCATCATTTTTCCGGACCGGATCGGACCGAACACCCAAAAGGACCGGACCGGCCTTTTTTTTTTTTAATAATTAATAAAAAAATTTATTTAAAATACTAAATTAAATTAAGTGACTTATTAATGTGGATTATGTAACAAACTCAATAAAAAAATATTTTATATGGTCAATGATAATAAATTAGATGAAAATTATATTATTGATTTATATAATTACTATATAATTAACTAATTGATATTATATATTTATTAATTCATAGAATATTAACACGTGTTAATAGCATATTTAAAATTTTATATTGTTAATAGTGATAGGTTAGATGAAGATATATATAAAATATTGTTAATTTATAGAATATTAAAAAGTATTAATAATATATTTAAAAATTTATATTGTTAATTGTACAATTATTATATATAAAATATATATAAAAAAATATATTTTTTTATTTTTCATTCGGTCCAATCCGATCCGGTCCTGTCCGAAAAAACCGTGGACTGTGGACCGGACCGAATGTTTTCGATCCTCTAAAATATGGACCGGACCGGACCGGTCTAAGTCTCGGTCCAGTCCGGTCCGGTCGGTCCGACCGGACCGTTTATCACCCCTAATTGCACAAAGTCATGAGGAGGGTGGCAGGGCTACAGTGGGTTTGAATGAGGAAAACATCCTTCTCGTGTTGGTTGAAATGGAAAAGCAGGTGAGGCTGTTGTCTGATAATATCAGATGGCTGAAACGGTGTGTAAGCGGAAAGATGTAGCGCATGTGGGCTTAGGCTTGGGCCAAAGCTTACCGGGGCCTCTACAGGTTGGGCAAGCTGGTGTAGATGGGCTAGGCCAAGGCCCAGGCCCAAAGAAGGTTTGGAAAAAGAAATTTCGGCCCTCACCCGAAATATCGGCTCAGGGGTGTTGTCCCCTCCCCAAGCTGTCGATAGGTGGTTAGGCAGACCTAGTCCCGGCACAGAAAGGGTTGCCGATCGCCATCGACCACCTTGGTGGGTCGTTAATGACCCATCGCCGGGAGGAAGTTGAGAATTTCGAGGAAAGGGAGTTTAGAGCAGTCTACGTTGGGGGGGAAATTTTCTGATGGGGAGATCAGCAGGCTTCCATTGAAGTTCTCATTGGGGGATCTTGTCCCAAGGATGGGGGAACTGCCTCTGTCGAGAGAGCAGCCCGAGGATGACGGTTGCAATGAGAAAAGCAGTCGTGAGGTACTTCTGGGTGAGTCGTACGTGGGTGGCTCTTATAGGCATCTGAATGAGGTGGGCTGCAATGTTTTTAATTTCGTACCGTACCGGCCGGTATGGCCGAAATTTTTCGTTTCGGCCGTCCAGCCGGTACAGGTACTATCTATATGTGTTCCGTACCGGCCAAAATACCGGCCGTACCGGACTGTACCGGCCGTTTCGGCCTAAATAAATTTCGGCCTATACCGGCCTATATTTCGGCCGGTACTGGCCGATATTTCGGCCTGTGTTTTTTTTTTTTTTTTTTTCGTTTTTCAAACTACAAATTTATTTTTTAACCCCTAATTTAGACTAGACTATTTACAATTTATATATATATATATATTTATATATAATTTATTTATATATAAAATATTATTTTGAAATATAAGTTTGAAATATATATTTATATATATAATTTATTTATATATCGACTATCCCGAAACGTTATCCCGAAACGCTATCCCGAAACGATACCGGTACCGAAATATTTCGTTCCAGTACCTTGACAAGTACGTCGTCCGGTACGGTATTCAAAACATTGGTGGGCAGTCCTACCGCGCTATGTGCTATCCCATCTTATCTAGCTCTTGACTCAGTGGATTGGGTGTTGAAAAAGGTGGCGGAGCTGCAGGAGTGTGTGGGGATTTCTTGTGTAGGCTATCAAGAGCAATTCAATGCTCTTTTAGTTGCTATTGAAAATGGTCGTTTAACGGCAGTAAAGTCTGTTGCTTAAAAAGATAAAGAGTTGAAAATATTGTTGTGCTCTATTAATTATGATAATAAGGAGGGCAATGTGGGGAGGGAAAGATTGAAGGGGAGGGGGAGCAGTTTTTCTTATGAAGCCTAAAATCTTATCTTGGAATCTTAGGGGGTTAACGATACTAATAAGCGACTTCGCATTCGTTCCCTCATTCCTAGTTGGAAAGTTGATATTGTATGCCTCCAAGAGACAAAGTTGAGTCATGTTGACAGAAATATTATCCGGCATTTATGGGGTTGTTCTTTTGTGGGATGGAGTTTCTTAGCATCATTAGGTGCTTCTGGAGGGGTATTGTTGATGTGGGATATGAGAGTGGTGGAATTAGTAGCGGATTGCATTAGGAATTATTTAGTGGCCATCTCTTTCAAGAATATTGTGGATGGGTGGAGGTGGGCTCTTGCGAAAGTGTACGGGCCTAATAGGGATAGAGATAGACGATTGCTATGGGAGGAGCTAGCAGGAGTGTATTATATTTGGGAGTTATCTTGGGTTGTGTGCTGGGATTTTAATGTGGTACGTTTTCCTTGTGAGAGGGCGGGAACTACTTCTTTGTCACGGGCAATAGAAGATTTCTCGGAGCTGATTTTTTATCTCAATTTGATTGATATTCCTTTGGTAGGGGGGTTTTACACTTGGTCGAATAGTAGAGGGGGTCAAGATTGGATAGGTTTCTAGTCTCTTCTTCTTAGGAGACACTTTATCCGGACCTAAGCCAAAAGTGCTTGCCTCGGGTATGTTCGGATCATTTTTCCATTTTGCTAGACTGTGGCAGTATTCATGGGGGAATGCTATATTTCAAATTTGAAAATATGTGGCTCCATACGGTCGGTTTTGAGGAGAAGGTGAGGAATTGGTGGGCCTCCTACTCTTTCCATGGCATCCTTAGTTTTATTGTGGCAGGTAAACTTAAAGCTCTCAAGCTGGATTTAAAGAAGTGGAATATTGAGACTTTTAGACATACCGATGAGCAAAAGAGTCTTCTGTAGAACGAGTTGAATTCTCTAGAAGCAGGGGAGATTAGTGAGGAGTCTTTGTTGAGAAAAATTGAGGTGGCGTTCGAAATAGAAAGAGTTTTGTTGCTGGAAGAAATCTCTTAGCATCAGAAATCTCTTGGCGTCAGAAATCTAGGTGACGTGGTTGAAGGAGGGTGAGAAATGTATTAAGTTCTTTCACAAGATGGCAAACTCCCACAGGCGTACTAATGTGATTGAGGTGATTCAATTTGGCAATACGGTGCATCAATCTCCAACGGATATTCAAGACTACATAGAGAATTATTATGAAGATCTTCTCAAAGAGACGGAGGTGTGGCAACCTAAACTGGATGGGTTACTTTTTGAACAACTGGATGGTAGTGCATCGAGTTTGTTGGAGAAACCATTTGAGGAGTCCGGAGTGTAGCAGGTGGTGAGAGGTATGTGTAAAGATAAAGACCTAAGGCCAGACGGTTTCTCTTTGGCTTTTTTTCAAGAGTGTTGGGGCATAGTGAAGGATTATGTGATGAGGATCTTCCATGAGTTTCATTCTTGTCACAAGTTTGAGAAGTCCCTCAATGCTACTTTTATTGCACTCATTCCGAAGATAGGGTGCCATTGAGCTGAAAGATTTCCGCTCTATTAGTTTGGTAGATGAGATCTATAAAATCATTTTGAAAGTATTAACTAATCAAATGAGTTTGGTGATGGACAAAATCATTTCCAAGCCTCAAAATGCCTTTGTACGTGGCCGAAAAATTTTGGATTTAGTTTTGGTAGCGAATGAGTGCTTGGACAACCTAAATTGGATGGGTTACTTTTTGAACAGCTGGATGGTAGTGCATCGAGTTTGTTGGAGAAACCATTTGAGGAGTCCGAAGTGCAGCAGGTGGTGAGAGGTATGTGTAAAGATAAAGCCCTAAGGCCGGACGGTTTCTCTATGGCTTTTTTTCAAGAGTGTTGGGGCATAGTGAAGGATTATGTGATGAGGATCTTCCATGAGTTTCATTCTTGTCACAAGTTTGAGAAGTCCCTCAATGCTACTTTTATTGCACTCATTCCGAAGATAGGGTGCCATTGCGCTGAAAGATTTCCGCTCTATTAGTTTGGTAGACGAGATCTATAAAATCATTTCGAAGGTATTAACTAATCAAATGAGTTTGGTGATGGACAAAATCATTTCCAAGCCTCAAAATGCCTTTGTACGTGGCCGAAAAATTTTGGATTTAGTTTTGGTAGTGAATGAGTGATTGGACAGCCAGTTGAGAGATGGTATTTCTAGAGTTCTTTGCAAGTTGGATATGGAAAAGGCCTATGATCATGTGTGCTGGAATTTTCTGATTTATATGTTGAGGAGATGTGGCTTTGGTGATAGGTGGTGTGGTTGGGTGAAACATTGTGTATCATCCGCTTGGTGTTCTGTTTTAGTTAATGGCCAACCCTGTGGATTGTTTTAGAATTCAAGGGGATTGAGACAAGAGAATCCATTATCTCATTTTCTCTTTGTTTTAGTGATGGAGGCTTTGAGTTGCATGGTGGAGGCGGCGGTAAGGGGAGGTTTTATTGCTGATTTTTCAGTGGGTAATACTAACACTGGTGCGTTTTCCATTTCCCACTTATTGTATGCGGATGACACCTTAATTTTTTGTGATGCTGATAGTGGACAGCTTCAAGCTTTAAGGGTTGTTCTTTTGTGTTTTGAAGTTGTTTCGGGGCTCAAGGTGAACTTGGAAAAGTCAGAATTGGTCCTGGTAGGGGAGGTGGAAAATATCAACCATCTAGCAGAGTTGTTGGGGTGTAAAGTGGCATCTCTTCCTATGAAATACCTCGGACTTCTTTTGAGAGTCTCTTTCAAAGTAAAAAATATTTGGGATGGTGTGGTAGAAAAGGTAGAAAAAAGATAGGCAGGGTGGAAACGGCTCTACTTATCAAAAGGGGGGATACTAACTCTCATCAAAAGCACACTCTCCAATCTTCCTACATACTTTCTCTCATTATTCCCTTTACAAGTGGAAGTGGCCAATTGGATTGAAAAACTGTTTAGGGCCTTCTTGTGGGGTGGCACAGGTGAAGAGCAATAGAGCATAAATTTCACCTAGTGAGTTGGCAAAAAGTGTGTTGTCCAAAGGAGTTGGGCTTGGGGGTGCACAATTTGTTCTTTTTTAATAAAGCTCTCCTTGGGAAGTGGCTGTGGAGATTCCAATTGGAAGGGGACTCGCTGTGGATATTGGTTATTGATCGGAAGTATCGTTGTGATCGGGGGGGTTGGTGTTCCAAGGAGGGTAGGGGTACTTATGGGGTGAGCCTCTAGAAATTTATTAGAAAGGGGTGGAAGATGTTTGTAAAACACACTAATTTTAAGATGGAAGAGGTACAAGAATCAGCTTTTGGTTTGATGTATGTTGTGGTGAGAGAGCCTTATTTTCTGTTTTTCCAGGTGTTTTCAAATTGGCGGCAAATCAGCAGGTCGCTGTTTCAGATGTAATATGTGGAGCCACTGGTAATGTACATTGTAATATGATCTTATCTAGAAACGAGCAGGATTGGGAAGTGGATGACATAGCAGGTTTCTACAGCTATCTTTATTCCAAGAAGATAGGAGGAAATGTGAGAGATAGAATGTTGTGGAAACACTTGAGGAGCAGAAAATTCTCAGTTAAATCTTTCTACAAAGTTCTGGCAGCACATCAGCCAATTTGGTTCCCTTGGAAGGGTATTTGGAGAGTCCCTGTACCCCCTAAAGTTGCATTTTTTACTTGGACTACAGCTTTAGGAAAGATTTTGACGGCTGATAATTTAAGGAAACATGGTGTGATCATGATGGAGTGGTGTTACATGTATAAAAACAATGGCGAATCAATTGAGCATCTTTTTTTGCATTGTGAAGTGGCAAGGGAATTATGGGCGTGTATTTTCAGTCGAGCTGGGTTGTCTTGGGTCATGCCCAAGAGTGGTGGATCTTTTAGCATGTTGGAATAGGCATCATCATTGCTCCCAACTAGCAGCGACGTGGAGGCTGGTTCCTTTGTGCTTACTGTGGTGTATATGGATGGAACACAATGAGAGGTGTTTCAAAATCGAGGAGAGAACTGTGGGGGAATTATGGAACTTTTTTGTATTTTCTTTAGTTCAATGGTTTGTTGCTATTGTATTAAAGGGAGGGAATGCCCATGAGTTCTTGCTTTCTTTTCAGCTTTCTAAAATATAATTAGGCGTCTCTTTTGTATACTTCCTGTGTACATGGGTTGTGCCTAGTTTCATTCAATCAATAAAGTTTCTTACTTATAAAAAAATTCTTGCATTATTCAATAACTTTTTGGTGCTTAACCAATAAGCGGATGATGCACCAGCAGTTTTATTGTCGAAAGCAATTGTTATGGGTATTTCTTTTCAACACATATTGTTTTCTTAACAAGTGATTGCACATATTGGCGGCTTCGAAATCTTGAAAAAGTACACTGTCAATGGTAAAATAACTCAAAATTTCGCCAAAAGGTCATTGCAGATACAGGAAGGGCCACTACAGAGGATGAAAGGTTTTTATGGTTTGTCCACTGGCACAAGTGTTACTTCTTTTGCAAAAAGAGGCAAACCACACTGCAGTCATCTACTTTTGCAGTAGGGTACTTCTTCCTCCATGCAGTGGTAGCTGCCTCCACCACAACTCTTGCTGCTGCCTGTTCACTCTCTGCAGCCCACACAATGGCTGCAACTTGGTCATTACTGAGAACATCCCAGACCTACATTTTCAATACATTAAAAGGGGAAAAAACATGTTATTCTAGGGGTTCTTGATCCTAGAAGTTCAATGAAAGGAGAATGAACACTAGAACATGTAAAAACTGGTTGTTCTACATTCAAATGACCCCTTACCCCATCAGTTGCAAGGATAATGAATTGGTCATTAGAAGTTAGGCGGTGATAGGAGACATTAGGGATGGCAATGATGCCATGATCTTTGAGTACGAAGTCTCCAAAGGCTCGTGACATAGCTAGGCCCGGAGTGTCTTCGTGGGGCAGCCACACTCGTTGGATGTGTGGTTCTTGTTTCAGTGCGGCCACCCGGCCATTGCAGTTCTTTATTCTTTCTGCTTCACCTATGTCAATTGGAAATTGATCAATCACTAATGTGGCAATTTATCTGAAAGTAGGGAACTCGGTAGAGACAAGGTGAATAAAAATAATATATATAACAGCCTTGGTGTGAAAAGTACCCTGGAAAAATAGCACCCCATGGTTCTATAATTTCATGAGAACTCTGCTACTCACAAACCGGTTTGTAAACACACTATTTGTTTTAGAATCCATGCAAGTTAATTTAAAAAACACCAATATATTTATATGCTAGCTAATGTGCCTTCCACATCAATGATGTGTTGGGGGTCTCAATAACTAGACTTGCATATAGATTTTTTTCCTCAGTTTCTCAATGCAGTAGAGAAGGAAATGAGGTCTTACAAGGTAAGCCTGGCTTTAAGTCTGTTGTTAACTGAAAGGCCGTGACTCCATTCTCGGTCATCATTCCTAAGATTGCCCTCGAATCCCCAAGATTAGCTATAACAAGATCTTCACCCTGCTTAGTTTTCCATTCATACAAAAAAAGAAAAGAAAATCAAAAGAAAGATTCAGTTAACTTCTCCAGATAGATTCAGAAACAAAATGGAAGAATTCTTTGGTCTTGTTACCTGTCTTAAAGCAACTACTGCAGTGGTTCCACTACAAGAGCAGTCCAAATTCTCTTGCAGCTTTATCTCCTTGTCCATGACCTTGAAGGCACTGATACAAGCCTCTTTCCATATATGGAAACTCTTGCTTGGTATTGATTCATCATCTATTCCCTCCATATGATTTTGCAAACTATCGTCATCTGCTACTGCTGCATTAATCTTTGAGAGAGAGCTCTTTTGGGTTAATAAGAGTGAAGGCAGGTGGTTACATACTAGCTTGCTCACTACATGACCATTCTTCCCATGCCCATCAAAAACTCCACATAATGCTCCGTCTTCCACTCCATAGCCCTTACCACAGAAAAACACATGCAGTTTCAATAAAGGATCTTTTAACTAATAAATTCAGTAGAAGATACTAAATTGAGAAGTGAAACTTTTCTCATGGGAATGAAAACCAGCTTGATTCTAATCTAATAACAACCTGTAAAGTTAAAGGATCATAGATACAATTTGAGAGTGAACCATTAACAGACCTGGTGAAGAATGGCAGCATCTTGGTTTAGTCCTTTGCTCCCTTGCTTAGAGTAAAGAGAACAAAGGTCCAGAGCTCCATTAGAAACTTTATTTCCTTGCAAGAATATCACATTTTCATTGCAATCCTCAGCATCATGAATCTCCCGGGATGCAACTGAGCCGCAGATTCCCATTGCAACTGAAAATGATTTTGTTCTGTTTTGCACTTACTTTTATAGTCCAATATTAATGATGCAGTTTCCTTAATCATGAGTTTAAGGACCCCAAAGTGCGCATGTTATAGCAAAATACATATAGAAAGAATTAGAACTGTAGAAGTGGCTCCCAGGGGTCTGAAAGCATGCTTTTGGGGTCCAATAACTCACTTTTTTTAATGTTGGGTATTATTTTAGCTTGCCCCAAGATTCACTTGAAGGGGCATGTGATGTCAGGTGTATTTTTTATTGGTTGGTTCCTCCTCAGATGTCAGATGCAACCTAAAAAGTATGAATAGTGATATCAGTTGTACATCCCATTTTACAATCAACCAATATGATAGTGCATTTCATAAAAAAATACTAGGATTTTTTTATTAGAATTTCAAGTTTTACAAAATTACCCATTGTAAAGGTGGGGGGGTGGACATGCCATGGAAGAGTAAAAGCGTCTTTTTCTTTTTGCCTTGCCATGAGGAAACATAAACATATGACCAACCAATTAAATGTTGTCATGCCTCACCTTGATACTAGTTTAATAGGGAGATTCAATTTTAGAGCAAAGATAAAGCATGATTATGTGAGACTATACCCACTTGTGGCTCCATCTACAAATAAAAAATGGATCACCTCTACCAATAGATGAAAAAGATAGCAGTTGACCATTGACCAGTTCCATCCACATTACAGGAAAGAGGGATTGGATACATAACAATTAGAATCTCTCTCTCTCTCTCTCTCTCTGCGTGTTAAGCCCTATGGCAGTTGGAATCAGCTACAGAAGTTTGGACAAATTCATGAAAAGATGCAGATGGTCAAACTCTAAAAACAATATACAGTGATCGGTTAGTTTTTATATTCCGAGTCTTAGGCTGTGTTTGGATGTTGAGCTCAGCTGAACTCAGTTCTTTATGAATAGTAGTGAGTTGAGTAGAGTAATGGAGAGAGTTATGCGGGGTCCATCTAAATTGAGTTTAAAGTGTGTTTGGATGTTAAGATGAGTTCAATACTTTTTATAGGAAGTTAAAAAAGGTTGTGGGTCTCCGGAGACGTTTGGATTCGAAAGAGATCTCAGCTCATCTCAACTCATCTCACTACTATTCATTACTATTCAGCAACTTTAACTCACAAATCTCATTACTATTCACAACTCATCTCATTACTATTTACAATCCATCTCAAGCCATCTCAAGTCATATCAACTCATCTTCGAATCCAAACGTCTATTATTTACAAGATTGTGGGTCTCATGTGTAAAGAGATTTTGAATTGATATGAGTTTAATAATTTGAGAGTTGAGTATTTAAATGTTAGAATTAACTTAAAATTAGACTGAACTCATCTGAATCTTTCAACCAAATGTAGGTAGTAGTATTATAATCATCCTACATTAGTGTGTGCTTGCATCTACAATTGGATAAGGACTGACCTTTGATGAGTCATGCCGGTTGATCTCTTTTATGCCGATAAGGCTCATCACATGGACAAATCATCGTATCATTTGTCTTAGTTGACTTTCTCAATTTTGCTTGCATAAGAACATATACATAAATACATACATATATATATATAAATATATATATATATAAATGTTGCTCTTCATCTTAAATTTTGTTATTTTGAATTACACTCGTTGATATGACACATTCCAATGGCTTCCATTTAAGTGGTTGACATATGAAGCACTTAAAATGTTCCACATCAACGGAAATAATAACGCAAAGAATCAGAGCCAAAGCAAGTGTGCTTGTTGTCATGATTGAAACATGATTCTAGAATAAAAAAAAATGGGAAAATCAAAAGTTTGATGCAAGTTGATAAAGACAGCATTCTATAAGGGGAAAAAAGAACAAGTCAATTAATTCTTTTTTTTTCTTTTTTATAATTAGTAAATTAATTCCTTTTAGTAGTAGAAAAACTTTAGCCTTACATGAAAGGGCAATGTGTGTTGTTGAAAGATAATTGAAGCTTTCCATTTTTTTTTTCCAAACTTTTTTTAAAGCTAATTTTTGTTTTAATATATATAAAACTACCTTACTTGTGACGGAAGAAAACCGTAGCAACAAATATCACTTAAGGGTTACATCTCGACCCAAAATATAAAAACTTACTACCCACTCACTGATAATTTACAACTAAGACCTCACGCTTTCCTTGGGATATCCGACCAACAACCATAAATCTTTGTCTCCCCTGTAGCTCCCAACTTGGCCAAATGGTCTGCAACTTGGTTCACCTCGTGGAAACACATGGTGGCATGAAATAGTCAGATTTCTTTTAACCTCTGTGATCTTATCCCAAAACTCCCTGTGAAACCATGGACAGCACCCTTGCCCTTGCATCCATCGTACCACAATCATAGAGTCTGATTCTACCTCAACAGTTAGAAAACTCTTTTATATGCATATCATTAATCCTTCTAGGAGTGCTCTCATTAATCCTTCGAGTTGAGCTTTCCTGATTGTGTTAATTCCCTTTATATAATGCCTCAGATCAGTATTTGATTAAAGGCTGTACTTAAAGTTTTATATATAACAAAGCCTCTCTAAAGGCAATACTTCACCTAATGAGTTGGCCCCATAATGCAACTCTCGATCCATTGGATGATTTAATATCCCAATCATTTTCAAGAATATATATATATATATACACACTAATTTGGAGTTTAAGTTTTAATTGATTGCTTAAAAAATTCAGTTCGCTTAAGGGGCTTATACGTACGGATTGATTGAATTTAGCTTATATTAGGCATTAGGAATTTTGGGAGTTTGGTGGTTTTTTATGGTTATAATTATGGTGATTCCTTCGCCTTAGTGAGGGTTTTTTTAATAAAGTATGGAGTTGCTATCCTCCTTTCTTAAAAAAAAAAAAAAAAAAAAAGACCCTCTTACAGTTATGGAGGTTCCGCCTTCCCCATTTTTTTATTTAAAAAAAAAATGTCGAATCCAATTTAATAAAACTCAAAATTTATTCCATGAAACATTCAATTTATATTACTTGCTTTGTAGATATCAAATGTGCTCGAACTTTGAGCTGCACAGTCCATCTTAAAACAAAACTGATGTTTAGAATGACACACTTGAAGACATTTATATCATTTGATATTGCGCACTGCCGATTTTTGAAATGGTCATGTTAAGCAGTATTGTGAACATATTCCTACAATCTCTCCCTCGTGAAGATACTCTAGGAATCTGTAATTTTTTATTAGAATAGTGTTACGTGTACTTACAATTTTACAATACCCATTTTATCAATTTTTTTTTTTAATTTTAAATTTCACAATTTTTAATATATTTATGGCTGACACGTCATTACGTATACTTTCGCGGGTAAAAATTATAAGCATTTTCTTTTTCACTATCATACCACTTTTAGGACTATGAACGGCCAATCCACCTAAAAGCAGCTGGTATTAAGAAGGCACAATCATCCTTTTTGACATTTGACGTTGTACTCTCTAGACGACCTATTTGAAAGAAATTGAAGGAAGCGTTGTAACTCTATAATGGTACAGAACAACAATCCCAATCCCACCTTGTAGCTTGATTTCTGTTTTAAAACTCTTTTTTGTCTCAGTTTACACTGCTGATAATATATTACTTTGGGGGTGACAAGTCATTCAGTTCTTATTCGATCCTTCTGTAATTATTACAAGCAGGACGGATAAGTCATTTCAGTTTGAAGTGACTATAACTTGTGGTAATTGATGGAAAAACTGTTGAGAAGGGATAATCTAAACATACACATTTGAGGAGCTTAATTATGTATCCAACTTTGGCAATATATATATATATACAGTAACAGATATATTATGTATATATAATTTTACTAAAATACCCTCAACATAATGGCACATACCTTAGAAGGGGAAAATTTGAAGAAGCAATTCAATTTATGTTTCCTTCCTATCTCCATACCCACTGATTTTGTTATTTCGAAGCTTCACTGAAATCGAATCAGCCTTCGGAGAGTTGCATCCGATCGGATTGCATCAATATTCCTCTTCACCATTATCATAGTTATAACCATAAACATCCTCTTCATTTTCAAATTCCGCATGCAATTCATTGCCATATGTTCCGTTGACATCTTCCTGTTCCAAGTTTTCATACCCTTGTCCCAGTTCATCATAATTGTCTGTGATATCCCCGTCATGCTCTTTCTCACCATTACTTTGCCCTTTGGCATAGCCATCATCATTTGATGCTTTGAGCTTTTTATTCGAATCAGAAGATGGCTGCAAGAAATCAATAAAGATATAATAAGTACAAACAGTGAGAAAATTTAAGAATGAAACAAAAAATCTTCAAACTCAAATCTTAAATGATCCCCCCCTCCCGATGAAATGGAAACAGCATCTCAATGAGGGCTTTGTTAGATTGTCCTCGCACCCAACACTTAATGATTCCAGCAGCTGGGATTGGTTCTGCTCTTGCAAACTGTATCTTTTGTTTATAAAAAATTAAAATGGAGAGGAGAGAAATCCTTGTGCTCTTACAGTTTTCCTATGTCATAAACTTGAGAAGAATACCATTATGAATGGAATGTATCCATGCACTGGCATGCACACACGACAACTACAAAAAATATATATATTTGTGATTTGTTTGTAACAACCGACGACTGATATTCAGATTTTGTTTTTGGATTATTCAGTTATTGTGAACTGGTGGATACAACACATGAATTGTAAGAGTAAGAAGTGGTAATGTATATCATACCCTCTCCAAAAGCTTGTTTTATTGCTACAGCCAGGTTCAAGAAGGAATTATGTGTGCATGAGGATATACTATATTAGATATATATATATCACAAATTTGACTTTTTACCATTAAAACAAAAGAAAATAAGCATACCTTTTCCGCAAAGAGTGTCTCCAATACATCGTAGTTGATTTTTGAACTGAGTCTCTATTAACATGAACAATGTGTGCACTCAGAACAGAGGCATTACCACGAGCAATTAAAAAAAATAACCAACTAAAGTAATAACCATAAAATTGTTTACGTCCGAAATCAAGACCACCACTGAAATGAATATTAAAGAAGAAAATACAGTGCCAAATAGGGGTGTAATCGGTTCAGTCCGATCTGGTCCGGGGGGGTTTACGGACCAAAAATTTCGATCCACGATTTTTCCAGACCGGACTTGACCGATTACCCCTAAAGACCGGACCAAACCGTTAGCTATTGGTCTGGTTGGTCCAATGCAGACCATATGAGTTAGGTACATTTTTTTCCTCTTTTCTTTTTTTGGAAAATTAATTAATACAAAAAATTAATTAAATTAGTAAAATTAAAATTAAGTGACCTCTTTAATGTGGTAATGTAACTTGCCCATTAAAAAAATAATTAATTATAATTATATCTATGATGTTAATAGTTACTAACTTAGTACTTTAGTATTTACAATGGCCTATATTAAAATTCTAACATTTAATATAAGTTAATGAATATGAAATAATTTAATTGTTCGTAGATTATTCATGCTTACTTACAACTAAGGTATCTTAAAAAATTACCTAATTACTTTAATTAAGCGTAAATAGTAGAGTATGTATGTACATATAATAACATATATTATCATATGATGATATATTAGATAGTTGATAAAATATATTATTTTAACATTTTATATGGTCAATGATAGTAGATTAGATGAAAATTACATAATTAAGTTATACAATTACTATATAAAATAAAATATTATATATATAAAATATTTAAAAAATTTATAACAATATAATTTGGTTGGTTTCGGTCCGGTCCAAAAAATCCACACCCCGGGACCGGACCGAAAACTGAATTCCTCATAGACAAAGGACCGAAACCGACCAAAAAAATTTGGTCCAGTCAGATCGATTTTTCGGGTCTGGACCGGAAATTTTTTACCCCTAGAGCCAAATCAAGCTAAGTGGAAACAATAGACATAGATGAACCAGTAAAGATAGAACTCTGATTAATTCGGTTGAGTTGACTACCATGTGATCAAAATACCACAGGCTCCATAGCTATTTTACATATTGAGTACTCAGTTGCTTCCAGCACTGATCTTTACATGACTTACCTTCTTGATCAGCATTTGATGAGCTGCTTCTGCAGCAGTTTGAGCAGGATTGGCATTCACATCTTGTTTTCGTTTCCGCTCCTAATTTATAGGAAACCAAACATGTCAAGGTATCATTAGAAGATAAAGAATTTGTAATAAGAATTACAAGACAAGCAAAACTATTACTTCAACACAATCATAAATAAATAGAGAGGACATACAAATGAAGTGCCGGCAGTTGATAGGAGAGTACATCATGCTAAAAGACTATTTAGGCAGAAACATCCATTTTGTGTTTAACTGACAAGCAGATATTTGAAGGAATCTTAACAATGGTATAAGCAACTGTCAAGAGAAACTGCACAGGGTCAAGCCTTTTCCTTTTCCTTTTTTAGTTGGAAAAAAAAGTGCAGTGTTTAGAATCAGCGGATCACATTTGCCAGGGCCCTGCCTGCAGGATCAACATAAGATAGTGCCCTATCTAAACTTGACAAGTATTTAGTCCAGAATATTGGCTACAAATTAGCCAAAACTTGTAACAGACATTATTTGATCTCAAACATTGTGTTTGATATGAAAACTTCACCATAACTTCAGTCACATAATGCATGAAATTCACATTCTAACAAAATAAACCACACTTCAAGATGTCTTTTCACCGATATGGGCGATCAAAATTGAGTTCTATAAATCGAAAATGCGGTGCAACATATGACATGTAAAAGAGCACCTTTCTTGACTTTGCAACAGCCGCCGCAGCTGCCACAGCTAATTCATGTGCAGCTCGCAATTCATCAGAAGAGTTCTGAAAGCTGGCCTGACTTTCCATCTTAGCAGCAGCAGCTGCTGCTTGTTCCTGGAAACCATCGAGACTACAGTAAATTTTATTATCAAGCAAGATCAACATATAGTGTCAGAATATTTATGCTTTGTTTTCATAAAAAAGCATATTCAAAGTGGCAATGAATCTTTAACCTGAAGATACTCTTTGTTCATTTCCTCCCAGATAATCTTCTTAAAACGCATCTCCTCCTCATTGTTGAGATAGCCACTCACCTAGCAATACATACATTAACACATTCCTAACATAAGTAAATATTACTGTGCATAATTGTGTTTATAAATATTACCATGCATAATTGTTTGGGACAAAGAAAATGTAACATCTAACTGACACAATGACTTTGATTACTCATCAAAAGATTTTTTTTTTTTTTTAACTGGTGCTCATCTAAAGGATTTTCAAACCTTGAGAGTTAATCCCTTAAGGTTCAAACTCACGAAAAAATAGAATTCCCGACGAGGGATATTATTATAATCCCACAGTTCAAACTCACAAAAATTAAAATTCCTGACAAGTGATATTATTATTGATGGGATGAGTTTTTGTATTTATTCCATATCTTGGACATTCTTATATTTAATAGTATATACATATTTTATAGCTATAAATTCAGAATTCATAATACTTCTAGTTGTTATTCTTATTAGATTTTATGTCATGTTTTCTTTCACCACTCTATATAGGTACTCCTCTTGTGTCACCTTGTGTTCTTGGGTTGCACCCCTTTGTGATGATATTGTCGACCCAAAGCTTCCTCATAAAGATACTCATATGACAACAACTGAAAGTACATAAAGGGCATATATTGTTCCACTCCTGCACCTAGTTGAAAATCTTTGTGCGGCATGTGCACACCACTCATGAGACAAACATAATCTACAATGAGGTACAAATCTATATGGTAAATGCAATAAGCTACATACCTCAACATCATCAATATCAGAAAGGCCATCTGATTCATCATCACTGACCAAACTTGTATCCATGGATTTCTGGCATGCATCAGAAACACCATCTATTTCAATCTGATCTCCAATGGCAGCAGCAGCTGAGATTGAATAGTACTCAATATAAATTGCTTGCAGATGTGTTGTTGTACAAAAGTACAGGACTAGGAGCTACTTTTAACTTCTGTTAAAAAGTATTTTCATGTAACACTTACAATTACCATCATTCTCTCGCAGATCCAATCGTTCATTCTTGGTTGCCTTTTGGCTTCTTTCAAGCTAGAAAATAAATCGGATAAAAGAAGCAAAAATTAAGTTATTAATAATAAATTGGAATTTAGACATACATGTTGATAAATTCTGAGAATCAGTAATATGCTAGAAGACAGACATGGAATAGATCCAAACTAATACTCCAAATTGTTTATTTTCAGTCTAGATGGGAATAGAAGACATGAGCCTTCACCCTCCATTTCTTTCTAATACATAAATTACCTATTTACTTTGAACTTGTTAACATAAACATAAAAAAACAAATACAAACAAAAAAGAAGTTAGAAAGGGCAAGATAGGACCAGCCATTTCAGTTACCTGTTCAATGTTTTCTGACCCTAGCGAAGGCTTTAAGAAAACATTTGATTTGTCCCCCTGGTTATTGGCAGATTCCATGGCTATTCTCTCCCTTTCAGCCTGCTGAAATGCAGGAGGTTCTGACCCACCATGCAGTCCCCCAGAAAGTTCAACAAACTACATCAACAAACAAGCATGAACATGAAGAAGCAAAGCTTGATGAAGAGCATGGACAGATGAAAAAAGAGAGAGGAGTTACGTCTTCGTAACAACTTCTGCAAAGTCCATGAGCAAAATGAGGTTTCCCACTATTTTTATGTTCACACAGCACTTCCCCAGACTTGAGAGACCTATTCTCTGATAGCTCGCATGCCTTAACCTCTGAAGCATTCTTAATCAACTCCTCAACCTATTAGAAAGCAATATACAAATAAAACCTTCAACCTCTTACTATAGCAGAATCAAGTTCCTGCAAGCACAACATTTTATCTAAACAATGATGTTGGTTAAACCCAACTTCTTGTAAAAACTAACAAGCTGAACAATGGTGCATTATCATCAAGAATACACTCCGGCAACTGTAACAAGTACGCAACATTTACGACTGGTAGAGACAACCTTCTCTGAATTAAGTTTACATGTTAAAAAATGTAACTAATAATTCGCTGTTATGGTCAATGAAAGGCAAATGTTAATGGCATGTCTTTTCATGACTTCCTTGCATTGCTAAACTAGCACGCATAGGCGACGCTCTTGTATATGTCCCATATACTCAGGCTTTATTCTATTACATGATCAATAAAAATTTTGTTTATCGATCAAAAAAAATGAAAGGCCAATGTTTTGATGTAGGAAAGCAGCACCAGAGAGCTTCTATGACGTTTCTTGAAAGGTTTCAGGGGCTGAAGGTTAGAGAAAATGTGAAGGGTCAGACTTAGAATTTAAAAAATTTATTTAGTCTTGAAGGTTGAATCTTAATGGCCTTTATTCTGCTTACTAGAAATTGAAGAGATAGAAAAGGCCAAATAAAGGCAATGCCCAAACTTCCTCCTCCTCCAGCCATTTCTGGTAAGCAGAATAAAAGCCATTGAAACCCATTAAGATTGACAAATACACACTAACTTGAGGTTAGAATTGACAAAATCTTCTTAGAACTCTGCATATCATGACACGTTATAGCATGTCTCAAAAGTAATCACTAAAGAAAGTAACAAATAACAAAATTTTTAAAATGTGTTCAATAAAGCGTGATGCATCATGTTCTAAAAGGAGTGAGACTTACTGTTAAGCTCCCTGAATCTGTATTCTCAAATTCCATCAATCGTTTTGTTAGCGTTACCTCACAAATATGCACAATTTTTACCTATTCAAAAGAGCATGGGTAGAGATTATCAAAAGTGGACCATGCTTGAAGAATTTTTTTTTATAAGTAACTTGTACATATGCTTGAAGAAACTTTTGAGACAGATTATTGACCACATCTATTAAAGAAAGGTGGAAGAGGCTTGAATCATGATGTAATTCAATAATTTTTTTTTATAGATAAGAAAGTTTTATTAAGACAAGTAAATAGGGTATAAAAATGCAGAAACCTAGTTACAAGTCAGGAACTAGAGAGATGATGTAATTCAATAATTCATCATAATCAACTTTTTTGATGATAGCAGTTTATAAATTGCTTGTAACTTTCAGACAAGAAAGATGCAAACAAAACAACAGTTTGCTAAAATTACACAATATGGAAGCAACATTGTTAAACATTATGCCTCTAAAACTAAAGATAACATGAGAACACATGAACAATAAATCGTTGGGTAATGTGGCCGAAGTTAGAGAACAAATTTGCAATATAACAGCATAGGGGAATACTTAGGATTCTTTGACACGAGAGCAAGACAAATTGGGGTTAGGAATGCCTATCCCAAAAAATGTAGATGTAGGGACAAGGTTGAATCTTAGTTGACTGATTGTACGTCCTTGCATACGAAAGATTTAGGCCATGTTTGTGAAATAAATAAAAAAATCTCATTTTTTATCTTTTTATTATTAATAAGAAATTTTATTACCAAGAATAGGCACAGCCCAAGTACACAGGATGTATACAAAGGAAATACCGACTACACTCTAGAAAGAAGGAAAACTAAAACAGAAACAGATTTCAGTACATTATCATCATTCCTTACAAAGATTTCAGCCCACAAACTCAAAGTAGAAAAGAAAGAATTCTGAAGATCTTCAAAAGCACGCTTTGTCGTCAAAACATCTCTCATTCCTTTACAGCCATAGACATGACATTAAATACAAAGGAATCATTCTCCATCTGGCAGCAACACATTTCCTTGCCTCAAAGCCACACCAATATGCAAGAAGATCCACAACTTCCTTAGGCATCACCCAAAATAAACCTGTCCAACCAATAACCTCATTCCACAAAGACTTGCCACCTCACAATGTAAAAAAAGATGATTTACAAATTCACCATCCTTCTTGCACATGACACACCAATCAGCTACACACAAACCATGTTTTCTAAGGTTATCCGTGGTCAATACTTTCCCTAGAGCAACCACCCAACAGAAGAACGCCACCTTGGTAGCTACCTGCACCCTCCAAATGCTTTTCCAGGGGAATACACAGCCAGAATGACAATTAAGCACCTTATAAAAAGAATTAACTGAAAACCTGAAATTTCCAGCTTGGTCCCACAGTAGCCTGTCCTCTCTTCCCTGCATCACTTTTGAATTATAAATTCTTCTCAAAAAGTCTGAAGCAACATTCACTTCCCAGTCATTTGCATCTCTAATAAAGTCAACATTCCATAGAATATTATTATCCATACATTGTAGCCACAACAACATTTTTATCCCTTGCAATCGTGTAAAGAGATGGAAAATTTGATTTAAGAGTTGATTCCTCACAGCAAATGTTATGCCAAAAGAGAATCCTCTTCCCTTCCCCCACCTTAAATTTAATATGTTTAGAAAACTCCCCCCAACTTTTATTTTATTTTATAAGTAAACGATTGTATTAATGATAATAGGTATAGCCCAAGTACACAAGATGATATTCAAGAGGTAAGACCTATCTAGGTCGTAGCAATAGAAACAAGAAAGTCATGAAAATCAAGGCCATTAAAGTCTAGAGCTATGGCCCATAGGAACACAATTCTAAAAAATAAAGATCCAAGTTCCACTAGTGAACGTTCCTTATCTTCAAATGTCCGGTCGTTTCACTCCTGCCATAGGCACCACATAATACAGATAGGTGCCATCTTCCACATGACTTTGATTTGTAGAATACCTCCTGGATATGTCCAGCTGGCCAAACCTCAACCACTGTATAATGCCCAAGCTAAACTCTACTCGGCTGAACACTTCATTCCACAGTGCTCTAGCAATCTCGCAATGTAGTAAGAAATGATCTACAATCTCGCTGGATTTCTTACACATGTAGCACCAATCTAGTATAATCACCATGCACTTTCTCACATGCAACTTGGTTTTTTGTAAGCATACTATGTCTGCCTTCCACTCACAAAACAAATTTTTTATACGAAGACGCTTGTTGGCCTCGTTAAGCCTGCGGACATTCCAAGACACAATTTTGGGCTTCATATAGAAGATACTATCCCCTTCCTTTTGGATCTATCTCGGCTTGAGTTGCCCTTATAATTCAACGACCACGCAAGTCTCTTTAGCTCCCTCGGTTTCTTAGACCCAGATTTCTTAAGTTGAGTGTGACCTACTTCTATGGAAATAAGTAAAGCCATAAATTGTTCCTCAAATCCCTCACACTCCATCCCCACGCAATGTTGAATTTCCTTCGCCTTAAGTAGAACATAATCAGACACACTAGACTCCTTTGGTAACATGCAGTTCAGGGGTAAGGGCACCCCTTCTTTAGTAACCCACTGCGATTCCAACAGTGTCCCCCCCCCCCCAATCGCCTCCTCTGCTAAGCATTTGTGGTGGCCCATTAACATCTTCCTCATCACTTCCAAAGAGGGGAAAAGCATCATCGTGTGCATCATCGGGAGATTTCCTTGCTGCCCATGTCTTGATATGCTCCTCAAGCTACTGTAGAGCCTCCGCCGGAAGGGAAAGAGCTTCCTTGATGTTCGTCGGTTGCGTCTAGTCACAATATGCCGGAGTCCCGACATGGTGGTGGAGAAAAGTCCAGCTCTCTTTCGAGAACTACTGTCGTTCGCTCCTCCATTGTCGCCAGTACCCTTCGGGCCTCCATCAAGGATTCCTCTTAGGGGTGGGCTCCAACTTCGACGGAGTCAGAATGCCCACTTCTGACCTCCAATTCCGACCATGGTCAGAGGTCAAAACCCCCTCTGACTCCGACTCCAATCAGAGCTTGAAGTCAGAGCTCGAAGCTCCAGACAGAGTAGAAAATGGGCTCGAGCGAACAATCTGTGTAATGTTTGCTTGAGCCACACTCGAGCGAACAATTTGTGTAACGTTCGCTCGAGCGCCACTCGAGTGAATGTCACTTGGAACAAAAAAAAAACCCAATTTTTACAAAAAAGTTAAGAGTTTGGAGCCCACATGGGCTCCGACTTCGACTCTGAACTCCGACTACTGGAGTTGGAGTAACTTCAACTCCGACTTCGAATTCAAACTCTGATTCCATCGGAGTTGGAGCCTTGTTGAGAGTTTGGAAATTTTTCCCACCCCTAGTTCCTCGGCTGGTTGCGAGGCTCCCGCCAACCTTTCGGGCGAGGATGCGAGGCTCCCGCCAGTAGGGGGCCATGGGTCAGCCCCCCTTTTAGATTCTCTACACGGGCTAGGTCCCGAGTTTCTCCTTTCCTGCGTTGTGCCCCACGGGCCAAGGCTCAGACAATTGAGCCACCTTATTAGGCCCACACGAGCTGCTCTATCCCACCACACTGGCTGCTGAAGCCTTGCTAGGTCCAACGACTTCTGGGCCTAAGCCCTTTTTCGTTGCCCATCTAACGTTTCAATTAAGCCAGCTTCCTCCTCTCCCAGGCCCACACTAAGCCCACGTCTTTCCAAGCCCACCCCTGATTCTCCTTTATCCTCTACACATTGTATTAGCCAATCTACTTAAAACTAAACGCCTGCCAACTGTGCCTTCACGTCCATCAACGTACTATGTACATCCTCCATTGCCATGTCAACAGCAGGCCTGCCACCGCCACCCTGCCACTGTGTGGTATGAGGAACTCTGCTAGCACCATGTCTGTTGCCCTTTCTTGCAACAACACCTCTTTGGGCTTCCATGCCGCAGTCCCCTTTTCTTGTTTCACGGGGTTGCTCCGGCATCAGCGCCTCCCTATATGAGTGTTTTTGCGGCTCGGACCAAAACCCTCCTGGCTTGGATTCGTTAAGACCGGCAGGTAAGAAACTTCATGATGATGGTTAATACCTTTTGAAGATGAATCAGAAACTACCTTCTTATTTCAGGAATCCCGTTCACCACCACCATTCATAAGAACAACTCTGTTTCAGAAACTGAAATTGAGTTCCTAAAATCAACCATCTCTCTCATTAATCTCACAAAACCTGCCCAACCACCCCCTATCCTCCCTTTTGGAATCACTATGATTCCATTCCCCATACCAGTGCTTCATAAATCTGCCAAATGCGTTTTGGCACTTTTGGACCATAAAAACTCTATTACCTTCCCTTTTTGTCTGAAAAGAAATTTTATTGCCCGATAACCTCTTAGCTTCAATCCAAAAACTAAGAACCGTCTTCAACAAACTAAAGATAAAACTAAAAGAAGAAAAAAGGCAGAGGGAACTCGAATCAGGGAAGCAAAGAAATATTAAGGACTATCCCGGTGAAAAGCGCCAGGAATGGAAGATGAAAGGTAATACCGCGCGCGCGCGCGCGAGAGAGAGAGAGAGAGAGAGAGAGAGAGAGAGAGAGAGAGAGAGAGAGTCTCATTTTTGGTGTGTGTCTGATATGTTTTTCATCATTTAAGACGTTTTCACTCCCAAATATACAACATACACAATAATCTCCATCACAACTTTTTTTAGTTCTCCTTCAACATTTCTTCACTGCATAGTGCTTCCCTTAAGTATACACACCTAAATGAGAGTAAATTATTGTTATAAGTGCCTAAAAGAAGTTTAGGAAACAGTGAATGTCCTCAAGCAAACGATAAGTAGATTACGATATAGGAAATGTGTTAGGCAAATCAATGGGGAGTGGGCATACGGAAAAAGACCCAAGCTATAAATCTAGAGACTAGATTTTGAAAAATGAAAAATGATTACACATAACACTGAGAACAACTTTACATGATTCAACCTTTGGCTCACACATAAATTGACAATAACAATGATAATGAGAATGCCATTTTATTTTTATTCCTACATTATTATCATCCTCATCAGCATCATCATAATTATTATAAGTAATGATTATTAACAATAATAAAATCTCAATAAGATGAAAACCACAAAGCAAAAAACGGATGCCTCACCCTTATGTACCCAAGGCCCTCACATCCTTTATCTTTTGGCTAATAAAATGCCAACCATAGATTATAAAAGAATTAAAATTTTATAAGACCCTCAACTCGACTCAAGTAACCTTTGATTCTAGTTAAATTAGCTTTACTTACCCTTTTTTAAACCACCAGTGGAATCGCCTATATGTAGCCTTTTGTGCAACGTTATCGTATCAATTATTAAATCTCTTATCCTCCCTTTATCACTTTTTTTTTTATAAGTAAACAAATTTTATTGATCAAAGAATTAGGCATAACCCGATACGAATACATGAACAATTATATGCCCTAATTAAGAAGGCGCGAAAGAGACGAGAAAGTCATGTAGGTCCATGCCGTTGAAATCAACAGCAATGGTCCTAGTACATAGAGTGCTGTAAAATAAAGCTATAAGTTCCTTTGGCGATCTCTCCATGTCTTCAAACGTCCGCACATTGCACTCTTGTCACAAACACCACATGATGCATATAGGGATCATTTTCTAAACCGCTTTAATCTTCTGCATGCCTCCTATATTTGTCCAGCACTGCCACCACAGTCTCTGGCAAAACCCAAGCCAGCTCTACTCTACCGAACACCTCATTCCACAAAACCTTTGCTATCTCACAATGTAGTAGGAGATGGTCCACTGACTCGCCCCCTCCCCTACACATGCAACACCAATCTGCTATGATAACCCTCCTTTTCCTCAAGTTATCGGTTGTGAGGATCTTACCCAAAGATGTTGTCCACACAAAGAATGCAGCTTTGGGGGGCGCCTTATGTCCCTAAGGCCTTTTCCAAGGAAATTGAATGTTGGGCTCTTGAGTGAGAGCCTTATAAAAAAAGTGAACCGAAAATACACCTTTCCCAGAGGGTGATCACCACAACTCATCTTCTTGTTGATTGCTCGGTTTCACAGAGTACAAAAGGCTGTAAAAGTTAGCAAAACTGCTCATCTCCCAATCTTGTGATGCCATACTAAAACTGATATTCCAATGGATCTGCCTACCCGATAACCCCATGACATTCGCCACTGAAACGTCTAGCACTAGCAATTTGGAATAGTGAAAGAAATAAATCTTGTAGAGCAATATCACCACACCATATATACTTCCAGAATTTAATCCTGGAGCCCTCACCCAACTGGAGTCGAGTAAAGACCTCTCATCATCTTCTAATGTGTTTCCACAACCCCACTCCATAGGCTCCTCTAACTTCTTTCGTACTCCATCCCCCCCCCCCCCCCCCAATAGACCTCCATATTTGTGCTTAATCACCACCTTCCACAGGGGTTTTGGTTCCTTATTATATCTTCACAACCATTTCTTAGTAGTGCCCGATTAAAAGTCCTCCATTTCTAATACTCAAACCACTGCTGGAGATAGGATGATATACAGTTTCCCACTTCACTAGATGGAATTTGAACTCCTCCTCCAAACAGCCCCACAAGAAGTCACATTGGAGTTTCTCAATTATGCATGCCAAGCTTGCAGATATTGGGAAAAGTGATAAAAATAAGTGGGTAGGTTAGAAAATGTACTCTTGATCAAGGTAATCCTGCCACCTTTCGATAAGTACATTCTCTTCCATCCCGCTAGTCTCTTCTAAACCCTCTATCACTTCTCTATACTCTAGAATCATATATTTTTACATCTACCAATGTCATTTTAGGCCTACCCGTTCCATCTTTGCATTCTAACTTGAATTAAATCATTCTTACTGGCATGTTAATCATTATCCTTTACACATGTCCAAACCCTGTTTAAGCGACTCCCCCTCACCTTTTCTCTAATAGAAATCATCTCACATTTAAACATATGACTCCATTCCTGAATTCCAACATACTCATCTTAAACAATTTCCCATTCAACAAGAAAAAATAAAATAAAATATAACCACAAATACCATGGAATATTATGCAGGTAAACAATACCCATACTAAGACCCTACAAAACATAATTGTCGGGCTACAAAAGGATCAAACTCCCACGATTTAGATCTAAAACATCTATGCGTTGATTTGGACTCTTTTAGGCTTCTAGGATTGTAGAACATGATTTCAGATTTATGTTGGAATTTCCAAGAAATCATTCTTTCATTCACTCCCTATATACTTTTTTCTTCTCAACAATCTGCTTGGTATTGGAAAAAGTTTAGAGTAAAAGGTCCAGTAACTAATGGATCAATGCATCAACTTTTTATGTAAGCAATCCTAGATGCCTAACGTACAATGCATAAATTTGCACACAACAGAAAATTCCACTAGAAACTTTACCCAAAATATACTGAAGTGGATTGCAAACATCTATGCGGCAAGCTGGACTTACAATGTCAGACTTTGAAAATCTGTACCCATGTGAAAGGGCAGATATATATAATGCTGCACCACACAGCCCACTAGGTTTTCTGCCTGTCTGTGAATGATATAAGATCCAAGTAAGTTTCACGGTCATCAAACATAGAAAAAATCAGCTGCCATATATGAGTGATTTTACCTGAATCCAATCTCTTTTCATGCTTGCTATAATGTGTAATGCAGTTCCACAGACCTTCATGTTCCTTTCCTTTAATAGTTCTACAAAAAAAATAAAAATTGCTTCTTCAAAATAGTTGGCAAATAGGTTTTGTTTACATTTGAAACAAGAGTTTTCCTTAGAACCGGTCGGGCTTATCTTTGCCCAAAAGCAGCCCTCCACTAATCTAATGCCACGCAGGCATTCCATTAAAAGTACAATGAGACTGCACCCAAGAAAAAAATCCAAGAGACACACAGATCTGATCCTCTCAGATCTCTTCCTCGGTCCCCCTTGTGTGTCACAGCCCCTTTGTTTTTTCTTTTCTTTTTGGTTTGTTTGGCCTTCGATGGCGACAGGAAAATATATGTGGAGCTCGGCCTGAGTGAGATAAGAGAACTTGGTGAAGCCGTGTATGGCACCAGGGTCTAGCTTCTAGTGTCACTTTGCTCGACGTAGGTTGGCCTTGAACACGCCAAATCTGTAGTTGTGCACTCCTGCTCCTCTTGGTTGGCATAGCTCTCACCGAACCTCGCCTCTAATTCTATTTTTTGTCCTTTTATTTTTTAAATCAACCTTAACTCTCTCTTTCGAGTGGCATGGAAGCCCTCATGCCATGGATGATTTTCATTTTCATGTATGAGAGGCAGAGGGAAGAAAATGTGGCAGTGGACTAGTTGCTTTAGAATTTTCCTAGGTGGATGAATAAGAGATCTGAGAGGGAGATCTGTTTGTGGCTGTCTGTGTTGAATACTTTTTTTAAAAAATATTCTTTTTCACTTTTATTTTAATATGTTGTAGTTTATTTTAATGGTAGTTTCTTTTTATATTTTGCAGTTTATGAGATCTGAGAGAGAGGAAGAGATATGAGAGAGAGGATGCACAAGATCTAACACTGTTTTCTTCTTCTTCAGATGAAGCTAGAATGAACGAAATGGTGTTTTCTTGCTGCTGCATTTTCTTCTTCTTTGAAGCTTGAAGGAATGGAAGGATGAGCTCTGGATTTGGCAGGTTGAATGGTAACTGTTTTCTTGTTTGCCAAACCAGAGTATAGACGGAAATGAAAAGTGGAGTTAGTGAGTTGTAGTGGAGTTATTTTGGTAATGACTGGTGGCGGTGGAAGCTGCTTTTCTATTGTGCAGCAGTGAAACTGGAAGCAAAAATCTTCCTATCGTGGTTGATTCTATTCTTTTGTTTTCCTTGTTTTCCATGTGAACGAGTGTACTTAGAGTTTGGTGTAATTTCTGAGGTGGCAGCATATAAGTGGAAGGCTGTTAAACAAGGAAAAATGGCCCGACCGCTCAGAAGCGGTTCTCTTGAAACAAATATAATGATCATACCACTTTCAATGAATCTGCTAGCTCTAATCCCTAATAGTATATCTAATGAACTATAATATGTCGTATCATATAACTCCTTTCTAACATGCCATGTCTATCGCCAAAGAAACAAAAGTAATGTCTTCTTCCAAAGTTTTCAGATGTACCCATTATAAATATTTCTCTCTTCTTTTTTCTCTTCAATTATTTTCTTCTTTATCTTAGTTCATTACGGGAACATGTAGTCTTACACTGCTTCTACATTCTCAGGATCTTTTGACATACAGAACTATAAATTTTAAGGATTGAGTTTGTTCCAAGGATAAAAGAAAAAAACAGATGAACCCAAAAGGTGCAACAGGCTTTCTTCAGGAAGTAGTTTTTAAAGCATAAAATAATCAAATACGGGATTGAAGTTACCAAGTATACCATATCCTCATTTTTTACTGGACCAAGAGTCAAAGACTCTGCAGTTCCTCTTTTTTATCCTATATTCTCTAGAACCACACTTGGTCTACTAATCTAATGCCAAAAAATTACGCAAGTTAAAAGGATGCAGGTTACAAACACTGGAAAATTTCCCAATCAGAGAAGAGGGGAAAAATAAATATAAAGGAAACAAGAGCTGGAAATACAATTTTCTTGGAATGTGACTATCAACAGGGATTAGTAGATTCTTACTTTCTGCAAATCGAGGAATATAAAGTGAAGGATCAACAGGTTTTACAATAGTAGGATGCTCTCCAAGGCTTAGAAGTTGGCAAAGCTGCAAAAATACAGCGCCTAGCACATAACTGCCGAATTGTTTTGAAAAAACAAAAGCTGAGGTAAATAATGCAAGTCAAATGACATGAATTCAATATTGTATAATCAATAAACTATTTAATCTTAATATTGACTGCACATAAAAAAATAAAAAAGTTGATACTAAAGTAGGTTCTTTCTTACACATTTATCCCTAGAAACTCTGAAAAATCAATAAGAAGAAATGGCTTTGGATCTCTAGCTACACTGCAAAAAACATAAAAAGATAGCATTATTTACCGAGTCTCATTCATGAAATGTAACACATGATACAATCATTTTTACATGCAAATCAAAGCACCAACTACTGTTCATCCAAAACAAATAAAAGCTATGAAACAATTGATAGGTAAATTCAAAAGTATACATTGAATCCTTCAAACGATTCAGCTCATAAAATAGAGGTCACTGCTTTGAATCTCCTCCTTTCCCCTCTCCCTTCTGCCCTTAGGGCCTCTCATCCAAAAGTAAAAGTAAAAAACCCTCATTGACCAGATAAATAGAACTCAAGCAGTGTACTTTGTTTCGTACGATTATTTACATTCAATAGTCCATTTATTAATTCATTCCTTCCACTCCAAGTTCTTAAATGTCAATTAAATGTTTCAAGATTCTTGACAGCCCACCTTTGTCTCAGTAGAGTCTTTCAATGGGCATGTTTCAGTCCTCTTTCCACATTGTTGTATAAGACCCTTTGAGTCTTTCATGACTATAATGTCGAGGCCCTCTAATTTTAAATATATAAATACAAAATAATGTAGAGCTAGTTTTGCATGGCCTAACTATAATTTCACAATTTAAGGAATCCCACATAGAGTTGCTTACCGACATGCAATATAAAGGCAGGCAGCAGCAACTTGCTCTGTTCTACGCCCCCTAGTAAAATTCCGTTCAACTGCTATCTGCAAAAACTTACAACCAAATTAAATGTTTGACAAATAATATTCCATTGAGGACACCATAGCAACCACAAACATTATATACCTGATAAAATGAACAGGCGGGATTAATTATAGAGTCACCACCACTTATATTAAAGGCTGTAACCATACGATCTATCTCATCTCTCCCTGCCATATAATAAAAAAAAATATATGTTTGATTAGAGATGAACTATCTCATGAGCCAGAAAAAATAGGCCTTCCTGGACAGTGACTGAAATATCAAAATAAATGAGATTTATATGCATATAAAACATGCGTCACCATATTACAAAAATCCCTAGGAATATCATGCATGGTAAACCCAGACTATTTCCTCAAAGGCTCTCTCTATAGAAATCATTATATCCCCTAAACTTAAGTTGATGTATACCAAAAGAATATTAGCATGCGTCTTAATTGAAGAGCAAAGTATTGTACCAATCCAAGGAAAAACCAAACCACATTTGGGCCTATTCTCCAAAAGGACTAGTCAAGATTGCGATTGGAGCTCCTTGAAATCATTAGGGCAAGAACTTATATTTCCCAAGCAATGTCTATTTACCACCCTCTTATACTAAACATTGGCCATTGCAAGTATAATCTAAACATTGCTTAAATAAAACTTCAAGAGCCAAATTCCCAGAGTTTGAGAGTGAAAAATGTATTTTTTACACTAAAAAAATCATAAACCAGAAGTGCAAAGGTTATGAATACTATAGTATTTACTTCCAGAAAGTAGCTTGATACTAGGTTCACACATGGCTTACTAGTCCAAGCTCCGTTGCCTCAAGCTTTGAATTTTATCTAGGATATTTTACAAAACACACTAGGTTTATGCACACAACAATATTTCTTTTACAACAATGTTGACACTCTGAAATTGAAACTGAAGCTCACAATATGATAAACTAAAACAAGAAAGATGTAGAAGCAAACATTTACAAGTCATAATACGATACCTTTATCTATGGTTCTCCTAAATGATTCTGAATAACCACTTTGAATGGATTTTACATAGGAACCTGCCACTCGACTCTGTAGATAAAGATTTCCAGGACAAAAAGATAAATATGGAATAAAAAATAAAATGCAAGTATAACATACTTTCAACTGATCATAAGCATTTAGAAAATAATGCAACTCTATTTTTTTTTTTTTTTTGTATAATTAATAAGAAACTTTATTACTCCAACACACAAGTAATCTATATTTCACTGAAATATATAATTCTGCTCATGTTTAAATGTTTTGAGATTATATATGAGCAATAAAAGATTTTCTTGATATTCACAGAACACAAAAGCACAAGAGACATAGACAAGAGAGCCACCTAATTAGAAGTAGGAGATGATACAAGGAAATCAAAGAAGCTTAGTCCATTAAATCTAAGGCAATTGCCCAAAGAAAGATAGTTTTGAAGAAGAAAATGATAGTTTGTCCATTGTCCATCTGAGGTCTTCAAAATTTCTATCACTTATTTCCCTCCAAATGCACCAGTAATCAGAAAGGGGCCACCTTTCAAGCCGCTGCAATTTTTGTACCGCCGTATAATCATCTCAATGTGCAAGATGGTATACTATCCTTCTAGGCATAACCCACACTTTCTTTTATACGCAATCAATAAATTTTATTCATAGAAATAGGCAAAGTCCAGGTACAAAGGTAGTTAACATGAGAAGCACCTAGCTAGAGGTTACAATCGAAAGTAGAAGGTCATGGACACTTAGGGTGGGTTTGGATACACAGTTCAGATGCGATGAGATGAGATGTTTTGTTGAAAGTTGAATAAAATATTCTTAAATATAATTTTTTAGTATTATTTTTAATTTGGGAATTAAAAAAGTTAAATTGTTTATTATATTTTTGAATGAAAATTTGCGAAAATTGTAATGATGAGATGAGATGAGATGAGATGAGATGTTTTGTGTATCCAAACCCACCCTTAGTCCATTACAAACTATGCCCCCGCCCATAAGAACAATGACTTAAAAAAGCAAATTCTTAGCTCATCCGTTGTTCTCTCGCGATCTTCGAAGCTTCTAGCATTTTGCTCCCTCCAAATACACCAACACATACAAATAGGAACCATTCGCCAAATAGCCGCCACCTGTGTGTTACCGTGAAGGCCTCTCTAGCTTTCGAGGAAATCCTCCAATCTAAGAGGCATGACCCATGACAATCCGATTCTCGTGAAAAAAATCATCCCACATGATCCTGGCCACCTCACAGTGTAAAAAAAAATGATCTACTGATTCCACATGCTTCTTACACATACAACACCAATCCAGCACAATTACCTGGCGTTTCCTCAGATTATCTGTAGTTAGGATTTTGTCCAGTGATATTGTCCAAACAAAAAAAAACCATTTTTGAAGGAGCTTTAGTATGCCATATACTCTTCCACAGGGAACATGGTCATTCCAAGACTCGTTAGAACTTGGTAAAATGATCTAACAATGAAATTACCTTGCTTGGAATGACTCCAGTGCATCTTATCGCTGGTGCCCTATGGCATACCTACTGAATACAACGCCGCAAAGAACTCTGTAATAGTCTTCAACTCCCAACCTTGGGCTGCCCTGATGAAATCAATATTCTATTGAGGGGAGCCATTGGAAAATACCAAAAGGTCGAAAATCGTTGCATCATTTTCTCTTGCGAGCTCAAAGATAGCAGAGAAGGTGTCTTGGAGGCTATGGTTACCACACCATTTGTCATACCAAAATCTAACATGAGAACCATCACCCACCACAATATGTTCATGTCCTCGAAAGGTTTCCCAATGTCTCCTAATATATTTGCACAACCCCACCCCATGTGTGCCTCATACCTCATTCGAACACCATCATCCCCAAGCCTCTTCAAACTGACTGTGAATCTATAACAGACTTCCATAGGGCCCCCCTTTTGTGTTGGTACCTCCACAACCATTTACCCAATAGGGCTTGATTGAATTTCGTCAAATGGCGAATCCCCAATCCTCGCCCAGAAATTGGAGTACGAATCGTTGACCAATTAACCAGATGAAATTTGAACTCTTCCCCCAATCCACTCCACAAGAAATCCCTTTGTAACTTCTCATTGCGGTTAGCTACTTTTGTGGGAAGCAGGAACAATGACAAAAAGTAAGTGGGTAAGTCTGAAGAGTGCTTTTATTCAAAGTCAACCTACCACCTTTTAACAAATATAACATTTTCCAAGAAGCCAATCTATGCTCCACTTTTTCGACCACGCCATTCCAAATCCTTTCAAATTTAAAGGAAGCATCTAATGGTAAGCCAAGATACTTCAGAGGTAAAAATAATACCTTGCAACCCAAGAGTGAAGCTAAATTCTCCGCTTCATGGACAGTCCCACTGGCACCAATTTAGACATTGAAAGGTTAATTCTCAAGCCTTCTAGGCATAACCCATGCAATGCCAACTCAATTAAAGAAGTCATTCCACATGGCTCTAACAACTTCACAATGAAGTTAAAGGTGATCAACGATTTTCCCATTCTTTTTTCACATTCAACACCAATCAACCACAATGGTATGAAATTTCCTTAAGTTATCCATGGTGGCAAGTTGTCCAGGTGAAATAAACTACTTTAAGAGGTGCCTTTGTCCTCCAACCTTTCCCAACTTCATTTTTTTTAAGGTAATGCCATCTCAAGGCCATGCGGAATAAACTTCATTGAAGCACCATTAACCTCAAGCACTGCCATATTTTGAGTCTACTACCACGCAATCCCCCTCTCATGCTAATAGCGCCACAACCATTTACCTACAGCACAGTTAGAGGTGTAAATCGGTTCGGTCTAGTGACGGACCGGACCGAACCGAACCGAACATCTGTAGGGACTGGACCGGACCAGTAGCTATCAGGTCTGTTCGGTCCGGCCTAATTATTTTATTATTTTTTCATTTTTTTTTCAAATAAATTAATAAAAAAATTATTTAAATTATTAAATTAAAATTAAGTGAATTATTAATGTGGATTATGTAACTAACTCGTTAAAAAAATTATAGTATATTTTACTATAATTTTTTTTTTAAGTAAAAATATTATAGATATAAAAAGGAGTAACCAAATACACTGAATGTATACAAGAAAACACCTTACCCATATTAGAAGCCCCTAATGACCCAAAAAGCCTGTGAAAAAACAACCCAAAATACACCAAGCCCGACCCCAACCCCTTGTTTCCCGTAGAACTAAAACTCTACCCGTAAACTCAACCCCAACCCCTTGTTTCCCGTCTTCACAATGTTCTCCCTTTACTTCCCTCTAGTTGAGCTACCACCCTTAGCATCGTAGTTGATTGCCTAAGAAAGACGCTGTAACTCCCTACTTTTCTTGAAACTTAATTTGGTTTCAAGCATGTGGCTTGCCTCAATCACAGTGATTAGTTCTTTAAATTGGTCTTCACATCCTCCATGTGAAATTCCCATGAACTGTTGAATCTCGTTAACTTTAAGCAAAATCCAATCCGCTATTGGAGGAAGAGAGACTAGGGGAGCAACATCATCCCCAGACACAGTATCCAACTGCACTCCCGACTCTAGACATTCCTCTAGGCACCAACGCCAAACCCATTGGTTCTCCAACAACTCCATTGGTTCTCTCCAATGGTATCAGGGTTTCCCATTGGAGATTCTGGGGTGACAGCAAGTCTTTTCACCTCTGGGGTGATAGCGGATCCTACATCTCATTCAGACCTCGGCAGTACACCATTTTCCTTCAACTTAGATGAGGGAACCATAGTTTCTTCGGGGACCAAGGGTGTAAAAACAACTATCGGTTTATCCTGTGTTACATTAGGCAAATGGCATTCCATTACTAATGTCTCTATGCCAATACCCGATGTAGACCCCGCTTCAAATAACCCATATTTCCTTTTGACCAATCATACTCTTCTGGATCTGGTTATAGGGACAGGGCTGAATCCGATTTTTTGTTTTCCTTTATCAGAGTTTAAAGGATTCAAGCCTAGCTTGTTTCTTACAATCTTGTTGCCTCCAGCTGAACGCAGATCTATTTTCGTAGACAAGAAAACTATCGTTGCCTTCAACTCGACAAGTTGGGTTTCCATCTCCTTTAAAGAATTGTGCATCTTGTCAAGCTGGTTCTGAGGCGTTATTTGCAAACCCCCCTCACTCTGAACCCCTGAAGCATGATCCATCTTCAGAGCTACCACATAAGATCGCCTCGCCACCGAGGATGAACTTGGGTCTTTATGATTCACCTCCAAGTGATATTTATGATGTTGATAGTTACTACTTACTAACTTAAATTTTACTCTTTAATAATTATTAATTATTGGGGTGGAGACTAGTTTTGGAGTTGAAAATTTGAGAAATAGTAAATTCGCTCGAGTATCGCTCGAACTAGCACTCGAGCGAAGCTCAATCCGTGAGTTTGCTCGAGGTGCACTTGACAGTGAGCTCGAGCAAAGCTCAACTTATGAGTTCGCTCAAGTCTTGCGTGATAGTGGGCTTGAGCAAGACACAAACACTAGTGTTTGCTCAAACCACGCTCGACACCCTGCTCGAGTCAATGTTAATGAATATCAAATAATTTCATTGTATATAGATTATTCAAACTTGCTTACAACTTAGGTATTTAAAAATAATTACAAAATTATTTTAATTAAATGTAAATAGTTGAGTATGCATGATTCTATGAATGTATGATGTATTAACTATTTACATATAATGACATAAATTATCACATGATTTATGATTTATTATTAATTGATAGCATATAGGCCTCATTTAGATAGTGAAAGTGTTTCACCTCATCTCAAGTCATTATTAAAACTTTCTCAAATTCTCATACAAAATATAATAAACAATTCAACTTTTTCAAATTTCAAAACAATACTAATATTCAATAATAATCTTCTAATAATATTTTATTCAACTTTTAATTTTCATCTAAAAACATCACATCTTATCTCACTATCCAAACTGCACCATATTATTTTATATTTTATATGGTCAATGATAATAAATTAGATGAAAATTACATAATTAACTTATATAATTACTATATAAAAATAATATATTAAATTTTAAAAAAACATATATAGGGGTTCGGTCTGGTTCGGTCCAAAATTTGTAGACCTCGAGACCGGACAGAATTTCATCGGTCTGGACCAAGACCTGCAAAACCGACCGGTCCAGAATTCGGCCCGGTCGGTTTTGCCAGTCCAGACCAAATTCTTTACAGCCCTAAGCACAGTTAAACACAAGCAAATTTCAAATCCCCAACCTTCCCTAAAAAATTGGAGAGCGTGCCATGTCCTATCTACTAAGTGAAATTTGTACTCTTCATACACCCCATTCCATAAAAAGTTTCGTTGAAGCTTTTCTACATGATTAGCCACCCTTGTGGGGAGGGGAGACAATGACAAGAACTATGTAGGTAAATTGAAAAGAGTACTTTTAACCAAGGTGATCATGCCACCTTTAGATAAAGACATCATCTTCCAACTAGCCAATCTTCTCAATCATGCCATCCCATGGTGATTAGAGCAATTGCTAGAGCAATTCCCTTCACAACAATTGCTCTATTATATACACTATTATAAACAAACAAATATGGTATAAAAATCAAAAGTCAAGAGGAATATACATTAAGATTCCTCGAGTTACACATGTCTAGTTTTAAATATATATAAAAATGAATATATATATATATAAATGAATAGATAATAAATTTATTGAAAGCAATTCCTCTTTTTTTCGATAGGGAAATCAATTCCTCTATAATTTGATGGTATTGTAATTTATGCACATTTTCAGCACACAAAATCAATATGAGAACTTAATAGTTCATCGGAAAGGAGGTTTAGACAAAATTGAAACAATAGAAATATAATTAAAAAATAAAAATGTTAAATGCAAATATACGTGATAATGGAAAATGAACATCAACTGTTTTCTAACAAAAACAGCCCAAAATGTCCCAAATACATGCTCCAATGAGGTTAGGTCCATGAAGAAACTACAAAATCATGTTGATTATGAAGGGCTCAACTCAAACAAAACATGGCTATCCCAATCAGTGAAAATTCAAAGCTCTCAACATTTTATTAAAAAAAATGCTACATTAGAGAATCTGGTGCAGAAGGGCCTTATTCAGGGACCATCCTCCTTACTATTCCCAAATATTAAATTTATGCAACAAATTACCCATGATTTTAAAGCACCAGCAACTCTATTAGTTGGTCCAAATATATGCCAATAGGTGATATTTCCAAAATGCTATGGTAGTGCTGAAATAATATAAACTAAACTGTGCAGCTACTCGTCAAAAAATATAAATTGTCCTAGCAAACAAAACCTTCCCAAAAGCAAGCACACAAAAATATAAAAAACAAAATATAGAAACAATATCAGACTCTATAAAAACTATGTATCTATATTGCTAACTCCTTGAAATGTGACACCTCATCTCATCAACTAATCGAGTTTGAATAAGAACATTAACAAGAAAACAGTGGCATACCTCTCCTCCTGCACCCTTGACAAAAGTAGGTTCTTCGGTGAACACATCTTGATGGAGAACTTTTCCACAGACTTCACAACATCTAGGGAGGGGAAAAAAAAAGACGCATGTAGCAATAACACAGCCATTGTCGTAACCTTTTTTTGATAAGTAAACACAGCCATTGTCGTAATGTAACAAAAACAAATTAAAATTAAAGCAATGAATAAGGAAAGTGGAGAATAGTGAGGAAAATTACTTACACACAGCCATTGTCGTAA
This sequence comes from Juglans regia, assembly GCF_001411555.2. Classification (NCBI taxonomy): domain Eukaryota; kingdom Viridiplantae; phylum Streptophyta; class Magnoliopsida; order Fagales; family Juglandaceae; genus Juglans; species Juglans regia. The sequence goes on along the minus strand of NC_049906.1, from coordinate 5,592,576 downwards.
TGTACAGTAGGCTTGTGCCTAGCACAGCTAGTAATAAAAACCATAATTCATGCAAGTACTAAGTACCAACTGTAGCCAATCTGATTGAAAATAAGAGTTCAGACGTCAAAAAACACACAAAAAATGAGTGATAAGAATATATAGAAGCATCAAAGGCGATGACAGATTTTCACTTTAGAATTTCAAAACTTTTTTTTTATATAAGTAAACGATTGTATTAATAAGAATAAGCATAGTCCAAATACACAAGATGGTATATAAGAGGTAACACTAACACCCATCTAGGAGGAAGAAATGGAAACAAAAAAATATGAAAATCAAGGCCATTGAAGTCAACAGCTTTGGCCATAAAAGCAAAGTTCTAACAAAAAATAATCTAAGCTCCCCTAATGAGCGCTTCTTGTTCTCAAATGTCGCTCTTGCCATACGCACCAAAGAATACAAATAGGTGCCATCTTCCACATAACTGTAATTTGTGGAATACTGCCTACATTTGTCCAACTGGCCAAAAACTCAACCACTGCAGCAGGCATAACCCAGGGTAGCTCTAACCGTCTAGAATTTCAAAACTAAAGAATTCATTCTCTCAATAAATCCAAAGCAAAAACCCATAGAGAAATGAAGTACACTAAAAGTTGAATAAATTATCGTCCGCAGGTAAAATTTGAAATTACGAAGAAACAGACCAGAATAGACAAGCTGATAATGTAAGGAGAAGAGGTACAAAGAGAGCCGCTGGTAACACAGGCAAGTGGATAGGGCAATTAGCAATAAATTTCTTCCGAAACGGTCGTTGGGTCTGGGGGAATTGATGTTGTGATAATGTAGAACTCAATAGGAAAAAAATGTGAATGAAAAAAATCGAGAGAAGGTGAAGAAATGGAAGAGATAATTTACCAGAGGCCGGATTCTGGGACGGGAGAGACTGAGAGATGATAATGATGAACAAGACAAGATACAACAAAATACGTGAGTTTTTTAAATTGTCCCAATCATACTTGTATAACCTCCGCTTCTTGAGGAGCTGGAGCACTGCGAGATGAACCAGCTACATACCATCCCAGGCCAAACTTCAAAAGAAGCTATATGTGGAGCTTCGCGAGCAAATCACACGTGGGAATGGGTATAATTTGATCGCTATATAAGCAGCCAAGAGAGAATGAGTAGGGAATTGGAAGGAAGGAAAAGGATATGAGGATGAAGATTGATCTGTACTCAATTCGTGTAATTGATGACAAAATGAAACCAAAGTTCAAACAAACAGATTTATTCAGAATTTTTTCTTTCAAGAAAAACTGAGAAGGCTCGTAGTCAGGACATAAACACCGATTCAAAGATGACAAAACAAAACCAAAGTTCAAATAAAGAGGACAAATAAGAAGCAAACATACACGATCCAATAGAACCAAATCATACACACAACAAAAGGCGGAGATAATCGGTTCTTACATAAGAACTTGTTATGGTCTGTGTGCTAGCGTGTGCGTGAGAAATTTAGTAAACTGTAAAGCCTCTTCGAGGTGAGAAATAACTCATAGTTTCATATTAACAGATGAATTACATAAGGGAGGGCCATCTAGCCGGTCGCGCTGTTTTTCTTTGTTTAACAGCTTTCCGTATATATACTGACACATCATAAATTATACAATATACTCGTTCACATAGAAAAGAAAAGAGACTCATTCACGATAGAAAATTACTTTCAATTTCACCACCGCATGATAAAAGAGCAGAATTCCACTGCCACCAGTCCGACACCATCTCAGTTCTACCTTCGTATGCCACCACCTTTGCCACAATAAAAATAAAAATAAATAAATAAAAAGGAAAAGAAAAAAATCAATCCACCATAAGACAACCAAGCATTGCATGGCATTGCAAGAAAAGTGCACTGCGAAGCCCCACGTCTAACCTTCATAGCAAGCTTTGAACAACCATTAAAATAGCCTAGACGCCGCCCAACAAATCTCCAAAAATAGAGCACAATTTCTTCCTAACACCACCACCGATAGCACCCATCACCACCATAACACACAAATCTCATTTTTTTCATTAAAAAAAAAAAAGAGTGGTGAATGGGGCAGTATCTCAAAATCAGTTCGTTGTCACCATGAAAATAGCCAAGATGCCGCCCAACAAACCTCTGTTTTTTTAGGAGCAAAAACAGAGCACAATTTCTTCCACCACCGCAGATAGCACCTAGCACCACCGTAATACACAAATCTCATTTTTTTTACAAAAAAAAAAAAATAGAGTGTTGATCACCCTATGAAAACCACACTGTCATTTTTTTAGATTTGCAATGCTCAGCTCGTTGCCATTTTCTCGCCGCCTTCGACTCCACCGCAAGTTGCTCTCTCAATCTCCGTCGCTGTTGAATGGGGCAGTATTCTCGAATGGGACACTTCAAGACCCTTGGATTAGGGATGGGTGCTTGGGGGTCGCGATATCTGTTCGTCGCGGCTCGGGGGGACGATCTTCGTCCTTCTTGGCTCGACAGGAAAGAGCTTGTCTCGGCTCGGCAAGGTGTTCTCTGGATTTGGTAAGGGTGGAAGACGAAGGGGCACGAAACTTGGTTTTCTCAGGGTTTGTTTCTCTGGTCAGGGTGGAAGATGAGGGCACGGAAGCTTTTGTAGAGTTTGTGATCTTCTATAGGGTGGATGCAGGATACATAAATTGAACCACTTACGTGTAGGGTTATTATTAGGGGGCTGTTATTTGGGGATAGACAGCCGGACCGGCTGGAAGGTATTCTCATTTATAAACAATGGGAAATAAACTCAGTAAATTGAATAACTGTGGCATCTACACTAATGGACCCACGACACTAATTGTAACAAATGGAAATGGTTGAGCCCGTGACATAACCCAATAAGCCCATTACATACTTAACTACCTACTGCCACTAACAGACTTAAGCAAATGAATAACAAATATCAAATAGCCACAAAGGCCCATAACACGACCCAGTCCACGTAAGCCCACAGACAGGCATCCGCATAACTAGGGTTCCATACGGGGTTCATAACAGTTCTCCCTTTCTTCAGAAGACCTTGCCCCAAGGTCTGGATATCGTTGTTGCAGCTCTTCACTATCCTCCCACATCGCATCCTCCATAGCCATTCTCTTCCACTAAATAAGCCACTCTACTCTTGCTCTGCATCCTTTCTTGACCATTATCCTCTCCATAATTCTTTCAGGCTTAGTGACTGAGGTTCCCTTGGTGGTAAGTTGAGGAAGTTTTGTGAGGGGCTAAATGTGTGTTCCCAGCATCTTTTTTAGGCAAGAAACATGGAAAGTGGGATAGATTTGTGAGTGTTTGGGCAGATCTAACTTGTGCGCCACCTTCCCCACTTTTTATGACACTGTGTACGACCCATACCATTGTGGGCTGAGCTTAAGGTTTTGCCGCATGGCGACGGACATCTGGAAATAAGGATGGAGTCGTACATACACTTTGTCTCCAATTTCGAACTCCCTGTCGTTTCATCTTCTATCTGCAAAAAATTTCATCTTTGCTTGCATATCTTGTAAATTTTCTCTTAGTAATTTGTTGATGAGTTCCCTGCTCTTGAGCTCACCATCCACTGCTTATACTTTGGTAATTCCTGGTTCATACGAGAGCATTCAAGGAGGGGATTGTCCACACACAACCTCGTATGGTGAGATCTTCGTTGATATGTGCTCTGTAGTGTTGTAAGCGTATTCAGCAAAGGGCTACCACCTTGCCCAATCTCGGGGTCTGTTACCGGAGAAGCATCTCAAATAGTATTTTAACCAAAGTTTTGAATTTCGTACCGTACCAGTCGGTATTTAGCTTATCAGGGTAGTGAGCGGTACATGAAATGTATGTGTTTTATACCAAGTCAAATACCGGTCGTAACGGTGCGTTTCGGTCAATACCGACCAAATTTTGGTGTACCGGCTGAAATTATTCTTTTTGTAATTACTGTAAAAATTATGACTTTTTCATAATTTTCACTCCAATTCTCATAGCTAAAGACTATTTTTTTAACTTTTTTTAATCTTTTTTTCTTGAGGACTTAAAATCAAATCTCTACTTCCCTTTTCATGATGAAGATGAGTAATTATTTTTTTAAATAGTTGGATTGAGAACTTAGAAGCATTATTGAGTTTTATAAATATGTGTTTTAACTTTTTAAAACTTGTATTGATGTTATTTTGAAATATAATTTATACATATATAATTAATTTATTATGTATAAACTATCATAAAACGGTACCGGTACCGAAATATTTAATTCTAGTGTCTTAATTGAAACGGTATTCAAAACTTTGATTCTAATGCTTTGTTCACAATCTCTGTTTGCCCATCTGTTTATGGATGGTAAGCCAAGCTGAGGAGCAGTTCTGTCCCACTGATTCAAAAGAGTTCCTACTAAAACTAGTTTGTGAACATCAGGTCCCTGACATTCACAATAGACTAAGGCAAACCATGTAACTTAAAAATGTTATCAAGAAATATTTTTGCTACTGAAGTAGCTGTATATGGATGTGAGATGGACAGAAAGTAAGCATATTTGCATAATCTGTCAACCACAACCATGATGATTTCCTTTTCTCCTGAAGGGGGCAGTCCCTCGATAAAATCCATATTGATATCTTATCAGTTCCTTGTAGGAATTAGGTGTGGCTAGAATAGGCCCGAGTGTTGTATGGCCTCCACCTTGTTTATGTGGCATATGTTACGCTCCCGAACATAAGTCCTGACATCTCTTGGCATACCAGGCTAGAAAAACTCATTTTTTTATTCTTAAATATGTTTTATACACCCCTTTGTGGCCTTTTAATGAACTTATGTAGAATTGCTACAAGATTTGCTGTTGAAAAGGTACCAAACTTCCAAGATGCAGTTTACCCTTGTAAAAGAGCAAACCATTGCGGATTTGATAATGGGTAAGGTCCAAGATTCCCTGATGGTAGTTGCTAATTAGCTCCTGCAACTGGGAATCTTAGGGGTAAGACTTCTGTAACTCCTCAATCTATTTGGTCTGTATAAGGCTTAGGGATTGTATCTGGACATTGAAGGTTGGGTTCTGTTTGGTTATTGGTTGGTTTGGAAGATTGGGTTATGTTTTGTTGGTTATTTGGGTTATCTATTCTAGTTTGGTGGAATAAGAGATACGGGATAGGGCATCAGCCACTGTATTTGTTTTACCACTTTTGTACTCCACATTGAAATCATGTCCCAATAACTTTGATACCCATTTTTGGTGGGAAGGGATTCCTACCTTCTGTTCCAGCATATATTTTAAAGCATGTTGGTTAGTACGAACAATAAAGTACTGATCTACCAAGTAATGCCTCCACTTCCTGATGGCCATCACTAGGGCTAATAATTCCTTCTCATAAGTAGATAAGACCAGACTTTTACCTTTTAACCCCTAGCTTACATAAGCAATAGGCTGCCCTTCTTGCATCAACATTGCACCCAATCCTTTACCTGAAGTATCACATTTGACCACAAAATTTTTGTTAAAGTCAGGTAACCTTAAAAATGGTAGACTCACTATGGCCTTTTTAAGTTTTTCAAACGCTACATGGCTTTTTCAATCCAATTGAAAGAGTTTTTCTTGAGTAATGCAGTCAATGGGGCTACAATAGAACCATAGTTTTGCACAAACTTCCGATAGTACCCTGTAAGTCCCAAAAAACCTCGTAAAGTTTTGAGATTTTGAGGTAAGGGCCAACTCTGCATTGTTGCAATCTTCTGTGGCTCAGCTTGTATTCCTTCCCGAGACATTATATGTCCCAAATATTCTATCTCTTTGCTATCAAACACATACTTAGACCACTTTGTAAAAAACTGATGTGTTTTGAGGGTTTCCAACACTGTATGTAAGTGTTGTAAGTGTTGACTTAAATATTTGCTATAAACCAAAATATTATTAAAGAACATCAAAACAAACTTCCTTAAGTAAGATCTAAACATCTCATTCATCAATCCCTGAAAAGTAGATGGAGCATTGATGAGCCCAAAGGACATCACCAAAAACTCATAGTGGCCTTCATAGGTCCTGAAGGTTGTTTTGGGGATATCCTCAGGGTACATTCTGATTTGGTGATAACCAGAACTTATAACAAGTTTAGAAAAAAATTCAGCTCCATGCAACTCATCTAATAATTCATTTATGTTGGAAATAAGGTACTTATCGTTAACTGTCTTTGTTGAGGGCACGATAATCCACACACATGCTCCAGCTACCATCTGCCTTCCTTACTAAAATAACAAAAGAGGAATAAAGACTTTGACTTCCTCTAATGACTCCACTTTTCATCATTTCATCTACAAACTTTTTAATTTCAGCTTTTTTATAGTAAGGATACTTGTATGGGAGTACACAAGTTGGTTTTGATCATTATGTCAGCTGTATTCTGTAATCGTGGCTCCTAGGTGGGGGTAGTTCCTTAAGCTCCTCAAATACCATCTCAAACTTGTTCAAAACATGTTGTACACTCGGGTCCAGAGTCCCACTGGTATTCTCAAGTTCCCCTCCTATCATCTGCAACCAAATGCACTTAACTAATCCCTTATTCAACTTAGGGGCATGATTTATTTCCTCCAAAAATTCAGCTGAAGGCTATAATCCCTACAACTGTACTAATACACCATTAAGAGTAAACCGCATTGTGAGATTGACAAAATTCCACAAAATTGGTCTCGAATTTCTCAACTAGTCAACTCTCAAAACTACATCACACCCTTCCAAAGTCAATAAATAATTATTAGCTCTAACCTTTAGGTTTTGTAGTTGGAGATGTACCGCCCTACAAAAACCTTGGCAAGGAAGGCTATCCCCGTTAGCCACCTTAACTGTCAATTGGCTTTTCCCCACTGATAGTTTAGATCTCCTTGCTACATAGAGATCCACAAAATGGTATGTACTCCCTGTATCCATAAGAGTTAATACTTTTTGACTAGTAATCAAAGCTTCCACCCTCATAGTTTTGGGTGAGATGGAACCTGACATGGCATGTAAAGATATGCCAAGCACCTCCCCTTCCTCCCCCCCATTCGATTATGTAGGTTGTATGATAGTTAGTGCTCCCGGGTTCATCCTCTTCTGCTTCCACCTCCAAACCTTCCAACAAGTATAGTCTGGGTCTACTACACTTGTGTCCTGGCTGAAACCTACCATCACAAAAATAATAGAGACCTTTCTCACGCCTCTCTTGCATCTATGCTGGTGAAATTCTTTTAATGGGTATGGTGTTTTTTTTTGGGTGGATTGGTAGGGTTGTAGTGTGAATGGGTAGGCTTAAAATCTTATCTGTTTGATGGTGGGGGTAACCTCAATGGAGGAGGTGGTGCAGTGAGTTTGGGAATGGACTGAGGTGCAGGTGGGTTATAGGCTTGGTTTCTGGGTACCACTCCTTGGCCTCTTTTGTACATTTCTTCTTCTTGCAACTTAGCCAATCCAAAGGCAGCAGGTAAGGTACTGGGCTTAAACATAGTTATTACCAAAAGTAGGTCTTCACTTAGCCCACTAATAAATGTGCTTATACGAAATTCCTTTGTGAGACCACTGATTTTATTAGACAATATTTCAAATTGAGTTTGATATTCCTCCACAATGGTTGTCTGCCTAAGCTTAGTAAATGCCCCTATCGGATCCTCATATGTAGAGGGCCCAGAACACACCTAGTGTGGCTATAAACACCTCCCAACTGTGAACAGGCCCATATTCTTTTAACCAATAGTACCATGATAAGGCTTTGCCTTCCATATGGAAGAAGACTGTGTAATTTTTTATCTTTTGGAGTATGAAAATATGAGAAAAGATGTTGGGTCTTAAGGACCCATTCCATGGGATCTAACCCATCGGATTTGGGGAAATCCAATCTAAGGGACCTGGCATGGATCTCTCCCTGGTTTTCGAATAATGGGTTCCCACTGAATTTAAAGGCATTACATGTGGAAATCTTCCCTGTGTTCTGGTTACCTGCTGTTATTGCCAGTTGCTCATAGCTAGCTGCCAAATTGTTGAGCTGTTGCAAAACTGCCTCCAGCATTTGCTTTTGTCCCTTTTGTTCTTCCCTTAAGTGCATTGACTCACCCTTCAACGCGAAAATTGCCTCGGCCAATTAGCATGACGGGTTCCATTAGCCATGTCGTAGGAACGTAGCTCTGAGACCATTGTTATGGTCTGTTCTAGTGTGTGTTTGAGAAATTTAGTAAATTGTAAAGGTTCTTCAAGGGGCCTCACCTCCAATACTAAATCAATTGTGGAAAAACTCATAGCTTCATTAACAGATGAATTACATATTTATAAACTCAGTCAATTGAATAACTGTCCTAACTGGCCACTACACTAATGGACCCATGACACTAACTGCAACTTAACAAACAGAAATGGTTGAGGTCATGGCATAACTCACTAAGCCCATTACATACTCAACTACCTACTGCCACTAACATACTTAAGCAAATGAATAACAAATATCAAATGGCCACATAGGCCCGTAACACAACCTAGCCCACGTAAGCCCACAAACAGGCATTTGCATAACTAGGGTTCCATACGGGGTTCATAACAGAACTAAAAAAAGTGAGTTTATCGGAGGCTCTGGAGAATAGAAACGACGGCAGATGCGTCGGCAAATGGCAATTTGGGCCACTGGCATGAGAGACGTTAGAGACAAAGAGGGGAAACGACCGGAAGAGAAGGGACGACGAGGATGGAAGCAATATTCATTGGTCAAGAGGCGTTTCTTATTAAAAAAATTAGACGACGTCGTCTTAAGTCGATATTAATATTCCCTCTTTTGCTTTTCTTCAATTTGAGTTTTGTTGTACACAAGCCGATCTATTAATACGTCACTATATAAGTGAGATTTATTATACAAAAAATTTATGTGTAGTCACTTTTACGTACTCATTGCACACTCTACTAATGTGATTGGCTACATCACTTTTTTTTAATAATACGCAAAAGTGACTGTATGTAGTAGAATTATCTATTATAACTTTAAAAAAACTAAGAAAACTACTAATTGTACTTAAGAAAAACTTTTTTTTTTCCACGTGTCAACTATTGATATGTTAAAAATATGAATTTCAATTTTAATTTCAAAATAGGACTAACAAAATGAATTTTGTACGTATAGCACTACTCAAAAATTAAAACGCCAATCACTATATTAGCATAATTGATGTGAAAAGCTTCCAATCAATTGTGTTAAGTGTATAAAAAATAAAACTTATAAATAGATTTTCTCCTTCAATTTACACTAAAAAAACCCAACCTGTAACCGATCCTCAACAATGATATATATATATATATATATATATATATATATATGTATGTGGCTACAACGTTGGAGAAGCTGGCCGCTGAGTGGGGGGCAAAATGTTACATCCTGATCTAATTTTTTAAAATAAAATAGTGTGATGAAGTGGCCTTGTTATCTCAAGTAGTACTCAGTTTTTACAGCTATATATGCATATAATCCCCCTTACTCTAACTAATGAAATTAAAGAGATTTTCTTAATATACTATCTCCTAATTAGTTCACTTCAAAAACACACATACATTTCAATATAAAACAAACCTTGTTATGATTCCACAATCTTAAAACATGAATATTGATCATATATATTTTTTTTTATCAAACTTATCATATTTTTTCTTTCAAGTCCTTTTTCTCTGTCAACTCGCACTCAATCTCTTAACTTTTTAGGTCATCATTATATCCTACATGGTTATTTATGGTAGTTAAAAGTTGTGATTAAGAACCATCATATAAGCTCTATATATAAAGGTGAGGCTTGATCATTCTGGACAAAGCCAAAACATTTGAGAAACATGTCAAAAATGGTGACCTCAAAACAATCAGTATAACAAAGCAATCCATCTAAAATTGGATATATTACAAGGACTATCATATATATGATTCTTTTGAAATTCCAAACACATGGCATGTAATTGTACACTTTAAAGTTTCTTACAAGTAACCCTTAAAAAGAATATTGGTCTCAACTAATACTTCTTTCTTTTTCCGGTACAAAGTTGTCTAAAAAACAAAATTCATTTTTTTCTTCCAACCATATTCGACAAACATTAATAAAAGGTCATTTTCATTTAAAGAAAATGAAAAAAATCTAAAAAAATAAAATAAAAATAATAGTTTTATCCAAAATCTATTAGAACAACTAGCTGATAGATTTCTTTAGTACAAAAGAACAATGCAATGGCAACAAGAAATCCCAAAAAAGCCACAAATGACACTATTAAAAAAGAAAGCATAAAGAACTGAGTACCAAAGTATAAGTTATATAAATTAATAGAAGAGAATCGACAATGGAGCCAAGGAAAAGAGCCAATCTCTGTAAAAGCTAAAAAGTTGGCTTTAAACTTAAAAACTTACTGTCCAAGTTGAAAGGAGACAGTGCCATGACTCTAGACGCGCACGACCTACTTAAAAAATTAAACCAACAAAAGGATTCAAAAACCAGCAAAATGATTTGAAAGCTAGGCTAAGAATTCACAAATATAGATTTAACCCATAAAAATTCCTCAAAGACTATTTCATTCAAACATTCTCATCAAAACAGACCCAAAAGGCTAGCGGCAGTTTTTTTCAAAGGTGGTGATAAATGTTCGGCGAGAGAGCAACATCGATGGTCTGGCGATACTATGCGGCTAAGGTTTTGAAGAGAGAGAGAGAGAGAGAGAGAAATTTCGGGGGGTACGTGGCTTATTATGAAGGAAAAAGCGACATCGATTCAATGGCAATTTTTTTTTCTTTCATAAATTTGGTACCCGGGTTTTAAACCTAGTTCAATTGCAAATTATGGATCGGGCTGGAAAAAAAAATTCTGTCAGGGTAAACAGTCCTTAAGTCTCTCTATATATTTATGAATAAATCTTCTCATCAGTCATTGTGCCAAACCTCACACCCCACACCCTACGTGTGAACTGGGTTCATCTCCCTTCTCGCTCATCTCCCGGTGCTTTATCACCCGCTCCCTTGAGGAGAGAGAGGACTTGGTGAGAGAGAAGGGGTGGGGGTTCGGTGTGTGTGTGAGAGAGAGAGAGAGAGAGAGGGGGGGTTGAATAGAGAGCTTGATGAGAGAGAGAGGGGTTGAAGAAAGTGAAAGAGTTTGAGGAGAGAGAGATTGAAATTAAAGTGATGGGTCTGATATATAAAAAATAAAAAAAAATATTAAAAAATAAAAAGAAAACTACGTCAGGTGTGGGGTGAATAATGTATGATGTATAGCATATCTCTTATATCTATTTACACCAAACATGATCTAGTATTGCAATTTCTCAGCCACTTGTGGCCACTTCGTCCGTCTACTGCGCTTCACCTCGTCATAGAATCTCATCTCCATTGCTCATCAATATTTTGAGTCAATGTGATATCAAATTTTTCCACTCAATTTGTTTCAACTTTTATTATTAATGAACATTGTTGTTTAATTTTGATATTGATCCAGTTGTGATAGGTTTTCAACTTTGGGATGAATTTCGAATTTTGGGATTAATTTACTATTTTATGGGTTCGATTGTGCACAACCATTTGTAGATCAGTTAATGTTACAGAGAACTAATTAAATGAGAATCAAAAGGGGCCATCTTGTGGTACATACATCTAATTATTGTTGTGTACTGATTTGAAACATTACTTTACTAATAAAAACCCAGGCCAAACTTTACTAATAAAACATTGTGGAGCTCAGCCCCAAAATGCCCAAGCCCCAGCCCGCAATTAGGGCCCTAAATCTTTAGAAGGCTGCCAAACCCTCCACTCTAACGTCCTGTTTGGATGTTGAGTTGAGTTGAGAGAATTTGAGTTCTTTATGAATAGTAGTGAGTTGAGATGATTGAGTGAGTTTTGTGGGACCCACTTAAGATGTGTTTAGATGTTAAGATGAGTTTAGATATATTTATGAGAAGTTGAAAAAGGTTGTAGTCTCGCATGTAAAGATGGGTTGAGTTGAAAATAGTTGTTTCTCTCTCTGCAGCTGTCGTTCATCATTGTTAGAACTGTTATAATTTAGAGAAAATAATTTGTAAATGTGTATGGCTATTCGAGGTGCCACTGGCCTCCAATTCTCACAAATACTTGGATGAAAACTGATGTACTTCATTAATCATCTTGTAGGAATTTAAATAGATACATAAACAACCCACGTACGCACATTAACAAATAACCCACTACCATACTAGATGCTTACCCAATAAATAACTGAACAAAATAACCACTGGCCCACTAAATGAGACTCGGTCAAGCCCTAACAATTATAATAAGCAAAATGACTTAACTACCCACAACTTAAAAACAAAAGACTTCTACACATAAACTTCACAAGATGCCCTTGGACAAAACTAAGACTATCAAGGCCTCCCTCTTCAGACTAGGGTTTCAGAACATAACAATGCTGCATTTGGTTAGATAGATCCTCCCACGTTGCATCTTCCTATGCCGCTGCCTTCCACTTTACCAAAGCCTAAGCCTCGACCTGATTTCTTCTTCACATCATTCTCCTCTGTAGTATCTTTGCGGGTTCAGGGTCTAGGGTTCCTTCTTGGGTTACCACTAGCAGCTCGTTCAAAGGCTGTACTCCGTTGCCTAGCTTCCTGTTGAGACAAGACACATGAAAATTAGGGTAAATTAAAGATTTTGCTGGAAGAGCAAGTTCATAAGCTACATTCCTGATTCTTTGAAAGATTTCATATGGCTTGTAGTATCTTGGCGCGATTTTGAGATTCCAATGCATGGATACTAACATTTGCCGATATGGGTGTAACTTGAGGTATACCCACTCTCCCTCGTGATATTCTCAATTCGTGTGCTTCAGATTTGCAAAATGCTTCATCTTGGCTTGGGCTTCTTGCAGGTTTTCACGAATCGGGGTGGCTGTGAAGTCACGACTCTTAAGCTCCTCATCTACCGTTTGCACTTTGGTGGATCCTAGTTCGTATGGCAACAATTGTGTGGTGGTTGTCTATAGATTGATTCATACGGCGAGACCTTAGTAGAGGAATGCACATAAGTATTGTATGAATACTCTGCTAAGGATAACTAACACCCCCAATCCTTCAGTCTATCACTAGAAGAAGATCTCAGGTAACACTCGAGCACCTCGTTTATAGCTTCAGTTTGACCATCCATCTGAGGATGATAAGCCGTACTGAGTAAGATTTCTATTCCATAAATCCTGAATAATTCTCTCCAAAAATTACTTGTAAAGACTGAATCTCGATCACTGACAATCGTTCGAGGTAGCCCATGTAATTTGATAACATTTTCCAAAAAAAAAACTCTAGCCATAGTCAAAGTTGTGTAGGGGTGGATGATGACCATGAAATGAGCGTACTTGCTCAATTTGTCCATGACTACCATTATTACAGATTTCTCACCTGAGAGTGGTAATCCTTCAATCAAGTCCCCTTCAATCAAGTCCGTACTAACATATATCCAATTTTTTGAAGGAATTGGTAAACGTTGAAGCAACGCAGCAAGATGGATTGTTTCAACCTTGTGCCTTTGACATATATCACATTCACGTACAAAGGTTCTAACATCACTCCTTAATCCAGGCCAGAAAAACTCATTTTTAATCCTTACATGTGTTTTATGCACCCTTGTGTAGCCCTCTAATGGACTACTGTGGAACTGCTGCTGGAAAGCTACCAAGGACCCGAGTGGATCAAGCTACTGCAATTGGGGGTCTTGGGGGTAAGCTTTCTTTAATTCTTTTATCCACTGTGCTTGCACCATACTAACTGCTTGGAGTTGCATATTTGTGTGGCTGGTTTGATTTGTGGTTGAGTTATGGGGTTGGTTTTGGGATGGGTTAGGATGATGGTAGATGTTGGTCGGGTTTGGGTGGTCAGATGAGTGTATTCTAGATTGAGCATCTGCTACTGTGTTGGTTTTTCCTTTGAGTGCTTGATTGAGATATGCAATTGTCTGCCCCTCCTGCATTAGAACAAATCATTGAGCTTCTCCTGATACATCATACTCCACAATAAATGTTTTAGTAAAATTAGGTAACCTTAAAACGGAAGGATACATCATAACTTCCTTAAGTTTGTTAAAAGCTACTTGTGCATTGTCATCCCAAGTAAAAGATTTTTTCTTCAAGAGAGATGTAAGAGAGGCTGTGATAGATTCGTATCATTTGACAAACTTTCTCTAGTATCCCGTGAGGCCTAAAAATCCTTTAAAGGCCTTGAGATTCCTTGAAACTGACCAGTTTTGCATTTCTATGATTTTCTGAGGATCAGCTTTTACTCCTTTGGAAATTAGATGCCCCAAATACTCCACCTCCTTGTTGCCAAAAATACACTTTGATTCTTTTGGAAATAATTTTTGGGATTGTAAAATTTCCAGTTCCATAGTAAGATGTTGTAAATGCTCCTGTAAAGACTTACTGTAGACTAGGATATCATCAAAGAAAATCAGCATAAATTTCCTTAAATATAGCCTGAAAACTTCATTCATCAATCATTGAAAAGTTGAGAGAGCATTGGTAAACCCAAAAGTCATTACCAAAAACTCATAATAACCCTCATGAGTCCTAAAGGCACTCTTAGGGATATCAATAGGGTTCATCCTGATTTGGTGGTATCCCAAATGTAAATCAAGTTTGGAAAAAATTATTACTTCACCTAACTCATCAAGCAATTCATCAATATTAGAGATCATGTACTTATCTTTAATAGTGTCTTTGTTATGAGCACGATAATTTATGCACATTCTCCAGCTCCCATTCACCTTCCTTACTAGCAACACAGGTGATGAGTAAGGACTTTGACCAGTTCTAATAATATCACTATGCAACATTTCAGCCACCAACCTTTCTATCTCCTCTTTTTGGTAATAAGGATACCTATAGGGCCTTATACAAGTAGGTTTGGCCCCTTCTTGCATCTGTATTTTGTGATCAAAACTTCAAGGCGATAATTCCATGGGTCAACAAAAATCCTATGAAATTTCTCCAGCACTTGCTTCACAGCTCGTAACATAAATTTCCTTAAATATGGCCTTAAAACTCCATTCATCAATGATTGAAAAGTTGAGAGAGTATTAGCAAACCCAAAAGTCATTACCAAAAACTCATAATGACCCTCATGAGTCCTAAAGGCACTCTTAGGGATATCATTAGGGTTCATCCTGATTTGGTGGTATCCCAAATGTAAATCAAGTTTGGAAAAAATTAATACTCCACCTAACTCATCAAGCAATTCATCAATATTAGAGATCATGTACTTATCTCTAATAGTGTCTTTGTTAAGAGCACGATAATTTATGCACATTCTCCAGCTCCCATTCGCATTCCTTACTAGCAACACAAGTGATGAGTAAGGACTTTGACCAGTTCTAATAATATCACTATGTAACATTTCAGCCACCAACCTTTCTATCTCCTCTTTTTGGTAATAAGGATACCTATAGGGCCTTATATAAGTAGGTTTGGCCCCTTCTTGCATCTGTATTTTGTGATCAAAACTTCAAGGCGATAATTCCATGGGTCAACAAAAATCCTATGAAATTTCTCCAGCACTTGCTTCACAGCTCGTAACATAGTAATCTTTGAATCCCAGTTGGTTCCATCCAAAACTTGAACCCATAAGCCCTTAGCCGAACCTCTTTTGAGTTGGTTGATATGATCCTCTTCCTCTAGACTCCTGGTGGGTAACTGTAGTCCCTACAACTTAACCTTGACATCACTAAGAAAAAACTGAATGGTCAAGTCAGAAAAATTCTACAAGATAAAGCCCAAACTACTTAGCCAATCCACTCCAAATACCACCTCACAACCACCAAGTGTTGGCACATAAAGATTAGCTAGAAAATGAAGATCTTGTAAGATGAATGGGACTGCCTTACATTAACCAAGGCAAAAAAGAGTAACTCCATCTGCTACTTTCAACTGGCTATCTCCCATTGGCAGTTTTGCCTTCTTTGCCAGATATGGATCAATGAAACTATGGGTACTACCTGTATTAATCAATATCAGCACCTTTTGATGATTTATTTCCCCTAGTAGCCTCATAGTTTTAGGTGCCAACAATCCTGCTATAGTATGTAATGAAATCCCCAATAATTCTCCCATTGCTTATCCTGTGGGCTCTTCTGACTACATTACAGCTAAGGTTTCATTAACTTCCTCAGATTCTTCTTCTTCTTCAATCCACATTCCTTCTAATAGAACAATTTTGGGCCTGTTACACCTATGTTCTGGATGGAACTTCTCATCAGAGTAGTACCCTTCTCTCTTGCATTTGAATGAAGGAAATTCTTCTAATGGGTAAGGTAGGTTTTCTGGGTAGATTAGATTGTGTTTCTCGATTCTTGTCTATTTGGTAGGGCTGGAAGTCTTAGCATGGGGTTTGGACAATTTGAGAGTGGGGTTTTGCGTAGTAGTGATTTGGGTAAAAACCCTTGAGTCCACTGAGACACATTTTCCTCCTATAATCTTGCTAACTCAAATGCTGCAAACAGTGTAGTGGGTTTAAACATAATAACAATAATTTTAAGATCATCTCGAAGCCCACTTAAGAAGGTACTGATTTAAAATTCTTCTGTGAACCCACTAGTTTTATTAGACAAAGCCTCAAACTGTGGTTGATAATCCTCCACAGTAGTGGTTTGCCTTAATTTAGTAAGGCCTTGTTTGTTTTCCAAAAACATCTCATCTCATTTCACCTCATCATTACAACTTTCTCAAATCCCCACACAAAATAAAATAAACAATTCAATTTTTTCAAATCTCAAAATAACAATAATATTAAAAAATATATTCTAACAATATTTTATTCAACTTTTTAACTTTAATCTCAACTCATCTCATCTCATCTCATCTCTAAAAACAAACGAGCCCTAAATGCTTCAACAAGATTCTCATATGTTGAAGGCCCAAGTCTAACTTTTAGGATTGTTACAAATCCATCCCAAGTGTAAATTGGGCTTGAATTCATAAGCCAATAGTATCCAGAGAGGTTTTAGATGATATAAGATAATTTTAAATAAAAATTGAATGTTGAATAAAATATTATTAGAATATTATTTTTTAATATTATTATTATTTTAAAATTTAAAAAAATTAAATTTTTATTATATTTTATATAATAATTTAAAAAAAATTCAATAATGAGATAAAATAAAATAAAATCATTTTTGTATACAAAAGAAACCCAAATAAAATTCAATTAAGCTCTAACAATTATAATAAGTAAAATGCCATAACTACCCACAACTTAAAAACAAAAGACTTCAACACGTGAACTTCCCACGATGCCCGACAAACTACGACCATCAAGGCCTCCCGTCTGCAGACTAGGGTTTCAGTACATAACAGTCACACGGGCCGCCATATCCCGCGACGCTCGTCCAGCTAGCGTTGCATTAGGGCAGCGCCCCAGACGGCCCTTTTCTCTCCCTCTGTTTGTTACCGTCTGCCGCTAACCACCGCAGCCCAAGCCTTGCCCCACCGCCGCTCACGACATCGCACGAAGCTACCGGTAAGTTCTCTCCTCCGTCTCTTTTTCTCTCTGTCATTGTCTCGCTCTCTCTTTCTCTCGCTCACAACTCCCCGCCGTATCGCAGCCTCACTGGGTGCTGCGGTAGGCCAAGCCCTGCACCACGAGCACGCCGTTGCACACCATCGCACAGTAAGTCTCATATCTCGGTCTCCCTCTCCCTCTCCCTCTCCCTCTGATTTCCCTCCTCTCCCTTGTCGCCCTCTGCCTTGTTGTTGCTCTCTGCTCCACCGCGCCACGCTGCTCCTTGTCTTTCCGGCCACCGTTCGCCGCAGGTAAGCCCCTCTCTCTTCTCCCGTCGCTCTCTCTCTCTCTCTCTCTCCCCCCCTCACATTCTCTTCCTTTTACCCCTCTCTGTATCCGCCGCCCTCTGTTTCTCTCTCCGTTCTCTCCTCCTGCTCGCAGTCCCCTGTCCCGACGCCTCCTTTCCTCTCTCTCTCTCTCTCTCTCTCTCTCTCTCTCTCTCTCTCTGTGTTCGGTCTTTCCTCCGTGTGTCCCTCATCATTTCAACTTGGATCTAACTTCGTTTTTCGTTGTCACAGAGCACCTCGATCATCCCTTGACAGCGGCATTTTGCACTCCAATCCAATCAACCACCGCACGGAGGTAAGTGACTCTCGAACTAACCTTGAAAATGATTGTTGATGGAATTGTGAATTTGTGTTGTGTGTGACGTGTGCTGTGTGAAATGATGGGATTATTGTGCATCACAAACAATGCGGCCGTGTGCCGTGTGAAGTGGTGGGATTATTGTGCAGTTTGTGATGTGGCTGTGTCATGTAAGGTGATGGAATGTTGTGCAGTTTGCGATGTGGCCGTGTGCCGTGTGAAGTGATTAGATTATTGTGTAGTTTGTGATGTGGTCGTGTGCCGTGTGAAGTGATAGGACATTTATGTAGTTGTGATGTGGCCATGTGAAGTATCGGGATGAGCAATGTAATTTTGTGACATGTCGTGTGAAGTGTTTATTTTGTTGTTTGAGTGTTGTCTTGTTTTGTATATATTAAATGCCATTGTTGTTATGTCATAAGGAGGGGAATTTTCCCTCAATCACACTGTCATTTAGTCGCAATGGGGAGTTGGAATTTCCCACTATTGCACGGCTTATAACTTGTGAATGTGTGCTGTAAATCCCCTCCCTTGCACTGAATTACAGCTTGTGAATGCTTGCTGGAGAATTTCCCCACGTGCACTGTTTTCGTCCTGTAATGTTTATCATTGGCCTGTTTCATATCTATAACTGTTTGCTGAATTTCTTACTATTGAATTGGGACTTATGCGTGGAAATTGAAATCTGTAAAATTGTTGGAGTTTTGTAATCAAGGGCTTTTTGTGGGTGTGTGCGTTTCACTACCCTAAGCTGAGATAAGACATTATTATCTCGGTGGAGCTCTTTTGGATACTTGGGAGCGCATAAAATTGAGTGAAATCCCTTGGGTTGTCTCCGGGCTCGGGCAAGACGGTAACACTTTCAGGTCGACGTTGTTGCCTCTCTGTTGGTGGAGACTAGAGGATGCTTGGCCATGCACACGCTAGTTGAGGAAGTGGGCATCGCTTGTGATGAAGTCACACTCATGATTGTTATCCGTTGTGTGGTGAAGCGAGCCAGAGTGTGTTGATAGTCCATATAGGGGAGACCATGGTGTACACATCAATAAAATGAATGTTTTGTAAATAAAATGGGATTTTTGCTTGTGTATCAACTTGCATGGGAAATTTTTATTGAATACTTGAGTTTTGTATAATTATCTTTTTTTCTTGTATTAGTTTTTTGCATAATTTTCATTTCCATTTGTGTATATTTTTTAGTGTTAGTCTTAGTCCCACGCCGAGATTTTGCGAAATCTCACTGTGGTAGTCCCACTATAGTTTCGCTCCTCGGAACCATAGATTTCAATGAGGAAGAGTATGCTGGCGGTTATGAGCATGGAGATCCGACACTGCCAGGGGATTAAGGATTGGGACGTTTTTCCTCATTAACTTCCTGTGTTTTGAATTTTATATAAAGATTGGATGACTATAGTATTCTTTTGTCTATGATTTGAAGACTTGGGGCTTATGGATATTAAGGTTGTGATGTATTTAAATATCTCTGGTACTGTTATTTAGATTTTAATGACCACATTTTTATCTTCCGCTATGAATTAACTGTATATATTTATTGAGCATGTGAGCATACACTTTGTTTTCACATTGTGCGAGGGGTCATGCAGCCAACATCCCGGCGTCGTGGCTTCCACAAAATCACAAGCGGGGGAGCCAGGGGGTGCCACAATTTAGTTGATAGATTATTAAGTATAAACTTCGTGTATATATATAGATATGTCTTAATATGGTAATGTCAAAGCAGTACAGCAGTACACACTGATACCAAAATATTCTGTTCTAGTACCTAAAACTGGAACGACCATTGGAATGGAATTCAAAAATTCTCTCTCTACTAACTATTTTCATAATCTGAACGGTGCAAACATTGACCTCTTAATGTTTTCATTCTTGCTAGGTCTACAATTTAGTTCCTTGCAATGCCAAAAAAGAGTTCTTCGAAGAAAGCTACTCAAGTGCCGCAAAATAGTGTTGTGGAAGAAGAAAAACCCTCTTCAACAAAGAAAAAGGCTCCTAGTGAGATTGATGAAATATTTGCCGGAATAAAGAGGAAGAAATCTGAACCCGAGGAGTCCGGAAAGCCAAATGAAGAGGCAACGGGAAATTCTAAGAAGATAAAGAAAAAGAATAAGGTTAAAATGTCTGCTGACGACGGTGGGTTTATGGATCCACCTTCTCGACCTAGAAAGAAGACAAATGATGGACTTGCTATCTACACAGAGGAGGAGTTGAATATCAGTAAGGCAGATGCTGGAGGTACCCCGCTTTGTCCTTTTGATTGTTCTTGTTGTTTTTGAGCCTACATGAAAAATGTTTTGGCTGATGTTACTTCCTTTGGTCCAGTGAAGCTTGGAAATTTTCCTGTAGTCTTGTAATTTTTGCTTCATTTTCAGTTTTGGTGTTTCAATTCAAGGACAGTGGAGTGAGGTCTTTTTTTTTTTTTAATCTTCATATACCCTAGAACTATATTAGATTAATTTTGATTGTGCTCAATCCATATTTAATTATAATTAAGTAAATCTTTCCCAAATTATAAGTTCTTTGAATCCAAGATATGAATTTGTGTTGAGGAAGAGTGTACTGCACAATTATTTATTTAACAGAGCAAAGAGTCTGTCTATTTATTAGTGAAATCAATCCACTTACACATTGACATAACTTTATATGAGGATTTAGTTTTTGCTTACCCTGAATTGGTGGTGATAATACACATGATTATGGATTTCAATCAGCCCAAAGTTTATTATATTTCATTCAATTGTGAATTTGAATGATGCTCCATAGGCATGACGTCTGATAAGGCCTTAATAATGGCTATGCTATGTGCGTAAAGTTTATCTTGAGAATGCTATAGCGACAAATAGTAACAGTGCAATCGTGGATTTGGCTAGTTACCATTTATCAGAAATAGTTTGAGGTTTTTCATTTTGATTTTACCATCTTATTTTCTGTATCATTGACAAGTTCTGATCTCGTTGGCCAACAAATGCATAATTAAAGTTGATGTTGGGGGGATGTTATCATGACAATAAATTGTCGTTTTAAATGGTACAGAAGTGTAGTTATCAGCGGTGACTGAAAAATTGGAGTTGATTCTTTTGCTTCACTGTGTATAACAGATGTTTTGATATCCTTTGTCAAGCAAGTCAGTTTCTGTACAAACTACAAACTTGATGCTTGCTGCCTTTTCTTACCTTCTTCTCTCTTTTTAACATTAATTTCATTTTCTTATTGCTTCTAAAGATTTCGAGTCTCTATGGTCTCTGCATTTTTCCACACTTGGGCATTCTCCCTACCCACACTCTTGCATTTTCTTGTACTATGAATGGAACTTGCTGATTACTACTTTATATCAGCATCACTTTTTTCTTTTATATTTTTTCCACTCTCCCCTACCGCAGTGGTTCCCCCAACGTCATAAATTTGCTCTTCCTGCCTAAACCATTTGGTATCTAAAGTCCTCTTTAACATCTTGGATGGGGATCCAGTCAATTGAATTGCCTTAGCAATCTGCTAGAATGATATTGGAACCCATTGGAGACCTGGGTAATTCCTTGTGACGGCAATCTTCACTATTACCTACCCTTAATTAAGGTCTGTGATCCACAAAGCCCGCAGTAAGCAGTACCCACCAAATATGATATTGAAAATGATACCATTACAATTTTGTTTTTTTTTTTTACAATTTTTATACAGCCATGTGTTAAAGGATGGATATTTTTTTTAATCCCCTTAAATATTAAAAAAAAAATACACAATATCATTAAAGATATTTTCTTAATCATTAAGTAAAAACAAAAAACAAAAAGTCAGAATCGGTAAAAATCATCAAGAGAATGTCTCAGTGGGTTTAGTGTTTGCTTTACATAATACCTTATACAGCCACCGAAGAACTGTCCCAAACAGTATATTTTTTTAATGTATTTTTTAAATCATCATAAATATTTTTTAAAAAATAAAAATTTATAATATCAATAAAAAATACTTCTTTAATCACTAAATAATAAAAAAAAGATTTCGACACATTTTTGGGACCCAACTTTCGGTGGGTTTAGCATTTCTGTAATAGTTATGGTTTATTTAGGGCTTGTTTGGGGAGGGAGGGAGGACAACTAAGAGCATTAGTATTGGTATATGCATATGCATATGCAAAATCACTTCTTTCGCATATCCACTTTGCCATTCAAGCAAAATTTTCATATTGACTTATGCATATTTGAGACAAAATAATAATAAAATATTATTATTTTATTATTATTAATTTTTTGCTAAAATCAATTTTTTTATATATATTTTGCAATTAGCATCCACTACATACATTTGACATTAATAATACAAATGCAATAATAAAAAATATAATAAAATGGAAAATATATATATAATATATTATAATAATAAAATGAATGTGCAAGTGAAGATTTGTTGTGTTGTTGAAGGAGAGAGAAAATAAAAGAATTGTGAGCGAGAGTGAGAGGAGAGAGAAATAATGATTAAAATATGATTTACAGGGTGAATAGTAATTATCCAAATTTGGATAAGCACTGTTCATAGATAGCTAAATATTTGGATATGCATAAGCCAATGTGGATGATTTTGTGGTCATATTATGCAAATATGACTTTGCATATGCATAGACCAATGCTAATACTCTAAATTCGTGGATAGTTGACGTGAATCACACTTCCCATTCAACAAGGTGAGTGTCAATTGTTTTAGATTCCGTTTGGAAATTTTATCTCGTTTTATTATTATAACTTTTTAAATTTTTACACAAAATATAATAAAAAATTATAATATTAAAAAAATAATATTTTAATAACATTTTATTCAACTTTCAACTTCCTTCTCAACTCATAATTCAAACAGCACTTGGTAAAATTTTAAACCAAATATTTCTCATATGATTGTTCTAACATAATGTACTGCTTAAAAAGAAATTTTAGATTTGCAACATTAAACACATGTTAACTGGCCAAAAACAAATATGCGTATTCAAGAACGGTACAAGATTTTCCTCAATTGAAGAAACGAGCACTGGAGAATCCAGAGTGGAAAAGATGACTGCTTGACCATGGAAGTGATGGAACCTTAATCTCATCATCATATCTTCAAATTGATCAAGGTTTAAACTTTTACAGGTTTTACAATTTTACCTTGCAACTTAGCAAAGTCTCTCCTCTATTTTTTATTTTTTCCTTAATGAAACCCCCAGGACCCCTGACTCCAGCTTCACTTTGTCGCGGGTGCTCCCTGTTCGTCCTCTCTTTTCTCCAACCGTCTATATGAGAGATTCTTTAGCTTCGAGGATGGGGGAAAGGAATGGACCGCTTCCCCCCTTCCCCATTAATGTCTTAGATTTTGTCATCACAGTCATGTCATTATGCCTTCTTCCCCTATGCTCAAAAAGATATTAATGGGCAATGCAAAATAGACACCAGTATTTGCATTTTAGAACTGATACAAATCTCAGATTTTTCCCATTTTCCTGCCTCAAAAAGGTAGCAGCATGTCAGGGCAGAACGCTTGGCCTCAAGATCTCCAGTCAGGCTGCAGTTACGTGCAACCTTCAATAAAAAACAAAAAGCAAGCTTAACAAATCTGTAATAGGGAAAACATCTATATAGACTACTGCAAAACAGACACCATATTACAACAACAAATTCAAGGTGAAGGTCAAATTA
This sequence comes from Juglans regia, assembly GCF_001411555.2. NCBI lineage: Eukaryota > Viridiplantae > Streptophyta > Magnoliopsida > Fagales > Juglandaceae > Juglans > Juglans regia. The sequence goes on along the minus strand of NC_049906.1, from coordinate 5,568,770 downwards.
TAAACCAATAATGTAAGTATAAAGCACCTAAGCTCTAATTTATGCTTAATAGATACTACTAAAGGAGAACCCAGTGAGATATTGAAGGAAATAGATTAATCGTTTGTTTTCAAAAAAACATTTCATCTCATCTAATCATTACAACTTTCTCAACTTCTAATACAAAATAAAATAAATAATTCAACTTTTTCAAATACTAAAACAAAAATAATATTAAAAAAATATATTCTAACAATACTTTATTTAATTTTTTAACTTTAATTTCAACTCATCTCATGTACAAAAACAAAAAATATATTCTAACAATACTTTATTTAATTTTTTAACTTTAATTTCAACTCATCTTACAAAAACAATTAAGCCAATGTGTTAATTAAGCTTTACAAAATTGAAAGGCCGTTCTTAACCATTCGTTCAGATGAGTTTTGAAAAACGATATGGGTTTGGCAACAAGCCCAACGAAAACGTATCAAACTCATCTAGAATCTAGACCATGAGATTGTTAACAATTTAGCTGCTTTAAATTTGCAGGAAACCACAAAGTAATGGCTCCCTACCGATCGTGACAAGTAGCTCTTTCTAGGCACCATGCAAAAGGTGGATTGTTATGAGATTGACTAACAAACACCCGTGTCTGACTGAGTGCCATTAGCTACAAAACTAAACAAAGACCAAATAACTGACCCTTTGTGAACCCAAAAACAGACAACTCGAGTAAACGAAACAAAGCTAGCAAAAACAGAAATATATATATGTACACACGCTGATGTTTTAAATGTGACCAGAGTATTGTGTCATGAAACAACGATGAGTTTCAAGGATCTTCCTCCGGTTAAGTTCATTTGGGCTCCAAGCGGCAGACAGGTCACCACCAATGGGTCCCCGCTGTTGACTCGAAAAATGGAGCCCGCCTTAAAATCTCATTCATCTCTCATCGCACATCATCTTTACCATGATCAGATCTCATAATACATCAATTAAACAAACCTTCCGTTATCATAAAAATGGTCAGCCACATAACAAGGAAACCAAACCGAACAACATTTTTGCAAATCCAAGACATTAACACAACACAGAAACGTGGCTCAAGAACATATTCGACAGATTTGAGGAAAAGATTTTCAAGCACCTGTTTTACTACGAGTGTTAGCCAATATCTACTAAACATTGCAATTGTTCTGAGCGGTTCCAGCAGAGTATTAAGACGATCATATTGCCCGCAAGGCGTTTGAAGCCCGAGAACATTGAAAGAGGAGAGCGTATCCTCGAGCGAGGGAAGCAGAGCAGATGCCTGCTGCGGAAGTGCGGAGGCTAAAATGCACTGATTTATAGTGGTTCTCAGAAACCCTAGTGCAAGGAGAGCGGAATTACTGAAACGGACAGACAGAAGCTCAAGTAATGTTGTTAGTCATATATAAATGAATCCAGCCCACTCTCAAGCCCAATAGGCTGTTAAATGCGACTGGCACGTGTTTTTACTTTTAAATATTACATAATTATTTAAAAATAAAATTTTTTATTTAAAAATTAATTTTTAAATAAAAAATTAATTTTTTATTTATATAAATTTTTATTTATTTATTTATAGTTATCTCTTCTCATAATCCTATGGAATAGAACCCAATCCCCACAGCCCCACTTGTTTTGTGAAAATGAAATGTGAAACGTGTACAACTGAGAAAATGGAAGAAAATGTAGTAGGTAAGAAATACAGTTGTGGGGTTGTTAGTTGTTACCGCTCTTATACACTTGGCTATGCGCATTGCGCACTCCCTTGAAAATCAGTTGTGTAGCAGTAGCTCATAGGCTTGTTAGAGAAGTTGTGCTTCTTGAATTTGAGTTTACGGACGTGGATGTTGTTGTACCTTGTAAAATGATAGGAATGCAATTTTGTTTTTAAAAATTATATTTAGAAAAATACTCTTACATCTATAAAAAAAAAAAAAAATTATATAAAATAATATTATAAATTGATATAGTTTCTTCTGATCTGTTAGATCTATTTTATAATCTGACGAACTACATCATACTACATTAATTTATGAGATTACTTTTATATAATTTATTTATGATTAAAATATTTCTCTATTTAAATTGATAAGAAAGAAATACATAATTTAAAATATTCAAAAATATGAATTTTGATTTTGATATTTGTATATGAGTACTGTTGATAAAGTCTTAGAATGTATAATCACCACACACTCTATTTGAAAAGTAGTTACATAAACTCTAAATTAAACTATCTAAAATTTTAAATAAATCATATATTCTGTGATAAAATCATTTATGATATCGGCTATAATTTTAATTTTTTTATTAATTTGTGAATACAATATACTTTTTAAGTGTTGTAGTTTCATAATAATCAAGTAATTAATATTAATCACGATCTCATGGAAAATGTATAAAATTCATAATTATATTTATTTAGCAAAAAAAAAAAGTCATAAATAAAAAAACAAAATAAGCTTTAATATGTATTAAATAGAGAAATACTTGCTTTACTAAGAGATTTTATAAAAGTTCACAAGTTAATATGGCCTAACATAGTATGTTGGATTGTAACATAGATTTGAAATGATATATTAAAAGGTTTTATTTACAAACCTACGTAGAGGATACACTTTCCACACAATTAATTTGACATAATTTAATTTGTAAGATAAATTTAAAAATAAAATTACTTATAAATGAAATAATATCATTTAAATAGTATAGATGATATGCCCACTACACTATCTTGTAAATAGAAAAACAAGTCATATTAAATTACGTTAATTTTAAATTAAAATTTTTCTTTAATTTTATAAAATTTCTTTCGTGAACTAGAGTAGTTTAGATTCAGATATGAGTTAAGATGGTTTGTGAATAATAGAATAAAAGTTGAATTATTTATTATATTTTGTGTGAAAATTTAGGAAAGTTATATTGAAATTTTAAAAAGTTGAATTGTTTATTATATTTTATGTGAAAATTTTAAAAAAATTATAATGATGAGATGAGATAAATCGAGGTGGATTGAGATGGATTACGAATACAAATGAAACCGTCTACCTAATAGTTAAGAGTTATACTACATGTAAGCTTCACACTTTGCATACCACTTAAAAAATATGTGATTTTATTTTTTTATTTTCATATTTCATATTTCATGAAACATAAGGATAAAAGAATAAATTCACATATTTTTAAATGATGTACAGAAATGTAAAGCTTATGTATATAATTTTTCAATAATTAATTAGAGTGGCTCTATAGCCACAGCTCCTAACGAGAATGTTAATTATAGTAGTTTTTTTTACTTTTTTGACATGTATTTTTTTAATATTTTTAATATCTTTTAAAAAATTAAAATATTATTAAAAAATATATTCTTAATCGTTAAAAAAAATAAAAAATAAAAAAGTCCAGGGAGCAGCGATAGCTACGGAAGAAAAGGTTTTTCCAATTAAATACGTATGACTTGTTCATGTAGCCAACCTAAGGGGTAGAGCCCAACTTCCACGAAAAGACCTAAGCGTCACGCGTTCGTTTACCGACTCCATCACAGAAAGATCTCGCTCGTCCCGAAACACGGTTTGCAGGGAGAGTTGGTGGAGGCTCTCGACGATTCTTCACTCTCCGCTTTTGACTTTTTCAATTCGCATTTATTCTTCCTGCTTCAACCAGCCCTAGAAAAGTCGAGCACTCTTCTTCTTTTTCTTCTTCTTCTCATAACGAGTTCCTTGATTTTCTTTCCTCGAGGATTCGAAGCGTTTCGGGTTTCTAGGGGTTTTTCTTGTTCTTTTTTAAGGAGAGTACCTTTTTGCAATTACGACGCCATGTCCGCGACGTCATGCTCCGGTGTTCTTCCCCGTACGAAGCTCTTCGGCTCGAATATCTGCAAATCGAATCATAGAGTTCCAACGTAAGCTTTATACGATCGATTCTTATTTAAGTTCTGTTTGTTTCGAAAATTGTGTTATAGACATTCACGCCCACCTGAAATCGGACGGTTCGGGATCGATCACAAAACTTGATCTTTTTGTTTTGATTATAGTATGACATGGAAATGGCTGTTGATTTGATGCTAATATTTGGACATCATTGAGGAACACCTTCCACTGGTTCTAATGGAATCCATAAGAAACTTCTTTCGTCTCATTTTGTTACGTTACCTTGGTTTGTTAGATGGATGGTTGACGGGTTAATCTGTGCACTGTTGAAACGTTGGAGGAAATTATCCCTTAGAGATTAGCATTGTTAGAATGAGAAAGAAAGTCGTTAGTATTAGCATTTGCTAGAGTGGAAAAAGAATAGAAAGAAGTGCAATCAGCTAAATACCACTATCATCGTAACAATACCACCATTTTTGGGACATGCTTTCTTCTCAAACATCAATGGGCTCTTGGTGTTATGATTTTTCAGGTGAAGAAATATAAGACCAAACTTTTTTGAAAACTGAAATGATGCAAGAGCAAACTCTTTAGTTTGATTTTTGTAATATTGAAGTTGAGCTGAACATTTTTTATGAAAAATGAAGCTGCTCGTTTTTCAGTAGTGCGGCAATCTGAACTTTTCAGCTGTTCATTTCCTTAAAGCTAAGATCTTTATAAAGGTTATTTGTTGGCAGGTCGTGCTCTTATACCAGATCTCTCAAGTCTGTCTCGTGCCATTTATCCGAGGGATTACGTGATCATAATAAATCTTCCTCTAAAGAAATTGTCGTTTCATGTTCTAGCTCAAGTGATAAGGGAAGTAGCCTGGTTGGCAGATCACATCACTGTGGCCCAATTGATAAGAGAAATACAGTGGGGCAAACATTTTGCTCTGCAGGTGTGAGCACGTACAGTGGAGCTCAGGTAGATTCTGATTCACATGCCATTGAAGAGAAGATTGGGGTGCTACTTCTGAATCTAGGAGGACCAGAGACTCTTGATGATGTTCAACCATTCTTGTTCAATCTATTTGCTGATCCAGTATGTTAATTGCTTATGCTTGCCTAATTGTGCCAGCTTCAAAGGTTGTGGTATTTTGGGCCCTAACAATAGTTTTCTTGCTTCAAATTAGGATATCATTCGTCTCCCAAGGTTATTTCAATTTCTCCGGCAACCATTGGCTAAGCTAATATCTGTGTTTCGGGCTCCCAAAAGCAAGGAAGGCTATGCTGCTATAGGAGGTGGCTCTCCCTTGCGTAAAATAACTGATGAGCAGGTAGAATGCATGTCTTGTTCAAATGCATGTGTTATTCTTGTTGAACGTTGATAATACTTTTAGGTTTGCATACATCTAATTTGAGTAGGTTTATTTATGGTTTGTTATACTTGTTGCAGGCACATGCACTTAAGAGGGCATTGGAAGCCAAGAACATGCCTGTAAATGTCTATGTTGGAATGCGGTATTGGTACCCATTCACCGAGGAAGCAATTCAGCAAGTGAGTTTTATGTCTATAGTTCAAACCTTTTACTTTTGGGTGATGTTAAGACACTGGGAAGTTCATGCAGTCTACTATCTTAGTGATATTGAGAGAAAGATAAGCTTAATAAGTAAAAATGATAACTAAAATAATGAAGATATCTTTAACATTGTTAAAGTTTGTCAATTGTGCATCCCATCTATCCTCCAATTGGTTGGGTCAAAAGGTTGAACTTTATCTTATCGTCTTTGGCAGATTAAAAAGGACAAAATAACCAGGCTTGTTGTGCTGCCTCTGTATCCCCAGTTCTCCATATCCACAACTGGGTCAAGCATTGGTGTACTCCAGAGAATATTCAGGTGATAATCTTGTCTGTTTGTGACCTGCATCTATAAGCGGGTAATTAGATTTTTATCCCCCTTTATAAATCTGTTTGAAGTCTGACTGTGAGTCCTATATCAGAGAAGATGCATATCTATCAGAGTTGCCTGTTTCTATCATAAATTCTTGGTATCAACGAGAAGGTTACATTAAGTCAATGGCTGACTTGATCGAGAAGGAGTTTAAGAGTTTTTTGAAGCCTGAGGAGGTGGGTTTAGTTCTCACAACCAACTGATTTGACATTACTATTTTAATGTGTCTGGAAACTTTTTTGTCCTTGTCAAATGGTGAATTCTACCATTGCGGGACCTGTTACTTATTGCTTTGTGGTATTTTTTAGGTTATGATACTCTTCAGTGCTCATGGAGTACCAGTCAGCTATGTTGAGGATGCTGGAGATCCATACAAGGATCAAATGGAGGAGTGCATCTACTTAATCATGCAGGAGTTGAAAGCCAGAGGAATTAACAATGAACATACTCTTTGTTATCAGGTTGGTCATCTTATGTTTTAGCTTTGAGGTTCTTTACTTGGTTCTTGACACAATCTTGTGTTACTTACCTCCAAGCTAGCTACAAGATCCTTTTTTGCTTGTTACTAGATCGAGGCTATCCTATCTTTAATTTCTTATATCCTTGCCTTTTCCTTTTCTCTAATTCTTTTCCTCCCCCCTCTTGTGGTTTCAAACAGAGCCGAGTTGGCCCTATTCAATGGCTGAAGCCCTACACCGATGAAGTTCTAGTTGAGCTTGGCCAGAAAGGTGTGAAGAGTCTCCTAGCTGTTCCAGTGAGGTATATCCTTCATGTTGAAGTAGAATCATATTGCTTGTGTGGAGTTTAGTCTGTGATGATACTTGAAAATGTTATTTTTTCACAATATCTAATGTCTTCTATTTACTAGTTCTTTATTGAATAAAAAGTGCATTTAGTTTTATAATAGATGTTATTTGGATTCTGGAAGATAATTACCATTTAGCCTGTTTGGGAATTGATTTTGACCAGGAATTCTAGATTGTCTTTGAATATTTACCCTTGTTGGTGCATTTCTTTCATTCCTACCTCTGATAAATATGTTAATCTTCAGGCTACAGAAAAATTTAACTTCTTTTAATGTCTGTTGATATTCCAGCTTTGTGAGTGAACACATAGAGACTCTTGAAGAGATTGATATGGAGTACAAGCACTTGGCGCTTGAATCTGGGATTGAGAATTGGGGCCGCGTCCCTGCCCTTGGATGCACCTCTACTTTCATCATGGATCTTGCAGATGCTGTAATAGAAGCTCTACCATCAGCAACAGCCATCTCAACCTCAAGGAGCGCCTCCAAAGCAGTTGATCATGACCCAATGCAATATATTATCAAAATGTTCTTTGGTTCCATCTTGGCAGTTTTCTTGTTGCTGTCTCCAAAAATGGTACAGGCATTTAGGAATCATCTCTTTTGAAGTAAGATCAAAAGCCTCATTACCTTTATATTTTGAAGATGCTGCACTTAAAAGAGAGTAAGGTTGAAACAAGGTAACAGAATTTGTATGGATTATGGAGACATTCTCTCTCTCTCTTTTTTGCTTTTTGAACAAATCTATACGAAGAAGACACAATTTTTTGAACTGAAAATTTTGTAAGGAAGCAATAGTTATGATCAGTGATTCTTATTCGTGGAAAGGATGGATTTATCCCAGTGCTGTGTCATTGTTATCATTTGATTGTAGAGCACAGCATCAAGGCATCAATATTATTGCTGGCTGTTTTTAACCCCTCCACTTCAACTTATAACTTATTACTGCATATTTTGGTGGATGATATAGCAGGGCATTGCAATCTGCCACTTGCTTCGGTCCCACAAAATGCCATTGGTTGGAACAGTTCATTCAGCCATAGATGACTTTCAATGAGGCACTTCACTTCAAACCTCACCATGTTCTTGATGTTAAAATTAACTCATGTTTGGGTAATAATACGAGAATTATGTGAATGGTAGTAAAATGATTTGAGTTAAGATGATTTATTTGGTTTTAGAAAATGAGAGTAAAAGTTGAATAAAAATATTATAAAATTAAAAAATTGTTTTGAGTATAATTTTTGTTTTGGATTTTGAAAAAAATTGTATTATTTTTTTTTGTTTTATTTGGAAGTTTGAAAAAATTATAATGATTTGATGAAAAAGTCAAATTTGAAGTTGAAAAATATTTTATATTTAAATTTATTTTTGAAAAGAAAATAAAGAGAAGCTTTGAGATGAAAAATCTCATCTCATCTAAGTTTCCAAACAATCGCTAGGACAGGCTCTGGTGCGTAATTATAGATATAAGACTTTTCTTTGAAGCAAAAAGATTTTTCACTTGCTGGATATCTGAAAGTTTGTAAAAAATAAAAAAACAATGTGCTTGTTCCGCCAAGTTTTGGACAAAAAAAAAGGATATAGCCGAGCTCATTATTTCCATAAATTGGAGCATGTCCAGTTTTATGATTATGTCAACTCTTAGAAACCGTTGACATCTCTTGATATGAACAAGGAAAACTAGTAACACTGAATCCAAAAAGATCAACTCTATTCTAAAATCTCTACACTATACACTATTGACATAATTTGATTTGAAAGATAGATTTCATAATTTGATTTGAAAGATAAATTTTAAAATTTGAATATTACAAATCAAATTATGCCACGTGGATGGTGTGTGGTGTAAAGTCTTAGAATAACATTTTCCAAAAAAATCTTAGATCTTATATACCAACTAGAACAAACCATGATTCCTCAGTCAAAATTTACCTGATAGGAAAAAAATGTGCATTTGATTGAAGAAAAGTGTCTACACACAACCTGACACTTCCCCAATGCCCTACTGAATCAATCCACAAAATAAATTCTCTTTAAAAGATCATATAGCAGAAGGGTAGAAGAACATTATCCATGATGTAGCTTATAATAGGGCTCATTGGAAGGAAAAACAGAAAGGATAGACGAAAACATGATATTGGAAGAGATTATTGATGCTAATGACTTTGTTCGTCTACACAATTGCCATAAATCCCAGAGTATAATATTTTAACATGTATGTTATTGTCCCTTGATGGCAATTCAAACATAAAATTAAACGATGAGTAGCTCAATCAAATCAACTTCAAAAGCAGTCTTCCTGATGCAGCATTTAAACATAGTAGCCCGTGAATGTAAATCCTCGACCTACAATCTCACCAGCACAGTACCAGGCAAAGCATTCTAGCCCAAACAAGGCAGCAATGCCAGCATCCTCAACCTTGAGTTCCTGCCTGTTCTTCCATAGATGCTTGATATAATCAAGCTCCTTCCAGAATGCTTCCTGGCGCCCACGAGTACTGTATCACAAACAAGTTAATTAAATCTATTTTACTCAATAAACCAATTTTATTTTTATATAACTGGAACCACCTTAGAAATGTATGGCATGCACCGTCCACAGTATCTCAACATGGAAGCAAATTTTATCTGAACACAACTCATATGAAGCAATATCATACAAAATTTGCAAATACAAAAACACAGACTTTAACAACAGTGTATAACAAATACTAATAAAATGTAGTCCTGCTTCAACAGGGAAGAAGTACCAAAATTCCAAAGTACTTAACAATATATCAGAAGCAGCAAAATTTAGGATTGTGAAAGTGAATACATCTGGTAATTGTTATAAAAGTTATGGTTTTATAGGTGATGCAACCAACCATTTTAGAGGATAAGAGAAGTCTTGTCACTATATGTTAGTAGCAATAAACCATCATCGAAGAGAGTCAGAGTGATCAAGATGACTACACATCACATTCAGACATCACATTCAGACTATCAGTTAATGATAGTCATCTATGCATTCCATACTAAGGAGAGAAGAATAATGATTTCTATCTAAGATAATTCAAAATATATTTGCAAACACATATTTTGTTTTTCTTTTTTCTTATTTACAAAGAAAAAAACACAATAACAGCCACATCAGTGGAAAGAACAATGCAACAGAATAACGGCATTCACATATACAGTTTCATGCTCTATGTCCACCTGTCAAAGATGACTGCTGATTTAAAGAATAGGTCTCATTAACCATTACTTTCTTCTTTACTGTTATTCTCCTCAATGCAGTAATACATCATATCACGCTTAAAAGAACCACATAAGTTTTGGTCTGGCCCTGCAAGGGACATTTGTAGCACCCCATATTTACTTTCTGACCAGATAATTTCTCATCCATCAACAAGAAAAGGAATAGTCACTTGGTGTTTTCTCACCTTAGCCGACCTGATATCCCACTGGGGGAGGGGGAAAGGGTGGGAACTTATGTTTTAGGGTCTCAAAAGGGCATGAAAATGCACAAGAAGTATCATATTTTGTTTAAAGCCCTTGTTCGTGGCAATTGATGAAGCTTGAAAGTCACAGTGGCTAAGTGGCTAAGTTCTACTCACTAGAAAATATTCAAGCCAGCCTTCGGCAGATGCACTTTGTCAAGGAACCTATTTATCTTATCAAGTATCAACGGATATAATGGGGTCCAACTGTGCTCCATGCTTTTAAACCTAACATGACCCAGTGATAGTTTCACTCCACACTAAGTGAAACAAGCTTTACTCATAAATCAACCAAATGGAAAACGAAAAAGGAAAATTGGGTGGATATTATCGCCACTCTTAACTTGTGGACTCAATTACTCCTAGGGAAATTTCTTATATATCAACAAAGACAAATATATGCACAATGCGCAATGAAGATCAGACAATGACTATCTAAAATTAAATATGCCCACTGAGATACCATGGAAGTATATAAAAAATATTTTTTACCAATGGACCAAGCCGTCATTACAGCTTGATTGGGATTGGAAGGACACGCACATACGACATATTAAGAATATGCTTTGATCAGACTATAAGAGAAATTGTTGGTTTTAACAAGGTAAGCAAATTCCATATACATAAGAACCAACAAGAATCTGCACATTTGGATTGATTAAATTCTAGAGCAAGGGAATCAAGTTCAGGCAGGAAACCAGTCAATCTTGCATAAATATTCCAAACCAGTCGCAGATATTATAAAACATTATAAATGGATGAGCTACATATTACACACATAACATTATCAATTTTCACAAGAAAGTCCATGTTGAAAGTATCAAAGTATGATATCCCAAGCCACACCATTACTAAATAACAAATGGAACCAATTCAGTGATAAAATGGACCTTAGAATTCATGCTTCAAGAACCAAATTGACACATAAAATCGTGAGGGAAAGCTAGAATATGAATTACATATCGTGGCTGACCTGGCAAGGCGAGTATAGAACAATTGTTTTGACAAAAGATTGCATTTCTCGACGGTGGGTGGCTCTTGAATGTACTGCTTGTTTTGCTCCAATAACTGCCTGTAGTAGGCACCTCCATGCTTGGCCACAAACTGTGAAGCCTGAGCAGCCTTGGATTGCAATTGAACCAGCTTGGACGCCATCAAATCTCCAAGCTAAAAACTACTATGCAAAACAATACATTTAGGCATCTGTCAGACTATATCTCCCGACATAATGGCCAAGAATTTATTCTCTCATCAATCAAGAATGTATTCACAATTCACGTATTTCTTCAGTGCGTCAGCTTTTTGGAAGCTAATACTGAAAGGAAATTCCCCAAGTCTTTACCATAAGTTCAGGGGACCATAATGGTGATAATGTGCAAAGCCTTGCTACTTTAAAAATGGTAAGAAGCCTTACAAAATAATATTATACCAAGAAATAAGCAAATCAGCTCTGGCTCAGATGGCATGTCCTCCCTTGGCCCAAAATTCACTGGTTGATTTTGTAACAAATATAACAATTTCCAAAAAATGATTATTTTCTATGGAGACATACAGAAGTTTATTTGGTTTTGCAAACAATTACAATAAAAACAGCCTGAACCGCAAAGGTGGACCTAGCTGATTCATCAAACAGAATAAATTGCATTACGAATGAGTCATCCAATTCTACATTTTTTATATGGCCGTTCAAATAAAAAGTGCTTCTACACTCTGTAATCACGATATCACTACGTGTTCTTTTCTTGATATCCCTATAACAATTACGGGATGAAAAATAAAAGGAAAAAAATAGCAGTCACTACAAGCCGTTCCGATAATTAAATCGAACTAAGAAATATCACACAGCAGGAAATGGACAGGAATCCAGAAATTCATACCAATAACCCGTTAGGTGTTTGGGTATAACAATATATTATTGTGAATGAAATCGAAATCCATTTTGCGACATCATGGACCCCAATGCAACCCTATATATGAATCGGCGTTGTGTGTGTGTGTGTGTGTGTGTTTCAAGCTTCAAGAATCCTAGATTTCTGAAAAACGGCAGCAAAAAACAGAGAAAAATCAACTAACGAAGCGAGAAAGAACGTTTTAATCAAAAGTTCTCAGATCGTATATATAAGCTTATGTACCTTACAACTTTCTTGGTCTTCACACAGAGAGAGAGAGAGAGAGAGAGAGAGAGATGGAGAGAAGGGTTTTATGCTTCACTTGCTGAGAGCAGAAGCTTGGGTTGGGTTGGTTCTCTCCGGTGAAGTTCATCCATTGCTTCCCTGGTTACCACTAAAATTCTGCCACGTCTATCTTAGGCCTAATTTATTTTTATAATTTCTCTCAATTCAACTCATCTAATTATTATAATTTTATTAAATTTTTACAAAAAAATAAAATAAATAATTCAATTTTTTTAATTTTAAAACAAAAATAATATTAAAAAATATATTTTAATAATATTTTATTTAATTTTTAATTTTAATTTTAACTCATTTTATCGTATCAATGAAAATAATATAGGCCTAAGTCTTCTTTATAACTTAATTGATCAAGCATACAACTTATTGATATGATTATTATGGCAATTCAATAATATTTATTTATTTTTACCTAATTTAGAAATTAGAAAAGTAAAATTCATCAACTTTATACAGTAACAGATCATATCAATTAATTCCCAATAAAATAAATCTATTTAACTAGATCAAACAACTTTGGGTAATGGATACTATTTATTTAATAAAAAATAAACTTGCTGAATGGCCAGCCTATTTGATAAGAGTATTCTCATTGGCTTGGCCAAATGAGGAGATTAGATAAAATTTAGATAATTTGTACTAAAAAGACTCTACATTGGATTGGTCATATCCAAAATAATTTAAATTTCTGCTACAGTGATTAGCCAAATATAGAAAATCACAATTGGTTCACCAAATATTAAAATAATAATTTCTCACTCCAATTAAGTTTAATCTCAATTTTTTTTATTAACATTAAATGACATTTGAAAATATGATTTTTTTAATATTAATTTAATTAGAATATAATTATTATTAATATTAAATTGGTAGAATTATAAAATGTGATACAAATAAATTAAATAAATAAATTATTAATTTAATAATATTTTATTATTATATAGAGAGTAGATGGCTAATCTAATGTGGAGATTGAATTTAAATGGAATATGCAAATGTAAAAAAGTGTGATATTAGCTAAATTTTGAAGATGAATTTAGCCAATCCAATGAGAATGCTCTAAGGAAAAGTCTCAATTTTGACGGCTGCTGATTTTATTAAAGTAAATTTATAAATTAACTTAATTTTATATAATATGTTAAATAAAAATAACTTAATAAATTTAATTAAAACTATTTAAAAATTTAATTTTGTAAGAACCCTTTTTACAATTAAAAGGATAAATTTGGATTGTGAGATAACACCGAACTCAATCAAATGATGAGAATCTTGAGATGGCGAGGACTTTATTTTCACAAAACGAAACATTACTGAGGATTCATAGATCAATGGGCTAATTAATGGCGCCAGAGCTCCAATTGAAACTCAGATTCCCATATGTTCCAACTTTGTATATAGATTTATCATCTTATCTGTTTCAACCCAAAGGCAAAGGTTGTATTACAAATGGAGTGCGCATTCATCAATCTCCAGGTTATAAAAATATTACAAATGGGCGAAATCAATCACAGTATTTAAATCCATAGGTTGTATGTATCTCTCCCGTAATTGTTCTTGTATTAGGTGTTTGGGTAAGAAATTGAGACGAGCCCATTTAGGTTTGGGTGTACAACCGAGCTGATTTTTTTTACAATTTGATCCGAAACCCAAAAATTATTTTTGGATGAATTTGGAAGGTTATCCACTCAGATTGAACCCGAGAGAATAAGATGAACCCAGATCCGGTATGAACCCGATTACAGATCTAATTATGTAATTAGTTATCTGTAACCGTGTCTTATTTAAAAAAAAACATACAAAAAATAATTTTTTCAAATTTCAAAATAAAAATAATATTATAATAATATTTTAACTTTATAATATTTTTATTAAACTTTTTATCTCTCATCTCTCAAAATTTCATAAAACATATTAACTCGAATCATTTATTACTATTTACAAATTATTTCACTACTACTAACAAATCTAATTTCATTTTACTATCCAAACCAGGTAATTTCATCTCAACGTCTAAAACCAAGAGAAATGTTTTACTAAAAATTCACGGCACAACATAAATTTAGTGCAAAATTTACGTTGTCCCATAATTTTTTTGTGAAAGTAAAGAGACTTTCGTTAACACATCTTTAAAGCTAAATTCATTAAAACCCCCGACACCATCAAGACTCATTAAAGCCCTATATGACCGTTTGGAACTTTAAAAAATGAATAAAAGGAAAATCAAACACTAATGTTTTATTTTTTGGAGTAAATTAAATCAAACACTAATATTACTTAGTATCGTAAATATGTAGCTTTTAGTTTAAAGATCATATTTGAAATGTGGTCATATTAATATGATTACAAATATTTTACTTTAAAACAGATCATGAGAACAGGGCTCGGTATTGGTTTCACCGAAGTCCACTGACAACAGTATCATACCAAGTAAACCGAAACAATCAGTTTGGAAAAGTTTATATTAGAGGCAGAACATTGAGGGTTACAACAGTATCATACCGAGCAAACCAAGTAAAACCTCAACATTCATAATGGCAGTACCAAAAACAAGAGCTGGATGTACTTTGGAAAACCGCATTGAGAAGTATATGACCAGAAATAAAAGCTGAAAGATTATTATACTAGCACAGTTATAATATTAGAGAACCAGTCGACATCAAAGCACAGGAAAACAAAGCACAGGAATACAAATTCCTTACCTTAGATCAATCACTTCGGCGATACAAACCTAACTAGACCTAACCACAGGAATATAAAAACCATTCATCAAAGCATCAAAATGACCCCAACTCACCAGATATCATCAGCTCTGGGGTGATGTCTTGGCAGATACACTCTGCTGAGAAGTCTGAGCAGCAGGTGTTGCATCATAAGTCCCCCGATTGTTCCCGCCTGTATTACCATCAGCAGAATAGACTGGGGGCTGTGAGTAGGCAGTACCATAGTTGTACGGTGGTGGTGCCTGTCCATAACCTGGCTGACTGACAGGCGGCGCACCATAAGTTGGAGGTCCATAACCTGGCTGACCAGCTGCAGCACCATAATTGGATGGTGGGCGTTGCAGACCAGTCTCTAGTTGGGCATAACTAGACGGTGGTGCTTGAGAAAGGGGATATCCTTGCTGCGCTGGGGCAGGCTGGCCATAGCCTCCAGGAGTGCTTGGTGACTGACTAGCCTGTCCATAAACTGGGGGATTGGCAAGAGGTTTCTGAGACTGAGGTGGTCCATAGCCAGGCCCATATCCAGACTGAGCCGGTGCTTGATTTCCATAGCCAGTTTGGGAAGTTGGGGGCATTCCATAACCTTGCTGAGTTGTTCCTTGAGGTGGATAACTTGCAGCACTTGGGCTAGGCAGTTGAGCACTAGTGTATGCTTGCTGCCCTACGGAAGCAGGCTGGACAGGTGGAGCCTGAGCTGATTCCCCTTGGGACCCATAAGAGGGAGTGTGCCCATCTTGTGTTGGGTTGGTCACATTCCCGTAGCCAGATGCAGAAGGATAACCTTGCTGTTGATCATATGGTGGTGGCTGACCATATCCAGATTGTTGTGGTGCATGATACCCACCATAGCCATCCTGAGGATAACCTTGTCCCTGTTGATTATAACTCGGAGGCTGTGGCTGAGTGTAATTGTAACCAGAATTATCAGCTGGAGCTGCAGGACCACCAGGGGTTTGAGGTTGCTGTGAAGCCGGCTGTTGACTGTAATAATCATAACCACTACCCTGAGAGGTCTGCTGAGATGATGCGACAGCTGACTGGTCCCAATTGGAGGGGTATCCACCAGATGCAGGTTGGGGAGGGTAGCCTGGATAAGAAGGCTGCGACATGTTATACTGGGGAGATGGGCCCGGATATGCTCCAGGCTGCACATAGCCATAACCTGATTGTTGCATGGGAGGTGCCCCAGGTGTGCCCCAAGCCGTAGGAGGTCGTGCTTGGTAACCTTGTTGAGAATATCCTCCAGACATTGCTGGATTTCTGGCACGATTCTGCACAAAATTGTTTCCGCAGGTAATGATGGTAAACTCTTTTGCAATGCTAGGAAAATCTACCAATACATAAACCCACAGGATGCACACACAAATATATATTCAAATAAACATAAAATGGGGAAAATATCCAAAAATCCTACACAGAACAGCCTCTATAGCAAATTTTACCACACAAACATTATCATATTTCAGAGAATACTAGAAAGGGGGGATAAATGCCTACATACCGTACTGGTTGAGGAGATATTGAGTTACTCCAGCAGAAGCCCACCCTCTCCCTATTGAAGTGAATGGGTACCAAAAGGACCACAATACTATACAAACTTTTACATAAAACAAACAGAGACATACAAGCCCTATCGCTATGAAGAGGAAACAAGTTTATGCTGAAGTGCAAACCAGAAAGCATCTTCCCATACAATCCATTGAAGCATTGTAATCGCTAAACACAAGCATCAGAATAAGAATAAAGGTCACCTAGAATATCAACATTTTGAGCCAAGTAGACATTGATCAAGTAAATGATATCTCCTTAAAAGAAATTGCCAGGTTTTGGTAGACACACATTCGACACCTGTCACTTTAAACTAGAAACACTCTAAAATATACCATGAGCATGCTTGCTCATAAAAGACTGAAAAAAAGTTTTTAGGTGCATTTTGTGTTTTTGTACGAGTGGTGTTCTTTAAAAATATGTTTAGGAAGTACAAAATTATTAAGATGTGCTTTTTGTGCTTGTGAAATAGGTGGGATTTCAAATTTTAATTCTGTAAAAGTGGCTATGATTTTTTTACAATATTTGTGGAAGTAGAAAACGAAAAAAGCTTTTACTGAGTCTATATGCATTAAATATATTTTGATAGGTACTGGCATAGTCTATATTAGAAAGAACAATTTTTTTTTTAATCAGTAAAACAAGGATTTTATTGAAGATATAAATAGGCATAGCCCAAGTACATGGCAGATATACAAGAGCAACACCTAAGCAGAGTGTCCAACAATACAAGAGAACAAAATATATCATGAACAATGTTAAAGATTACTTTTTATTCAAACTAGTGACCAAAATCAGGATTATGTAAGATCTCAGTTCAATTTTATACTGAGAGGAGTACTAGATGAACAAGACAAAGACATGAGAAGTAAACATAGGACAGAATAAATAAAACTTCTATATAGCATTACAATAAGGTGAAATGGATATTCTAATTGTTGTTACCACCGAGCAATGCACCAAGAACAACATTAGAAGGAACTTTCTCATAATAGACACTAACGGCAATAATCCTTAAGGTTCCTCATCCAATGACAAATAATCCAGTCCAATGGCCCTGTGTTTCCATCAACAGAGACTCACAGCTTCTCTCCACAATATATTACTAATATCAGAAATTAGGATTTAGAACCATACCAGAGTGATGCTGGGGGAACACCAACACAAAGAATTCCATGTTGGTGTCACCACTGGTCCAACAGACACTAACCCTACAATAGTTCCCAATAATAAAATCAGTCATAGGTACAGAATCAATAAGCACATTTGACGGTTGAACAAGCTATAATCCCAATCATTGTTCACTTGGACATAGAGCTCAGAAGGATTGTAGACTTGGACCAATATAAATCAATGGAATTAAGGAATTTTCATGATACCTTAATAACCTAAATAAAAAAGTATGAACGAAAGGCCTGCCTCAGAAACTAAATATCCAGTAAATCTTCATAGCACTATATAACAATAATAAGCACTCTTAAGAGACCCTAATAACCTAAACATAAAAGCATGACCGAAAGGCCTGCCTTAGGCAGAAACCAATTATCCAATACATCTGCACATCACTTAGAAATGACAATTATAAGAACTTATAATAGACTAGCAGTTCAAAGGGCGCTCTGAGGATGTATTTCTTCAGCCAGGCACCCGTATATTGATTTGTTGAAATCAGCTCACCGTTATAACCTCAATCTATCCCTCAAACACATATATCCACCATCCAACAAAATCAACATTTACATAAAAATCTAACCACAGCATATGATAAATTTAGCTGGTACACAAGAAAAAACACGCTGCAAGTTCATAGTCTATATAAGTTCAGAAATCGATCTATAAGATCCATCTGCATATTGACCATTGCAAATTATTGTGCTACATAGGTCCTAAATAAAAAACTAGAAACGCTACAAAATTGAAGAAATATGTCAGGAAGTTAGTATTGCAGATGCTCACTCATCTTCCAGATAATTATAACACAATGAGGTCTCCATGCATGCCAACAAGAACAGCAGCACAAGCAACATTTTGGATTTAAAGTCCAATAAAGTAAAGAATGGCAATTGATAAAAAATAAACATATCCAATCCTTTCGAAATTAACCATATGCCCACCAAAAGGGAATCCAGAAGTCTTGATGATATCCAGCACAATAGATGGAGTTAGATTAACAAATAGGACGAGAAGAAAAAATGTAAAAATCACCAATTTCTTTCTTTGATAAAAAAAAGAGTGAGAGGGAGGAACGTAAACAGTATTTTGGTATAACAAATGGAGATTAATTGATAGAGTACTATATAGCTAATAATAAATAACATCACAATCCTTTCTTCAACATAAACACAAGTAGCTTTTGCAAGAATTCCAGAACTATCAGACAATAAAAATGCAGGACCCATCCAAAAGTCAAAGATTATATGTTAGAGAAGGAACATCTACAAATGATATTTTCAGGAAATGATAAGAATGCTAAAAAATGGAGAAGCTATTAACAGAGAGAAGAGTGCAACTGAAACTTGACCATAAGATTCTCAAGAATATGAGCGAGGGGTTGCACATTACATATGTGTGCATGCACAAAGAGAGTGTATGAAAAATATGAAAAATGAAGAGCCGAAAGGAGTTATGTCCAAAATTACTATATCAAAATAAACAGAAAACGTCTCACCATCTAAAAACATTTGCAGTAACAGTACAACATATGAAGATCCCAACTTCAAAGTAATCGATAATAAAAGGTTGCAATAAAAAAACTTATAAAAGAAATTGCAAAAAAATGATTCCAAGGGCCTGAAATTGTTGCTGCAGAAACAAATGACTAAACAGTGTACTCTCATCCAAGCAACACAGTAATAATTATCAAACCAAAGTAACAAATTTTTTTAAAAAATAAATAATAAATCCAATTACACAATCAAGAAGGCAAAATTCCTTTTTTTTCTTCAAGAAGCTACATAAGATCCATACAATTATTACACCTGCGAAAATTGCTGCAATAGATTTCGTTTTCTCATAAAAATAATTTAATGTTCCTAGAAAACTTTTACTAACCATACAAGAAGTAAACAGTCTCTAGCCGTGGTCAAATATGCAATCTAACATTAACCAACATACCTCACTAATGACTTCATTGACCAACTGTTTAGCAGATTCAATTTGTTCACTGGTCCCATCAATCTGTAGTGTCCTTTCTGTCGATGGATCACCAGGGGGAAGATGCAAAGGTATCACCTGGAATAAATTAGGAATAAAATCAGAAAACATCGAATCCACAAATAAAATAAGATCAAGTATAGGTAGTACATAAAATTTGGACACAAACCTGAATACGAGCTCCAGTCCTGGCTTGCATATTTTTAATTGTTTCTCCTCCTTTACCAATTACTAAACCAACCTGAAACAAGGAACGAATCGCTTACCATCCTTAATGAAACCGATAAAGTACGCTGACAAATAAAAATCTTCCCCATTACCTTGTTATTTGGAACTTTCATCACAAATGTATCAGAGCCAGTTTGTCCAGTAAATCTTCGAGAAACTACGCCAGAACCGCCTGCTTCAGCCTGGCCCAAACATTTGGCAGAGGGAGAGATAGTAAACACTTACAAGAACATTGGAAATGAGATCTGAAAAAGCACTCCCACATGCCACCATAAAGGGGGCCATGCAAAATTTGGGGTAGGCATGCAGCTGTTTAGCATTTAAAGAAATAAATGCACAAAAAAAACAGACGGGGTAAATTTAGTACCACCTCTCCAAGAACTTCGTTTATCAGCTGCTCAGCCTTTACAATCTGTTCTTGAGTACCCATGAGCTCCACCATCCTAGTCAGAGAATTGGGGTCCGCATCCAGATCTCGAGTGACTTGGATCTTTGCTCCAGACTGAAGCTGAAGATATTTGATTGTCTCTCCTCCTTTCCCAATAATAACACCAACTCTACCATTCGGAATATCGATCTTTTTGCTCGAGCTCAAACCCTGGAAGCCATATGGAATGGGTGCTGAAGGAGCCGAGTGCAGAGTATGAGGTTTCACATCTGTAAAATGATAGCCAGCAGAGTCTTGCATTAGATCAAATACTTGCACATCATGCAAACAAAACCCATAGAATATGTTGATATAATATCATAACTAAACCAAAAAATAATCTAAATTAGAGCTAAAAAATAAAATCAATCCATCTACCACCAAAACCAAGTCAAACGCTAAAAAGCTGCAAAAAGACGTCCCAGAAAGCACAACACCTAAAGCCTAGAAACAAGACTAAGTTGATACAGACAAAGAAATGAACTAGACCAGAGGGAGCGGAGCTAAATCCGGAATCGTTGGAATCGAAGCCAGAAGCGCCATTCTCAATCTTAGGGCGCTTGGCGTCAAGAGCACCAGCGCCAGCGGCGGCACCAGAGTTGTTAAAGAGCCGAGCAGCGACCTCCTGAGCACGCTGCTTGGCAAGAGTTAACCCGTCTACGGGCGGCGGTACGCTGTTGTACGAGGCCGGTGGAGCGTGGCCCGAGTCGGGTGACTGAGGCACGATAGGGGCGGAGAAGCCAGTGGGCCGGCGAGCACCAGTAGATGGCACCGTTGGGTCCTCGTACTTGCGCTTGTTGGTGGTTGTGTCACTGCCGGACGAGTACTGAGCTTCGTCGGCCATTGCAACCGAGAGACAGAGATGAGAGAAACCCTAGGGGCAAAGAGAGAGACTGCGTTAGAAGCGAGATAAGAATACGGGTGGTATATATATTATATTTATATATTTTAGCGGCGAAGCAAATTCATAAAATTAAACTCAGATAATAATTTGATATAATATATCAAATTATAAAATTAATATTATTAAAATATAAATCTAATATAAATTTACATAAATTTATTAATTTATTTTTATAAAATATTTTTATGATTGTAGTATTATTTATATATATAAGAATAAGAAAAATGTTAAGTATACATAAAAATCTTATGCAATAAAATTTAGACTCTAACATAGCTTAATATATTATGTTATATATTTATTTTATAATAAAAAGAGTTGTGTAGTGCTTTGTGATGGAGGTTGAGCAATATGTTAGACTGGACTTGCCCTGGAGATTTGGACACTTGATAGAGGTAGAGCGGTGGCGGGAGTCTTCCTAGCCAACTCAACTATAAATGAGTTCTGGGGCCATAAGCCTTCTAGGAGGGGGTAAGAGTGATATTATCATCTTGATCATTGGTGGTCATACACTCCTTGTTGAATCTGGCCAAGTGGGCCTTCAAGCTCTCATCCTCTTGTTGATTAATGGTCAAGAGGTAAGCGAATGGGCGTCTTCTCCTTCTGCTAGCCATAAACTGTGTGATGAAGAGGTGAGCTAGGTCCTCAAAGCTGTAGATTGAGTTTGGTGCCAAAGACGCGAATCACTCCTGCACTGCGTCTTTCAGAGTCAACAGAAAGGCCCTGCATGCAATCTCTTTGGAGAATTCGTGTAGGGTCATATGAGCCTTAAAGGTGTCTAGACTCTAGATGCTTCAAAGGATCCTTGGTTCCGTCTACAGATCTATCTGAGGAATCCTAAACTTTGGTGGTAGTGGCATGACCATCACCTCCGCTGTGTAAGATAGATTCGTGCTGGTAAGCATCTAATCTACCAAGGATGAGTCTCCCACCTTCTTGGCCATCTCCTCATCACTTGTGCAATCAGGTATTTATCAACTGCTTCATTTATGCAAAACAGGCTTCCATGTCTTCTGATAAAACTTCGGGTCCTCGAGTTGTCTAAGAATGGGTTGTCATTGGCGTACAAAGGACACGTTAGGCCTATAGGAAAGATCCCACAAACGGCATCACTGTTAATGTCATGTTTCGTATGCTTGGACAAGATCCTAGCAACTTGAGTCGGGGTCTTCACCTGTGAAGACAATAGAGAAAATGGGCTCAGGGTGGTTCGAAAAACCTCCAATACCTAAGTTAGTATTTTCATGTGTACAGTAAGGACTAGAGCATCATTGAAATTAGAGAGAATTTCTCGTACCTAAGAGCTTGCCTTTATATATGGTGTATGGGGAACATTTTGTATCCCATGTCAAGGGGTTCACGTCATCCTCTACATTAGCTCTCAGTCGGGGCCTTTCATGTGACTCAGGACTTGGGTGGCATCATTAATGCAGTGTGGCTTCCCGGATGGACCTTTTATGGTGGATGGTCGAAATTGCCGCTTTTCATGTTCGACATCAGGGGATGGAAAGCTGTCCATGCTCACTATTCTTTTGCCAGTGCAGATCCTTAAATGTCGAACATTGCTGGGGTTGTCAGTCTTGTCTGTCCTCATCAGTGTGGTTTCTCGCGCGATGCGCCTATCCATGGCTGACAAACTATGCGGGCCAAATTCCTTTTGCAACCCTAGGACAGTAAGAGGATGGTGCTTGGACCGAAACAGGCCTCGGTATTTTGTGTAGGTCCAACTCGTGGGTTTGAGGGGAATTTCCCCCTTCCAAGTAGTATCAAGATTTTTAGAATTTTACCAATTCTTCATCTTTTTGCTTTATAAATCATAATTTTTGTCAGAGAGCTTCGACCTAAAACACTACTCCAATGTAGGGCTGAGCACCGACTGTTTCGGAGTCGGAGGGCCCAACCTCTGACTCCGACTCCGACCTTGTCGGAGGTCGAATCCGACCTCCGACTCCGACTCCATGATGTACATTATCCGCTCCGACTCCGACTCCGACTTGTCAGAGCGGAGTCGGATTTTTTTATTTTATTTTTTTGTCTTTTTTAATTTCATATTTGACCCACTTTTTTTAAAAAAAAAATTTGTGGGTTTTCAAATTTCAACTTTCTCAATATTACAATCTAAACTAAATAGAAGACCCTGCAATATCAATCTAATGTTATCATTATAATTTATACTAAAAGAACATGCAAACAAAAACCTGCATTACAAAAGTTTCAAAGGGAAGGAAGAGCTACCCAATACAGCTTGATGCAGATCGTAAACATCCCTTCTGATGAAGTAGTAGATTAAAATGACAATAAAAGGCAACAATATCCTAGAGAATCTGTCAAAAAGGGACACAGATTGTTTTGGATGTTTCATGCAAGTAACACCCAATTACCTCATGCATGAAAAATTGTTTCGGATATACTATTTCGAATGGCCAAACTTACTGATATCCACATCATCGATTATCCATATCCTAATATCCACATCCAACTAAATACTAATCACTACAATAAACATCCACATATCACACCTACCATCCATCATCCACAGCTATTATAATAATATTTACTTACCACTACTACAATAACATGCATTCAAAAATTAAAAAGAAAGTTTTATTTTTATATGTACTCCCATCATCCATATCCTAATATCCACATCATTCTAACAACAAAAGAAATCCAACAAGGTTCTAAGAGCCAACCAAAATAAATGTTCCAACAACATTAAAATATTTAATTACAAACTTTCAAATGCACCAAAATAAAATAAATTACAAACTTCCAAATTACAATATTCTAAATGCCCAACAAATGAACCAAAATATATTAAATGTTACAAATTTCCAAATGTTCCAACTTCCAACTTTCAAGTTGTGCCTGAAAAAAAAATGAAAATATTAGTAAGGAAAACAACCCAACTTTAATATCATATGAAAAATAAATTTAAACAAACATAAAAAGCATGTATATTACATCTTATTAGGAAGATGCAAAATCTTACATAGTTGTAATATTCTCAAAAAGCCTATTAGGAGGAATGGGTCCATTTAGTTTTTTTGAACTATGGTCTCGGAAACTTAAATAAATATGGACCTATGGTATAAACAAAGTAGAAGTAGATAGCAGAGTTGTCTTTGAAAAGTAAACAGAAATCAAACCTCAAAGGCTCAATATGTCCAATATGTCAATCATCTTCACGAAGTAAGTTGGCCATACCAGTGATTAATTCTACATTAAGATGTTAAAGTATAGGAGGTTAGTATCAGAAAATGTCAAAATCAATATATATAACAACTTAAAAAAATCTCTAAATACATTACCTGAGTCTAACTTATAACTCTTCGCATCATCAATGGCATATGTATAATTTTGACTCAAGCATATAGGAGTTGACTTCAACCAGTTTTGCGTGCACACAAGAGCTTCGACAGTTCTAGGAGCCAAAGAACTCCTAAATGGATCCAGGACACGGCCTCCTGTGCTAAATGCCGACTCAAATGCAACGGTGGTGATCGGAATGACCAAGATATCTCTTGCCATTAGAGCAAGAACTGGATATTTGCTTGAGTTGACTTTCCACCATACCAAAATTTCAAAATTACCTGTAGGAACTTCAACATCCTCCAACAAATACCGCTCTAGTTCAGACTTACAATCCATCAAGGATGCTGATATTCGATCTTTATGGAATCCCATCAAAAAGTCCATGGGATCATCATCATTACAGGTATTGCTATTACTCCCCATTGATGCACTAGCCTCACCACTCCGACTTCGAGTTGACTTAGACCCAATTACACAACCACCACAAAACCCTACATATTGTTCATACAAATATTCCATATCCCTCTTGAGGAGTACAACAAATTCCTCACCCCTCTCATCGCCCAATGTTTTGTTGAACCAATATGCTTGAGCAACCAATTTGTACCGTGGATCAAGAATGGCAACAACAAACAACAATCGATTTATTTTTTCAAGATCACCCCAACATTTATTATACTTTGTCTTCATTCTCAAAGCCATTGAACTCAAGCGTCGATTACTATTGTTACAAAAAGTATTCAAGTTTTTATGAATATTAATGAGCTATTGGACATATAAATTTGATGTGACATATAGTGTACTAGAAATACGCAGGGTGACATTATAAAATACCTGAAGAAACTTCGAAAATTTTCTTATGGTCTCCCAATCATCAACCCCAGGAGCTCCTAGACCCTTTTCCCTTGCCCATCCTCAGACAAATAAACTCGTGAGTAGGGATCCTCATCAAGCAAAAGTTGGAAGGCTTTTTAATACTTCTCAGCCACGTCCAACATAAGAAAAGTCGAGTTCTATCTAGTAGACACGTCAAGACACAAGAAACTAGAACATGACACTTTTGACCTATCAACACAAGACTTGAAAGTGGCAAGTCTTTGGGGAGAAGACTTCACATACTTAATCAGATTTCTGACTCTTATGATCGAGTCATTAACATCTTTCAAACCTTCACTCACAACAAAGTTTAAGATGTGTGCCGTACACCTCATGTGAATAAACTCGTGAGCTGCAACACAATCTTCACTTCCTATTTCTCTTGTTCTCAACCAATCAATAGCAGAGTCGTTAGAGGTAGCATTGTCCACCGTAATTGTGAGAATTTTGTCAATGTCCCAATCAAGCATACACTCCTCCAACTCCCTCCCAATCGTTGCCCCCTTGTGGTTGCTAATCCGAACAAATGAAATGATTTCGCTTCTGCAACTTCCAATCACTATCAATAAGGTGAGAGGTCACACACATGTAATTAATATTTTGGATAGAAGTCCAAGTGTCGGTGGTTAGACACACTCTTTGTTTGATGGTCAAAAATATTTTCTTCAAACTATCATTTTCTTTCAAGAATATCATCATACATTCACGCATTATGGTAAATCGAGAAGGAATTGGAAACCTAGGATCAAGGGATTTAGTGTATTCCCGAAACCCTTGGCCATCAACAACCCTAAAGGGTAACTCATCCACTATCACTATCCTAGCAAGGGCTGCCCGGATTTTTTTCTCATTGTACTTGGTCATCCCCAAGTTCTTCTCCCCTTGGCCTTCAATTCTTACTTCCGGGACCAAAAATGTTTGAGTCTTGTCCAACTTACTCTTACGGTTTTTGGGGCAAAGTTGGATGCGTGTTTTCATGGCTGAAGTGCCTTACCTTTTGGGATGGCATTTCCATTGCCTCCCACAATAGTTACAAGTAGCTATAGGCTATTCGGGATCACAATCGGGCACTCTTGTGAAGTGGACCCATACCAAAGACCTATTCTTAGGAACTCTACTACCAGGTGGAGGGCGATGGTTAGAACAGAAGGCACTAGGAGTGCCTACCGAAGATTTTATTGGTCCGCTGGACCTTTCAACTATGGGACAGGGAGCATCGATAGGTTGTTCTGGGATGTTAGGAGAAGATGCAACTGTGGATGTAGTAGTGTTTTTTCCTTCTATATTCATGATTTAAGAACTAACACACAACAAACAAACAAAATAGTATGGTTAAGACAATCACTAAAACAGCCAAATACAGCCCCAAAAGCATAATACAAACTCATTAACTTAACTTGTGGATGTTTTACAATCACTAAAACATAAATATATTTGAGAAAATATATACTTATCTAAAACAGAAAAATAGAAAAAAAATCAGACCCAACATTCAACAACATGAACAAAAACACCACTGGCACTAAAACAACATCAAAAATTACATATTTTTGGGTAACGGATTCCCCAAACATAATCAACAAAATAAACCCAAATTACCCATCATTTTTGCACCACACATTGGCATTCATTTTTCTGTTAAACTGCCTTAAAAAAACTTGCAGCAAGATGTTGTTTGCCTAATACAAATAAAACCATCATTTATAGAGTGAAATTAAAAACATCAAAATCAGTATTCACTATTTAGAATAGCTGCAAAGTCTTTAGCTTTCCATGTTCAAATCCTTCTACATTAGGCTATTCGTATAGCTAGGAATGAATTATGGAGCCAACAAAAATTAATCATTACCGTTAATTGAGTGGATGTTCCTATCTCATACTCATAGATTACCAACCTCAAAGATTTGAAAAAATCAACATTACCAACCTCAAAAATTTGATTAAAGAACAGAGATGGGTTTGGGTAACCTACCAAGAGGAGCTGTGTGAGAGGAGGGTTGCGCGAGATGGCAAGAGAGGGGCTCTGCGAGAGGGCCACCCGAGGGTTGCGCCTGCGCGAGAGGAGGGCTGCGCCTGTGTGAGAGAGGGGTTGCGCGAGAGAGGGGCTCTGCGAGAGGGCTGCGCGAGGGCCAGGCTTTGCGAGAGGGCCGCGAGAGGGAGGAGCTGTGCGAGAGAGGGTTGTGAAAGAGAGCTGTGCCGGCACGAGAGGAGCTGCGAGAGAGAGGGCTGCGTGAGAGAGTTGTGACTTGTGCGAGTCTGCAAGAGGAGCGGCGACCGGTGAGAGAGGGCTGCACGAGTTTGAAGAATGAAGATGATTCGATCATTCGAGATTCATTCGGGAACCTGCACCTAACTTAAAGTTCAGTACCCCAGGTCTCCAACGGCGCCGTATTGTGTATTGTATAGTTACTATAGTAATATACTAATTAATATGAATCTATTTTATGTTATATATATATATATATATATATATATGAAGATTCATAAAAAAATATATGATATATATTATTATATATGAATATTAAAAAAAAGGACACCGTATACGAAATATTAGTAATACACTAATATACTTGATATATATATTAATATATATAAATATATGTAATACACTAATAGTATTAGTTTGTTAGTATTAGTATTAATATTAGTTATACTAGTAGTGATATTAGTTATACTAATAGTTATATTAGTATTAGACTATTAGTTATTATTAATACTATATATTATACTAATAGTGATATTAATACTATATATAGTTAAAGTTAGAGTCATTTAGTATAACTATATTAGTATAAGTTATAGTGATGTAGTATAACTATATAATATATTAGTATAAGTTATAGTGATTTAGTATATTTATAATACTACAAGTTATAACTATAGTTTATATTAGTATTAGAATTAGTTGTAGTGATTAGAATAACTATATATTAGTATTTGCTATAATGATTTTAATTTAGTATAACTATATAATAGTATTAGTATACTAATAGTATTAGTATACTAATACTAGTATATCGCTATAGTTAATAGTATCCTATAGTAATATAACTATATTAGTATTACTTAAAGTGATTTAAATTTTAGTATAACTATATTAGTATAAGTTATAGTGATTTAGTATAACTATATTAGTATAAGTTATAGTGATGTAGTATAACTATATAATATATTAGTATAAGTTATAGTGATTTAGTATAGTTATAATACTACAAGTTATAACTATAGTCTATATTAGTATTAGAATTAGTTGTAGTGATTAGAATAACTATATATTAGTATTTGCTATAATGATTTTAATTTAGTACAACTATATAATAGTATTAGTATAAATATTATACTAACTATATCACTAATAGTATTAATATACTAATACTAGTATATCGCTATAGTTAATAGTATCCTATAGTAATATAACTATATTAGTATTACTTATAGTAATTTAAATTTTAGTATAACTATATTAGTTTAAGTTATAGTGATTTAGTATAGTTATAATACTATAAGTTATAACTATAGTCTATATTAGTATTAGTATTAGTTATAGTGATTAGCATAATATATATATATAGTATTTAGCTATAGTGATTTTAATTTAGTATATACTATAATAATTAATAATAGTATTAGTATAAATATTATACTGACTATATCACTGATTGTATTAGTACACTAATGTCTAATACTAGTATATCACTATAGTTAATAACTTAATATGATCATATAGTAATATAGTATTAGTAATTGATACTACAGTAATTTATATAGTCATTTATATATAGGCTTAAAGTGGTTTACTAATTTATATATAGTAATTAATACTATTAGACTATTAGTAATTTATATGAATAATACTTTAGTTATTATACATTAGTATTCTATGTTATTATAAATTTATATATTAGTGTTTATACATTAGTATTACAATATTACATGTCGATGTTATTATTCATCTTAGTGTTTATAGTATATTATATATACATTAGTTATTAGTATTATATGCTATTATATTTATACATTAGTAATTTAGTGTTACATGATAGTAATATTGTAAATTTGTAATAGTATGATATTTATATATAGTCATATACTAAACTATTATTAGTCAATTTAGTCTATATATTATAGTATAAATATATTATTTAACTAGTATATTATTGAGTTTAACTAACTATATAAGATATAGTTGTATAAAATTTAAATAATTAATATATAGAAAAATACATATTTTATAAAATATGTATAAAATCGGAGGCGGAGGCGGAGTCGGAGGGCCACGTCGGAGGTGGATTCAGAGTTGGAGGCGGAGGCAGAGGATCGGAGTTGGATCGGAGCGGAGTTGAAGTCGGCTCATCAATGGCTCCGACTCCGACTCCGACTCCGACTCCGACTCCGATTGCCAAGAGGAAAAAACCTCTGACTCCGACAAGTCAGAGCCGGAGCGGAGTCGGAGCGGAGCCGGTGCTGAGTCGGATTTGGAGTCGGATTGTCGGATTTTTGCTTAACCCTACTCCAATGCACATTGCTTGAGCTAGCCATATTTTGTCCTTAAAGACCCTTTTTCTCTCCAACTTAATTCTATTGTCCATATATCTCAAACACATATAACATGTAACGTCACAAGGGAAAGACCGAGCTACATCTAGGCGTATGTTTTAAAAAGACTAATCAATCATATAATTAAAACTCTATTGAAATTATTATAAAAAAATAAGAACTTCTTCCTCTCGAATAATGTGAGGTCGTACACACCTACACTCATGAGTCAATATAAATATCGTATACATATGAAATAAATGGAAATAAGCGGTCACAAAAAGAATTGTTGCTATAGAAATTTTGTAGAGAAAACCGACCAGTAAGTCGGGGTTTAAGGTTATGTTTGGGTAATGAGGTGATCTCAGATGATATGTGAATAATAGTGTAAAAGTGTTGAAAAAATAATGAAAAAATATTAAATAATAGTGAATAGTAATAAAAATTAGTGAAAAATAATGATAAAATATTAAATGGTAGTACTCTACTACCCAAACACTGCCTAAAACTTTATAACATTTTTTTAACAAGACTAGATATAGTTATGGGTTGTGCAAGTGCCGCACACTCATTTCGAAAAAGAGTAGGATCCACCGTATTAATTCTTTTTATATAGATCTCATATTTATTTACTTTTATTTAAAAGGAGTGCACGATGTTTGTACACTTATGAAATATCATTTCTCTCTCTCTTTTGATCTTCAATAAATATATTTTTCAATCATATTAATTTTGTAGGAATGAGCCAACAGTTATTGAAGATATCATAAGAGAGATACTTGCTAAATTAAATTCTACATTCTTGACTGTTTCCAAGAAGCTTGTTGGGATAGACTCTCATTTAGAGAAATTGATGAATTTATATTTAAATAATAGGCTGGATGATGTTTGCTTTCCAGGTATCTAGGGGATGGGTGGTATTGGGAACGCCAATCTTGCACGTATTGTTTATGTCAAAATTTCTAGTCAATTTGAAGTTAGTAACTTTAGCTTTATTGCCAATGTTAGAGAAAAAAGTGGAGGAAATGGTCTAATTGATTTACAAAGACAACTTCTGTGAAGGAGGTAATTCCCAGTGTCAGGCCAAACCATAAGGGCCCCGTTCTCCGAGGCACCGATGGGTTTAAAGGTAGCCCGATAGAAGGAAAGAAGTACGAAAGGATATGATGTGTCGGACCAGGAAAGGCGAGGTCGGCCCAGGAAGCCCAGAAAGAAGTAGCAAAGTAGCACGCGTGGGACGTGGACCCTGAGTCAGAAGCCTGACACCACTACGGGTCGACAACCCATATATGCAGGGTCAGGGACAACCCTAGTCTCTGAACACCGACGGCTGGACAAACCTGGAAGGTAGGTGTGCTAGGTCGAGATCACACTGCATTTAATGAAGGTCGGAGATGGACACGCCATGACGTGAACCCTAGGCTATCAACGATTGCCATGATCATAAATGGATGACCTGTTGCGTGGCAGAACGTTAGAAGATGGCACGACCTGAGTACGGAGTGACATCACCATGATCGGCTTGCCAGGAGACCACCCCTACCAGGTATATATACCCCCCTCGAGGGGGGTAGAAAACTCTCTAAGCACTCTCGCCTGATCTCTCTCAAATTATAAACTGAAACCCAAACTGACTTAGGTATAGGAGATGTTTCTCACCACTGTGAGCCCTCATTCCACCATTCCCACAGGAACGAATCAACCATCATAGAGTTGTTCGATCTGCGAAACACGACATCAATAGTGGCGCTGTTTGTGAGATATTTCCTATAGAAGCGTGTCCTTCATATGCCGACAATGACATGTTCCCAGGCCACGTGAAGAGAAGAAGACCAACCTGGGACCATGGAGGTGAGGCTCGCCAAGATGGGAGACACGATCAAGAAATTAATGGAAGAAGTGGGAGGTCTCCGATAGAAAAATGCAGTGCTGTGACGAAGAATTGGCAGAAGGAGCAAACCCAACCACAATGAACACGCCAAGTCACAACACACCCCAAAGGCCAACGCTATAGAAGAGAAAGGCGCCAGATGCACCTCGAGCTCTGGGAGCTTGGGGACAAGTATGCTGAAATGGCCAAGTGGATGGGCGCGTTGTCTTCCATTGATCAGCTGCTCATCAACACGGACTTACCGTACAATGCGGAGGTCATGGCCATCCCTCTACCGCCCAAATTCAAAGTTCCCCAGGTGGAGAGATATGACGGGTCCAAGAATCCTCTAGAACACCTGGAAACATTTAAAGCCCACATGACCCTCCATAGGTTCTTGGGCGAAATCTCTTGTTGAGCCTTCCCATTGACTTTGAAAGGAGCAACAATGGCATGGTTTGGATCCCTGCCACCAGGGTCTGTTGACAGTTTCGGCAAATTGGCTCGCCTCTTGCTAACATAGTCTATGGCAAGTTGAAAGAGAAGGTGCCTAGCTGCTTACCTCTTGACAGTGAAGCAGCGCTACGACAAGAGCTTTAAGGAATACCTCTTTCGATTTAATTGAGAGCGTATGATCACGGACGACCCAGATGAGAAAATCACCTTGGCGGCCCTGCTGGGTGAAATTTGGCCACAAAATCCATTTATGATCGAAATAGCACGGAAGACCCCCCCACAACAACTCTAAGGCAGTTTATGGATCTGGTCAACGGCTTCATCAACGTCGAAATACCCTCCAGACCTTGACGACCCCTCGAAAAATGAACTGGAGTAGGTAGATAGGAGAGCCGCAGGGCTAAGTAGTGGGGCGAATCACGAGAAGAATAAAAAGGGCCCCCAAGAAGCCAAAAGAAGGAATAAGGCACTGCTCCGGCACATGGTAGAGCCCGAGCACATACAAGTATGACTGTGGAGGGGGAACACGCCCGAGCTCGCGCAAGGGGCCTCAACAGGGATAGAAGAACAACAAGTACTGCACCTAACACAGGATGGACAGACACCACGCCGAAGATTGCTATACACTAAAGCGGAAAGTGGAAGAACTTGGAAGCTTGCTGGACCAACAATGCTAGGAAGATGAACATCTGACACGAAGAGCGAACAAGCACCTAAGACCTCGGTGAAGTGAAAGCCCGAGGAGACGAAGGGTCAGTAGGGAAGACCAGAGGAGCCCGCGGCGTTGAAGCCCGATTAGGGCAGATAACCTGGTCCGATAAATCTGCACCATTGCGGGGGGATACGCTGGAAGAGCTCCCACTTCGTTGGCATTAAGGGCCCACGCCTGCGCCCAAAACGAGGAAGTATTCACAAATGGGAGAACAATTGTCAGGGCGAGGAGGCACGCAGGAGGGGCCGTCATAACATTTATTGAAAAGGACGAGGAGGGCATCCTCCAACCCCATGATGATGCCCTGATGGTCGCTGTACAAATCGTCAACTTCACAACACGAAGGGTCTTGATCAACAACGGCAGTTCAGCTGACATCCTGCTCTGGGAAGCATTCGTCAGGATGAGAATCAACCCTAACCATCTACGATGGGCGCCGATGTTGCTTAAAGGTTTTACGGGGGACGTCATCTAGCCAATGAGAGCCATCACCCTATCCATCCTGGTCTGGAAGGCCTCAAAACCTTGGCCAGAATGGCCAACTTCTTGGTGGTGAATGCCTCATCCTTATACAATGTGATATTGGGTTGATCAACTTTGAATAGTCTGAAGGCAGTGACGTCCACCTACCACCTCAAGATGAAATTTCCACAGAATCGGTGGTGGGTGAAGTTCGAGGTGAGCAGGTGTTGGCCTAGGCGTGTTATGCGCAGGAGTTGCGACACGGAGGCTAGGACATCAAGGCAATTGAAGGAGAAGGGCGACTGTTGAACCTCCTTCCCCACCGACCTTGACAGACTGGGACGAAAAGGATCGAGATGAGCAGACCTTACAGTAGGCAGAGTCCAATGAACCCTTGGAGTTGGTTACTGTAGGTGACCAGAGGCTCGAACGCACCATACAGGTAGGGACTTAGATGGCCCCCGAATTAAGGCAGGCTATGAACAAATTCATCATCGAGCACCAGGACGTCTTTGCGTGGAGTCACGAAGAGATGCCCGGGATTGATAACGCAATCATCAAACACTGCCTTTGCGTAGATCCTGGGGCCAGGAAAATCAAGCAAAAATTTCGGAACTTCAATGTCTAAAAGTACGGCGCCATAGCTGTGGAAGTAGACCAACTCCTCGTAGCGGGTCTCATCAAAGAAGCCCACTATCCTGAGTGGCTATCCAATGTAGTACTGGTAAAAAAGATGAACGGGAAATGAAGGATGTGTGTCGACTTCACGGACCTAAACAAGACTTGCCTAAAAGACAGTTTCCCCTACCTCACATTAATTTGACCGTTGACTCGACCGTGGGCCACCGACTGCTCACCTTCATGGATGCATACCTCGGGCTATAACCACATCCGCATGAGCCCGGACGACGAAGAAAAGACGGCCTTCATCACTAACCTGGGACTATACTGCTACAAGGCACCCTTTGGGCTAAAAAATGCTGGCGCCATGTACTAGCGACTGGTCAACCAAATGTTAAATGATCAGATCAGCCAGAGCATGGAGGTCTACGTGGAAGACCTGCTGGTCAAGAGCAAAAAGCCCGAGCAACATCTGTCCAATCTACGAGAAACCTTTGCGGTGTTACGACGCAAGATGAAGCTTAACCCAGTAAAGTGCGCCTTCGGCTTTGAGTCAGGTAAGTTTTTGGGATTCATGTCTCCGAACGAGGAATCGAGGCCAATTCGGAGAAAGTTGGAGCAATAGTGAGCATGCCCCCTCCCCACAACATTAATGAGGTGCAAAGGCTCGTGAGATGGGTAGTGGCCTTGAATCGTATCATCACTCGCTCGACCGACCAATGTCTCAATTTCTTCAAAGTTTTGAGGAAAGCGCAAGACTGAGATGCCGACTACAACCACACATTCGGCGAACTAAACGAGTACTTGACTCACTCGCCGCTTCTCAACCAAACCAAATCGGGTGAAAAACTGACTGTGTACCTGGCTGTATTGCCTCCCTTGCTGTCTGCAGTCCTGGTCCAGGACGAGAAGAAGGGACAACATCTTGTCTGCTACATGAGTCAGGCATTCCGCGAGGTCGAGGCGAGATACCTGCGAATAGAAATGTTAAAGTTTACGCTCATGGTCTCCGCCAGAAGGCTAAGGCCCTACTTCCAAGCCCACCCGATGAAGGTGCTCACTAACGTCCCCCTCAATAAAATCTTGTAGAAAGCTGACATATCTGGCCGATTGATGAATTGAGCAATTGAATTGAGCGAGTTCGATATAGAGTACCTCCCTTGGACAACTATCAAGGGACAAGTGCTGGCATGTCTATGTCAATAGCTCGTCTTGTCTTGCTGGAAGGGCTGTAGGGGTGCACATCGTCACTGAGCTCAGGGAGGAGCACAACTATGCGATAAAGCTCGCTTTTAAACCAACCAACAATGAGGCTGAGTACAAGGCCTTGCTGGCGAGAATGTCGGTGGCCAGATTGCTAGGGGCCACCGAAGTAAAATTAAAATCAGATTCCCAAGTAGTCGTTAGCTAGGTAAGAGGGGAGTTCGCCCCAAAGGGTGAAAAGTTGGAAAAGTATCTTCAATAAGTGGGCGAGGAGTGTGACCTTTTCCGCTACTCACATCCAGCAAATTTGAAGAGGAGAAAATCAAAAGGCAGACCGGTTGGAGAGCGTCATTCAAACCGCTACTTTTGCATCCAACACTAGTACGCTTTCATGAGTTGCAGCGCCTTGCGCATGCGCCTTGTGCTCTGGTGTTGAGCCACACGCTATGGTCTACGTGTAACATGCTCTCCATAAATCAATAAAAACCCCTCTTGTCACGGGGATAACCCCAGCCCCCCGGGTAAACCAAGGGCATCAATACCACTAAGCTAGTGAATGACTTACAATACATATATGGACCCAAAATGATATAAGGCTTATAAACTTTCCATAACTCTCTCTTTTTAAAATAATTCATAACTTTCAAAATAAATTCCATCATATTATTAATAATAAATATAATATATATTATTTTTAAAAATATTTCCAACACATCTCAATCATCAATTATAAGAAGGAGATCGTCATGGGGATAGAAGTAATGAGCAATATTTCCGTGTTGATGATCAAGGGGAATTCAACAAAAAAAGCGGTAATCATCTCAGCATACTTCACCAGAAGATGAGAAAATGTACAAAGTTTCTGGGTAATTACTTAGGTCAGTTTGGAATTCAAGAATTTTCTCATCAATTCCTTACCTAAATTTGAAGGCATGGGAAGGATAAACATGTAAAATACATCTATAATATTTATCAAACATTTAATACCATATGAAAAAGTCTACACGAATAATAATATTAAATATTGTAAGAAATAATTGATCATGATGTGATCTATGCATATCTCCCCACTTAAAACCTTAAATTTAAACAAACACTTGGCTATATTTTTATATATATAATAGGATGGTGCTAGCGGACTGATTTACGGCTGAGTGTACCACTAATTATAAATTTATTATTATTATTTTTTTAATTTTCTTTCAAGTATTTTTTTAATATTCTTAATAACTAAGAAAAAAAAATGTAATTTTATTAATAATCATTTCTTTAATCATTAAGTAAAAAATTAAAAAATTAAAATGCATGAGCGGTAAGTTTGAGTGGCTTCCATATATGCGTCCCTCTCTCTGCGTCCTCAAAGCAAAACCACGGCAAAATTCTCACAAAATCACAGTAAATTCATCACAAAAATACCACAAAGTGATCACAAAACCACGGCAAAACCAAAACCATGGCAAAATCAAGGCAAGACCGCGTCCCTCTCTCTGCATCCTCAAAGCAAACCACGGCAAAATCCCCACATCCCCACAAAATCACAGCAAATTCATCACAAAAATACCACAAAGTGATCACAAAACCACGGCAAAACCAAAACCACGGCAAAATCAAGGCAAGACCGCGTCGGCCGTGTGTGAGAGGGAGAGAGCGTGAGAGACGTGAGGATGCATGGTGGCTCGGCTGGACGTGGGGATGGCTACGAGAGGTGGTCGGTGGCCAAAGGAGGTCCCGGTGGTGGTGCGGTGGCCAGAGGAGGTGGAGCTCGGCCGTGGGTGTGGAGAACCCGTGCAAGAGAGAGGTGGACTTGGAGGACGGCGCACGGCGGCGCAGCAACATTAAGCCCATTCGGGCTGTGCACTACCGAGAGAGAGGAAGAGAGAGCGTGAGAGAGGGAGACCGGTGTGGAGGGACTTGCCGGAGTGAGGTGGTGCCGGTGGAAGGGGCGGTGAGACTCACCGGCGCACGGCGGCTCCAGGCTGGGCAGTGGAGGAATTTGGCATGGGGAGAGCGTACCGCGTACGCTGAAGGAGAGGGAGGAGAAAGAGAGAGATCGGGGGGGGGAGAAAAGTGAGGGAGGAAGAGAGAGGGGCAGGGTTTTATCGTAAAATACAACGTTTGGGATCTAAAATTTGTTTAAATTGTGTAGATTTTATACACTTTAAAATTATATAAATAATTTCTATTAAAATTTAGAGATATAATTATAAAATTGTAATATTTATTACTATAATAAATAATTTCTCTTGTTAAAATTTATATATAAATAATTTCTCTTATTAAAACACTGATTTAAACTAATTTAAAATTAAAATAATTAAAATATAAATAACAAATCATATATAAACTATCAAATTTAATTTATAAAATACTAATATTTCATCATTAAATAAATAATCAAATTTTATTAAATATTTTTAAGAAATTAATCTCAACCCCTTCTTTTAAGTCCTTAGATAAATATTTTAAGTCATTATTAAATATTTTTCAGATATTAAATAGCATATGATACATAAACTATCAAATTTAGTTTATAATCCGAAAATATGTCCTGAATGTATATTTCACTTTTTTTAATTTTTTTTTTCATGTATATTTTTAATCATCATAAACATTTTTTAAAAAAATAAAAAATTTACAACATCATTAAAAAATACTTCTTTAATCACTAGGTAAAAAAAAAAAAAAAAATGGGCAAACGTCCCTTGGACGTTACCCACTGCTAGTATATATATATGTATGTATGTACATGATCTCACTTTCACATGACTGGCTATTTCACTTATTATTATTATTATTATTTAATGGCCATTTTTCTTCTATTCTTCAGGAATTTCATTTCTCTTTTGTTTGTGATGATTCCCCCATCAGTCACAATCCAACTACCTTCAGATCTGCATAATGGTTCTGGACTTGTTAACTGTGCTTCATTCTCAGTGCAAGATAATCGACTAGAAGTTCTTTGACAGTCCAAAATCAGAAACTCCTCACCACCGATATGCCTTTTTTGAATCAGATATAGAGGATTTAAGACCTATTCATGCATATCGAACTGCCAAAAAAGAATTCAAGTGGTTACATTTACATGGATTCATTTACATAAAGGTTTCAATTGTGAGCGATTGGCCTGCAGGTTGGACGGTGAACAATTTTGGAGTCCGCTTCTTTAATGAGGAAGATAGGGAAGAGCTTTTGCAATTACGGTTCCACTTCCAGGTCTCATTTTTGGACAATTGGGATTTCTTTTGTAAAGAAATTATTGAACAAGATTGTACATATGAACTGGAGCCATTCTCACATCAAACAGAAGGATGCACTTCATTAGATTCGGCTAAGAACCAGGGCTATGAATGGGAAACATCAACCATCTCTCTCAAAAGAAAGCTTGAGATCTAGTCTGTTTTCAACACTCTTTGAGCTCTCTCGAACATCAATTCTTCATAATCCTGTATGTTACTGGGGCTCCAAAACGATTATCATGGATATTTATTTCCTCAAGGCGAAATACCATCGTGGTTGATCAGTAATGGAAATGATGGACCCTCAATAGAAACCCAGCTGCCACCGAATATAGATAGTGACGAGCTGGATGTGATTTGCTATATGTGCTGTTTTGGATTGTCCACCTGACTCCTGCAACAATTCAAATCAAGAAACTTCTGCTAGCGGCATTCTTCATTTGGATGGCAATGAAGGTTGTTTGAAACCTGACCTAGTCCTTGGCATCCCCATATCCATATTGCTGAAGTCAAATCAATTGCTTGTCTTACATTATATATCACCAACGATTCTTCCTAGTAAGGTAAACCAATGGAGTCAGATGAAGGCTATAGTTGAATGCAATATCCCAAGCGTGGAGACTCAAATGTGTGGGATACGGCTAATGTACAAACAAGATGCGGAAGAGTTTGTTCAAACAACGTTAGAATTTGCATTATCTATTCCAAACAATAGCTTTGCTGCTATAGTCTATCTTTCGTACATATGCTGAACTTTCTAAAAAGACGTGCATGGTAACAGAACTAAATCCAGGGTGCACAACTTTTCTAGTCACTCTCCCATGATTGTAAGATGATGATCCATGTTATCAGCCATTCTCTTTTTCGCGAATGCATCATTAATGATATACCAAGCCAACATAAAACATCTTTAATTACTTGAACTGCTTTGCAGGAGCTTTAATTCAATCCTCGCCGCAGCCTCCATCTATTTGTAAACATGAAGCAAATCAACAATTTTTTTCCTCAAAAACATTCTCAAATGAAAGAGTTTCAGAAAGCACTTCAGTAAAGGAATTGAAACAGTTCTACCACCTGGGTATATAGACTGCACCAATCACTCTGTTTTCCCATTGAAAAGTGATCTCCAGTACTTCCTTCAAAACGACCCCAAAGTTTTTTTTTCTCTCTCACGAGGCTTCTCCTAAAATACATAAGAAATATCAAATAGTGATCATATGTATTTTAGGAGAAAAAAATAAGAATACTTGGGGATGATGATAAATATATTAGAATTCTTACATGATGGTTAAAAATAAATCAAATTATATAGATATTCATTCTTAAGGATGATCAAATTAATCACGTCCTTATTGAGTTAAATTTTCAATCATCAAATTCTTTAAAATATGAACGTTTAAAGAAAAAGAATATCACGTTCTCTGAATCATGAGTTAGGTCACATTAGCAGCTTCCTTTCCCACTTCTGTCTCTCATTACTGTTCCATAGAAACTTTGAATATAATTCTTGTTTCCGTCCATATGAAATAATGGAGTGGTTCAGCTATCATGTCACAGCAACGAGCTATCTATCAGTGTGATTGATGTTACTTTCAGGTTTAAGCATCACTCTTATTCGATTAGTTAAAAGTTAAATTTATTAAATATTTAATTATTATAAAACAAAATATATTCATAATAAATTAGTTAAATTCTAAATATAATATAACTATAATGACTTTCAAATTTTTTTTTTAAATTTAAAAGTTACTGTACATATATTAAATATATATTTTATTAATTATTTCTCTTGTGCTTTCTTTCTATCACATATTTTATCATAATTAATATATTAATTTGAGTTAGTGATATATTAATTTAATAAGAATATGATTATTAATTAATATATAATAGGTAGAATAGTAAAATATGATAAAATAAAATAAATTAATAAATAAAAAAATTAAATATTTTTTAAAATTATTAGTTATTCATTACTATATAATGAATAAATGTATAATCTAATATAAAAACTTGATGTGAATAACCAAAA